>NC_060281.1:45489146-45842086 GCF_021613505.1 Equus quagga
TTTTTTTTTTATTAATTTTTTTAAAGATTTTATTTTTTCCTTTTTCTCCTCAAAGCCCCCCAGTACATAGTTGTATATTCTTTGTTGTGTGTCCTTCTAGTTGTGGCATGTGGGACGCTGCCTCAGCGTGGTTTAATGAGCAGTGCCATGTCCGCGCCCAGGATTCGAACCAACGAAACACTGGGCCGCCTGCAGCGGAGTGCGCGAACTTAACCACTTGGCCACGGGGCCAGCCCCAATATTTTGGCCTTATTTTAATATTTTCCTTCCATTTTCTTCAAGTATATTCCATTGTTCATTTTTTCCAATTGGATGATTATTTCATTAATTTTTTTTTTGAGGAAAATTAGCCCTGAGCTAACTGCCGCCAATCCTCCTCTTTCTGCTGAGGAAGACTGGCCCTGAGCTAACATCCGTGCCCATCTTCCTCTACTTTGTAAGTGGGACTCCTACCATAGAATGGCTTCTGCCAAGCGGTGCCATGTCCACACCCGGGATCCGAACCTGGAACCCTGGGCCACTGAGAAGTGGAACATGCGAACTTAACCGCTGCACCACCGGGCCGGCCCCTATTTCATTAATTTTTAATTTTCTTTTCATGTTAGTATAATCAATTCAAGAAGACTATAATTTTCTTCAAAGTACTGCTTTACATATATCTCATTGTCATTCGGTTTTACATTTGTTCTAATTCAATTTTTGTATCTTCTATGACTCATGAATAATTTAGGGATGCTTTTTCAAGTGTCCAAACATATGAGAGGACTTGTAATATTTTTATTATCATTTTATTTTATTGCATCACAGAGAGCTTAGCTGATAGAAAATATACTCTTTGGTATTTGTTGAAACTTGATTTGTGGTCGAGTATGTTCTATCTTTCTAAGGTCAAGCTCTAAATTTATTTCTTACTTTTATTAATTTTTAGTCAGTGTGGTTTATCAATTACCAAAATATGTCCTTTTATAATTCCTACTGTAATTGTCATTTTGTCAATTTCTTTGTAATTTTAGGAATTCTTTAATAATATATTTGAGACTATATTTTTGAGAGCACGTAGTTCAGAGTTGTTCTCATCCTGTTGTAGTGGTCTTGTCTGTCTATCTATCTATCTATCTATCTATCTATCACCATCTATCTATCATCCATCTATTCTCCTGTCTATCCATCCATTCACCTATCTGGTCTTTTGATTAATATTTGCCTGATAGACTCTCTTCCATTTATTTTCTTTTTAATTTATGTCTCCTTATGTGTGTTTGTTGTTTACAGCATTGCCTTTTTATGACATTTCCAGTTTATTTCCTTCAAAACAGACCCTGTGACTAAGATATGGGTGCAGCTAGTTTATTTGGGAAGTGAGGCCAGGAACCTTAAGTGAGATAATGGGGGAAGTGACATGGGAGAAAATCCAATGAAGTTTGTGCAAATAAGCAGATAATCAGAGTAGAGAACTGAGGCTCAATTGCTCTGAGGATCCTCTGAGAAACCTTTCCCTGGGGGCTGTGGAGGCTAGGAGATTTATACACTGACTCCATGCCTTTGAGGGTTGCCCTTGATGTTAACTCCTTCACACATCCTGATTGATCTTCTGTGCAGTCAGAGAGCTTACAAAAGCCCTTGAGCAAAGAAGAGAACCAGGGCTCGGGGACCAACAGCAGCTGCAGAGGAACTCAGGTAGGAGGAGGGGTTGTGGTGCTGGGTATCAGCAGAGCTTGGGTTTAATTTAACTGTGCCTGGGTTTAAGTTTTTAATACAATCTCGGAATCACTGTTTTTCAGCTATTAGTTTTTGTCCATTTAGATTTATTTGGATTTTTTTTCCCACTACTTTTTTATGCTATTTATTTATTACATTTTTCTTGGCTTCCTTTTTTTACATTTTCTCCTAAATATATATTAAAAGTATTAAATTTTGTTTATTCTATACTTTTCCCCTGCTACTGGTTTTGAAAATAGAAGTTTGTTTGTATTTTTTAATGCTATTCTTAAAATTTGAATAGGAAATATTTAACCTAAAGTTATTTGTTATCTCTAACTTTTTTAAGACAATAAAAAAACTAGTTTCCTTTTCTACAACACTCTCTCTTCCCTGCCAAATGTGGGTAATTTATGTGCAATATTCTAATTTATACTTGTCATTGTTATACCACATTTCGTTATCATTTTGTTGTGCAGTCGATACTTGCTTACTAATTTATTTGGTTGCCATGTTTTCTTCACATTTCACTCCTTTCATTTGGGTTCAATTTCTTTTTCCATTAAATGTGTCTTTTAGCACTTCTTTCAGTGAATATTTGTAAGTGGTAAAATTTCCTCAGCTTTTTTTTTGGACAAAATGGTTTATTTTTCTCTCACTTTAGAAAAATGGTTACTGAGGTGCAAATTCTTATTTGACAAGTATTTTCTGTAAATATTTTCAACATATTGTTCCATTGTTATGTGACCTCTATTGTCTGTCTAATTTTTGTGCCATTGTAGATAACTTATTCCTCCTTCTGTTGGCTTTTAAATTTGTTTCTATTTTTTAGTATTCTTTGGCTTCACGATAATGTGTCTAGGTGTGGATTTTTCTTTTAAATTTATGCTGTTCACAGTCATTGGACACACATCTTCAATCTGAAGTCTTATGTCTTTCATCATTTCTAAAAAGTTATCAGCCATTATCTCCTTGCATATTGCCCCTCTCTATTCTTTTCTTTTGAAACTTCCACTGGCTGTGTGTTGGAATTCCTCATTTTATCTATTATGTCTCTTCATCACTTTTTTATATTTTCTATCTTTGTGATTTTCATTCTTTTATTCTGTGCATTTTCCTTAGATCCATATTCCAGTTCACACATTCTCTCAGCTATTTTGTTTTTAGGAAGATCAGCCCTGAGCTAACATCTGCTGTAAATCCTCCTCTTTTTGCTGAGGAAGACTGGCTCTGAGCTAACATCTCTTCCCATCTTCCTCTACTTTCTATGTGGGACACCTCCTGAAGCATGGCTTGCCAAGGCCTGCCATGTCCGCACCCGGGATCCCAACTGGCAAACCCCGGGCTGCTGAAGTGGAACGTGCGAACTTAACTGCTGCACCACCGGGCAGCCCCTCTCAGCTATTTTTAATCTGTTCCTTAACTAATCCATTGAGTTTTTAATTTCAATGATTATATTTTTTATTTGTATGAGTTCTAATTGGCCTATGTCCAATCTCTTATTTCTAGACTAAGTAACTTGGCAATTGGATCTTATGCCTTTAATGATTTTACTTATTTTTTTTTTCACTTTCTGATTGTTGTTTTATCACCTGAAGTTCTTGCAATTCTCGTTCTGCTTAGTCCTGCACATGTTGGATTGATTTCTTTTGTGTTTGCTAATTTTCATTCACCGCATCTTTTAGATGGGGCCTTTTTATTTCCACGACAACCCTTTAGGTCTGAGTTTTGGAAGTATCTAGGTGCCCCAGGACTATCAGCAGTTCATGATCAAGCTTTGTATTAATTCTCAGTTTGTAGTTTCTGAGACCATGTGGTAATATGTGGCCATGAAGAAATTATATCTGGATGTGCATTTTCAAGAGAGCTTTTTGTTTGTTTGTCTTGCTTTTGCAGCACAGCCTAGACAAAGTCAGATCAACTTCCTTCTTTCTTGTTCTCTCCCTGTGCCTATTGGCAGCCTTTTCCCCCTCGTCCTCTGTCCCTTGTGTGCTCTCCAAAGATCCCAGTACTATGAGCTAATTTTTTCCTAACTCCACTTTTTACGTAAGGGATGACCTTACCTTCAGTCATCAGATGGATACTAACATCCAGCCTCCAGGTGACCAAGATAGAAGTCCCCACAGAGTTTGCCCATGTCCTACCACTTTGATTTTTAGTCCTTCTTTCTTTCTGGCTTCTAGAGATTACCTTTTAATTCTTGAAAGCTCAGCTAAGCATTCAGAAAACTTGTGGTTACCTTTTATCCACTACTTCTAAGAGTTTGTATTGGGGGAGCCTTCAGACTTAGTCGGCCGTATTGCTGGAGCTGGAAATCCTGCAGTAATTCTTTTGAAATAGATTTCAGAATGCCCTTATGATCTGCAGACCAAATAATCTTATTAGTGATTAGTCATATATTACATGCCCAAGGTTGCAGAGGTTCAAATAACAGCCAATAGGGACAATGCCACTAAATTTACCTCTACTTTAAGATTTGAAGTAGGGTTTTATGAGAATAAAGTGGACAGAACATGTATTTTTCCAGTGTACATTATGCAACGCTGTCACATTATACAGAACCTGTGACATTATAGACCGAATGTAAAAACTCAGTATTTGTGCGCTTTTCTGTGTGTCCAAGAGTGCTGCTGAATAATTCAGAGTCATAACAAATAAAATGAATCCATCACATTTTAAACTGAACTTTTAGCTGACCCAAGGTTTGGGGAATTCTTGTCTTTCTTTTTCCTTATTTTTTTCCCACGTATACCCTTTCTGAGATAATCTGACATATGACTGACAATGATTTAAATAGGACTTAATCTGGTCAGCAGGAAAAAAAATGTAGGAACTCATGTTACTCAAACTCTGAAATTTTGTATTTTCTACTTATGATGGTAATTTGCACAACTGTGATGCAGGAATGGAATCTTAGGTGTGTGCTAAATTGTCTGAAATGACAGAAGTCAAAAGTTGCCCATTGTACCATATGGAAGAATCACCATATAATTTTGTTTTAAAATAGTTCATAAATGACTCAGAAAGAAAAAAATACCCTCTTTGAAGAATCAGAAGCATTCGATTACTAATATATTAAACGTTAACTTTCTTAATGAAGTGTGATTTTACTGACCTTCAGAGAGAGTCTTCCATGGAAAAGTCATTCCTGAGTAACTGAAGATGCTTCCACTTGACTGAAGAGCACAGGTCATGGTCATGAAGGTTTCCCGGGAAGCTTTTGTCAACTGGCCAAGGTATAGAAATGAAGAAATAAGCATAAAGCTTCCTACCTTGAACAGGAATAGAATCTTGTAAAACACTAAAAAAACAGGATGGATAAAACAAAGTCAAACTGTGATAAAGCAGCAGCATCTACCTAAGAGAGGATGGACGGTGCTAAGTATAGATTCAGAGGCTTCTAACCCTAAATTTAAAGTATATTTGTGCCTGGGATGGTTCCAAAAGCTAAACATCTCACAAAACCCTTGCAGGTAAAGATGATTTCATTTACTTTCCTATTCTTCATATCCAGAAGAATACGTTATATACAGCAGCAACTTGTTAAATTTGTTTAATTGAATAAATGAAAAGAAACGGTTGGGTGGAGGCAGTTTCTCATTGCACTTAAATGTATTATAGCTTTTAAATCTTGCTCCCTAATATACCTATTTATTTGTCCATAGTTTTAGAGTTGACTATGCTATTTTAATATTACACAAGATGTTATAATTTTTTAGATAAGTATAATCCGAGGATAATCTGCTTTAACATTTACTCTTCCCATAATTATCTACAACTGGAGAAAATCTACCTGTTGAAATTTTACTATTTTGAATAGACACCACCATCCACTTGGTAGAAACAGCCTGAATTGTAGGTAAGCCATATTTTAAAACTCAATTCTATGTCAGTGACACATGTATCACATTGATTTAGAACTTGTTTCTTTATTTTAAGATATGGCCTTTATTTCAAGATCAGAAAAGGCAATAAGTCCTGACAGATATGGCCTGAGTATTGACTAAATAATTTATACATCTATGTGTATATGTGTAAACAGTATAGTCTCATATTCAAAGAGCAGCACATAGATATCAATACTGTCATCACTCTCTATTTACTGGACCCCGTGTTCCAAGTTGGACAGGAATGTTGCTGGTTCCCCATTTACCACCTTACGATGTGTTTTTCTTTGGGGACTAGTTGGTGTGATATGCGTTTTAAGTTGCTTTTCCAATAACGTGATGGCTTGGACATACTCACCCAAACATTTTTGTCTTGTTTATGGCAAATGGCTGCCAGTGTTTAAGCAGGCAGCATCTAACAATGAAGAAGAGCCTTTTTTTCTGTGAAGATATTTGCTTACTAATGAATCAAGTTCCCTTCCTCATTCTCATTTTTACCATACTACCATGACTGTATATATTTATTTATGTTTTGTAAATGTGTGCAACTATCCATTCATCTGTCTATCTTCTAGTTGTCTAACCATCTTAAAACATTATTTTATGGTACTAGCATATAAATACAATTAGACATTAAAGGTAAACATTAAAAGAGAAAAAGTGGATATATCAAAGACCATCTAGAGAAACACGAGAAATTTTACAGGAATTTGTGATTGGTTGGTTACAATAGCTGAGACTAAATTTGGCTCTCTGTTTCACAAAAGACAAAGCACAATATAGACTTGGCACATAAACAATATAGGAAACCCAGTGGGTTAGATGGTATTTATTTAATTGTAATTAGGGAGGGTAAAAGTTATTTTGGAAAGACAATTACGATAAATTTTGGAAGGAATCTATCATTTGGATCTCTGTGTAAGGGATGTTGGGTAACATAATAATGTACTAAATTATTTTGTAACAGTTACAGAATCCTTCCAAAAATGGAAGCTAGTATATATGGACCATAAAAGCTGAAGTTAAAACATGAATTTGTGACTCAGAGAAGGCATTTTTCTAAAATCTAGGTTAATAGAATTGATGTATTTTGTTTTTGTTGACCAAACTCCATTCAGTGAGATAGTTTCCTCTTGCTCCCCTATTTCAAATATTAGAGTTCTAATCAACTTCAGTATCAAAGTTGTCAGGATTAAATTATATGACTAGACTAAGGGGAGAGCCTTTTACATTGTTTGTTTTTAAAAAAGTCCATATAGTTTAGGTACAAGACATACAGATATTGTGAAACGTTCGGACACGACTTTTATTCTTACCTGTGAAGGTAGACTGTGAGAATGGTTATAAGTAAGGCCATTATTATTTCAGAAAAACAGAGTTCAGTCTCTTCATGTTCTCAAACAAGTATTCAGAGAAGGTCTTGACATTCTGGATGAATAGTAAGAGAGTTTTTAACCTAAAACATATATGCAAGTTCTGTTATTACCAGTTGGACACTTAAACCATCAAAGAGCCACATAGAACACCTAACTTTAGAAAAGCTCTGCAACCTCCTTTTGGGCTCATGGGCATGAATTGGCATATGAGAAACAATGTTGTTTAGACATTAGTCCCATGTGTGGTTAAGTCAGACCAAAATTCAAATTCCCGATTCATCGTTTATTAGCTGTAGGTTCATGGGAAAGTTGGTCTTTTAATTCTAAATTTTCTAATCTATAAAGTAAAAACAATAGCACTGCTTAGTTCAGAGTGCTGTGTGAGAATTATATATGACCATGCACTTAGCATAATGCTACCTTTGAATGAGGTGTGCAATACCTGTTATTTGTGATTATTCAGTGAAAAATATTCTCCCAGGTAACTGAATGAAGTAGCTTATTTTTAAAAATCCTGTTCAATTGGAAAATGTTTGTAAAATGCACTAGTTTTATTTTAACATGGCTAAAGCCAAAGCGTTACTTCTGACAACAGTTACCAACCAGGTCCAGCTAGTTTTCAACATTACCCTAGCTGGTGTTAATAAGTCCATTGCATCAGCATAAGAAGGGATCTGCTAATTTTATAATTCTAAGGATCTGGTCTGACTTTAGCCAATTCGTACAAGAGTTTTACAAAGTTACTTAAAATACAAAAGAGGAGTGATAAGGCTACAGTCTTTATTCTCCTTAATTTAGAAACTCACTGGATGCCAGCTGAGGTTTAAAAAATATAGATGCTGGGCAAAGGGAGTTGAGGTGGGCACTTCCCTTATAAAGAGCAAGTTTCCTGTACTTGGCATAAGGAGATATTAGAGGTTCAGGAATATTCTTGTGCTGTTCTGTATGTAATTAGGGCTGAATTTATTGTTCCATTGGAGGCTGGCAAGTGCATACATGTAAGCTGGAGGGGAGAGTAGGAATTGGCTGAACAATTCAGAATCTGTGCTTTTATATGTGGAATAGCCATCATTTGAAGGGTGTCCTAGTCCGCTTGGGCTGCTATAAGAAATTACCGTAGACTGGGAGGCTAATAAACAACAGCAATTTACTTCCCACAATTCTTGAGGCTGGAAAGTCCAAGATCAAGGTGCTAGCAGATGGTGTCTGGTGAGAGGCTGCTTCCTGGTTCACAGATGACTACCTTCTCATTGTGTCCTCACATGGTGGAAGAAGGGTCGATAGAGTTTCTTTCTTTCTTTCTTTCTTTTTTTTGCTGAGGAAGATTTGCCCTGAGCTAACATCTCTGCCAATCCTCCTCTATTTTGTATGTGGGTTGCTGCCACAGCATGGCTGCCGACTAATGGTGTAGGTTCATGCCCAGGAACTGAACCTGGGCTGCCAAAGTGGAGCACATTGAACTTAGCCACTAGGCCATGGGGCTGGCCCTGAGTTCCCTTATATATAAGGGCACTAATCTCATTCATGAAGCTCCACACTCAAGACCTAATCACATCCCAAAGTCCCCACCTCCAAATACTGTCACATTGGAGATTAGGTTTCAACATATGAATTTTTTGCGGGGGACACAAACATTTGGTCTAAAGCAAAAGGGTTCTTCTTCGTCCAGGGATACTCGCCCAAACCGGAACAGGAGATCTTTTTAGGGTAGTGATACTCCAAGGAATGGAGAGAAGGGGACCTATATATATGTTTTTCTTCTTTGGGGCATAAGCTGTGGGCAGAACTAACCCCTATTCAACAGCCTTTCTGTTTCTATTTAAAATAACAACAAAAAAGAGAATGACTATATAATACTGCCAAAATTAAACAAAGGTAAAGTAATAATGACAATAATGATGAAATTCTAAATTAAAAATATTGATCAATCAGTCAAGTAATCAAACAATAACTTTCACTATAAGGGCACCAAGAAGTGCCCCTTACAAATTAAAATGGAAGAACAATCTTTCAAATGCCCTGTGTTTCCTGAGCAGTGAAGCTGATTTGTTTATAGCAGCCAATATAGAGTGAATTCTTTTGGCTGGCAGCATACTGGGTATTTTATGAGCATTATTTCTAATCCTTGCACCAACCCCAAAAGGGAAGAAGTTTTAATCTCATTTTATAGATGAAGAGCAATGCCACCAGGAGCAGAGTAAACTTCTGGTGAAAAATACTTTTGGGACCTCCAGCATCTGTGTAGCTTTCTACTCTTAGATAACATAGTCAAACCTAGAGCTTGCCTTGTACCACTGAACCTGATAATTTGTATAGGCTTCTTTTCTTCTTGTCAGTCCTGATGGGAAAAGAGAGGTCTGCTGACTCCTGGGCCTCTCCATGTAGACCCAGGGTTGGCAAACTAGAGCCCATGGGCCAAATCTGGATCACCTCCTGTTTTTGTATGGCTTGTGAGCTAAGAATGGTTCTTACATTTTTAAATGGTTGAAAAAAGTCAAAGAATGATATTGTGTGATATGTGAAAATTATGTGAAACTCAAATTTGTGTGCATAAAAAAGTTTTATTGGAAAACAGTCACACTTATTCATTTACATATTATTTGTGGCCCCTTTGGTGCTACAATGGTAATTAAGGAGTTGCAACAGAAACCCAATGACCTGCAAAGCTTAAAACATTTACTATCTGGTCTTTAACAGAAACAGTATACTGAGCCCTATTGCAGATAGTAAACTCCTTTAGGACAGAAAATATGTCTCCAGCAAACATTAGACCCCTAGATTCTAAAAAAGTCTCTACACAGTGAACTCTAAATATAGTTTGTGTAAATGAATGAATGAATGAATAAACAAACAATTAAATGAATAATCCAAAGAGCCTTAAAGGACTGTCTTTTGTGAATTACTTTTGCAATTTATTTTTGTGAATCGTTTGCAAGAAATTTTTCCCAGAAGTCTGTAAAATTTGCCAACCTTAAGTTGGTAGAGTTGATGCAATATTATCTGAAGCAGAACTGAAATGTCTCTGGCACATAAATCAATCTTTCACCCTCTACTTGCCTTTCCAGTCATATTCACACCATTTGAATATACTTTTACCTGAAGATACTTTTATACAGGTGGCCATCGCCACAATACATTTATCTTTTCTGAGATAGTGTTCTTCCTTTTTTATCTTGTTAGCTAGGCTCTTTGGGAGGACAAAAATAGAATGAAGAGAGGAGGTTAAATGTTAGGCAAGGCTCAAGTCATGGCCCTGGGGTAGATGCCAGAGAGGTGGGAGCTCAGTGAGGATCCTGGCAGATATTAGATGGGACTTATATGGTGGTGTGAGGGCTCTGGGTACACGTGTAAAGGAAAAATTATTTTTCTGCTACTCACAGTGCTTCTGACACCAAATGTATGAATTTTCCACACCAAGTAGTTCGTCAATTCTCTATAGACACCAGGACACCAACTAGGTGTCCTACAATTTAATTCACTTCTTATGCTAACTACCTGGAGTTAACCCAGACTCCACAGATTAAGGACTTGGTCCCACAAGACTGCCCCCAATTTTAAATGCCAATCACAAGTCCAGGCCTCCTGAACTTCTGACTGACTAGTTATAAATTGGGGGTTTCCCTGACCTTCTCCTCAGGTTCAGCAATTTGTTAAAATGGCTCACAGAACTCGGGGAAATCGTTTACTTACTATAAATGGTTTATTGTCAAGGATACAACTCAGAAACAACCAAGAGGAAGAGATGCATGGAGCAAAGTATAGGAAAGCCTCCATACCCAGTTCAGGCATGCCACCCTCCCAGCACCTTGATATGTTCACCAACCCAGAAGCTCTCACAACCCTGTCATTTAGGGGTTTTTATGGAGGTTCTGTTAGGTAAACATGATTGATTAAATCATTGGTCATTAGTGATTGAACCCCCAGAGGTTGGGGGTTCGGCTGAAAGTTCCAGCCCTCTGATCACATAGTTGGTTTCCCTGGTAACTAGCCTCCATTCTCCAAGAGTCACCTTATTAGCATAATCCTAGGTACGGTTGAAAGGGGCTTATCATGAATAACGAAAGATGCTCTTCTCACCCCATCACTCAAGAAGTTCCAAGGGTTTGAGGAGCTTTGTGCCAGGAACCAGGGACAAAGACCAAATACGTATTTCTTATTATGTCACAATATCACAATGTGGTGCGGGAAAGATGTGCAAAAGGGAGGCAGGGGAGCATCAAGAGGAAGCTTTGATCTGTGAGGATTTTGTCCGACATAGCATGTCCTGTGGTCACATGTGGAAGGACAGCCAGAGATTGATTGTAGGCCTGTGTCTCATCCACCCAGACCACAAATACACTGTGTTTTCATCTCCAGCTTGTCACCTCAGTACTATAGAATGCCTTGTCCAGACTCACAAGTTTGTTTCTAGGAGAATGACCAAAAGAAGGCAAGGAAGGGAAGGGAGGTGAAGGACATATTAATGAGAGAAGTCTAGAATGTTTTCAGTATGGACATTTTTACCTGGGTTCCTTCTAATGACTTATATTTTAAGTCCTGATTTGTCTCCTCGAGCTTCCAACCAGCTGTCTGCACTGAAGGGCTCTGACACATTATTGTACCGTACACCGGGTTGCTCATTTAATCAGCCGTGGTGCTGCTCTTCACATAGAGCATGTCACATTTGACAGATTTATCACGAGACTGTGGGCTCTATTTTCTGCAGCGCTGTGGAACCCTTTCCCATTAGTGATAGCAGGAGTAATGTTTATGCATGAAGAGAGACTGTTCGATTGGGCAATTGTAGCCCTCCACTGCAGGCATAAGCACAGCTCCCACTTATCAAGTGGGGCTAATAGGGGATATTCATATGCGCTGGAGAATCAATTCTCTGTACATGGACCTCTACTACAAAAATAATTGCTACTCACTGGTGGTAAAGATCTCAGCAATGTCAAGGCCTTAATGGTGAGATTAATGCTCTACTGCTCCCAGCCTGAGCCATTTCCCTACAAAAATAAATAAATAAAAAAAAACCTGTCCTGGCCTGAGAACTTGATGAGAGGTTTTCCAGGGGAAATCTGGAGCTGTGCTGATTTGCTATGTTATTTGGACAAACCTTTTCCCTGTAGATAATTTTCTTTCCATAGACATAGTAGTTAATTGAAGCAACCAGTGAAGGACTTGGGGTCTAGTCCCAGGTTCTGCTACCTAAATATACATGTAACTGTGGACAAGCTGTTTCTTCTTGCTGAGCCGTGGTGCCTCCAGCTTTAAAATAAGAGAGCTGCAAGAAATGCTTTCTAAGCATTTTGATCATTTATCTGTTATACAGGTATCATGTCATATTGAAAATATGTTTGATTTTTGCTTCATTTTTTTCTTCCCTATTAGATTGAGATCATGTCTCTCATTTTATCTCAAGAGCCTACCCCAATTCTGGGTACATATAGTACGGGTTTAATATATGTTTTGCTTATTGAAAATAATTTTCTTTTTGTGAGGAAGATTGGCCCTGAGCTAACATCTATTGCCAATCTTCCTCTTTTTGCTTGAGGAAGATTGTCACTGAGCTAACATTTGTGCAGTCTTCCTCTATTTCATGTGGGATGCCGCCACAGTGTGGCCTGATGAGTGGTGCTAGGTCTGCGCCAGGGATCCAAACTCATGAACCCCAGGCAGCCAAAGCAGAGTGTGGGAACTTAACCACTAAGCCTTCAGGCCACCCGGAAAATAAATTTTGCGATTCTATAGCTATAAATTATTTATGTACTCATTGGAGAGCAATGTAATTCCTTGCATGGCAGATTTATTGTTCCTCTTTTCCTAGCAGCAAAATTAAGATAAACTTTAATTGAATTTACTGCAATAGTATCATTGATAACATGCTACTTTATTATGTTATAAAGTATTTAATAAGGAAAGACATTGAGCACTTACAATTGGCAAGAACAGCCAGAGAATTCATAGACACACTTGATTAACAGATTAGGTAGAGCTTACTTTGGTCTGTGAAAGATTGGTACACTTGCCAAATACGGAGAGAAAATCATTGTAGATGAAAATAAATATGGCAACAAGGTGTGAATAGTAGACAGAATCTGTACAATAACAAAGTGATGTGTTGATTGCAACCACAATTGCAGTTGGAGAATTGAAGGAAATGTGGTGGCCAAGTGATGAGGGTCTTGGTTGAGACCCAGGTATAGGTTAGACTTCCGGCAGTAACTAGAAGATAGCTATAGGACTTAATGGTCCTTTCTGAAAAACAAAATGTCATAGTGAAAGCTGCCTCAAAGGAAAGATACTTTCAAATGTTCACCTGATTCAGAAAACAGATGGAACCTGATACCTTCCTTTTTAACAGGGAGTTCAGCCTCCACCCACTATGGAATAGCAAATTCAATTGTTGCTCCAACTTCTGTTAATGAGTAGTATGTTTAGAAAAGTTACATTCATTATGATACCACTTCATCATCTGATTGAGTCATCAATTACTTTCCCCTGGGGTCTCTCCTTTTTTTCAAGTGTTTAGATTTTGTAATGGCTAATTTTATGTGTCAACCTGACTAGGCTGTGATGTCCAAATATTTGGTCAAACATCAGTCTGGATGTTGCTGTGAAGGTGGCTTATAGATGTGATTAGCGTTTAAATCAGTAGACTTTGAGTAAAGCAGATCACCTTCCATAATGTGGGTGAGCCTCATCCAACCAGATGAAAGACTTAAGAGAAAAGACAGAGGTCTCCTGAGTAAGAAGGAATTCAATCTCAAGACTGCCGTCAGACTCAAGCTTCAACATCAACTCTTTCCTGGGTCTCCAGCCTACAGACCTGCTCTGCAGATTTGGAATTTACCAGCCGCCATAATCATGTGAACCTATTTCTTAAAATAAATCTCTCTCTCTCTCAACAGATAGATAGATAGAGGGATGGATAGATAGATAGATGATAGATAAATAGAGATACACATATACACATCCTGTTGATTCTGTTTCTCTGGAGAAATCTGACTAATTCAGTTATTTTTTCACGGTTAAGCTGCTCTAATGCAATAGTTTTAAAATCAGTTGACGAACTCAGAAATCACTGAGTCGTATTTTTCTGCCTTGGTCCCAATCCCTCTGTCATCCCTGCCCTAAACCTTCAATTGTGTGATGAAAGAGAGTGTATATTTCCCTACACTATTTCTCTTTTTCACTCCTGGAGTCCAAGACAAAGAAATTTCTAATTTTTTGGTCCCTAAGATAATATGGATTGGAAAGACCACTATCATGAAAGATGCTCACCCACTTCAGTAGCACCTAAAGAGATTCCAGCCAATTTAGTGCATATAAAGCACCAAAATATCGTTGTTACTCAATGAATTATCACTGCCTCCTTCTCTTTCTTCTTTTTGTTATTTGCTTTGAAAACAGTATCTTGACATTTCCCCATTTCTTCTTCTTGTCTCCCTCTCACCTCACTCTAGAGCTCATCTCTTCCAGAGATGTAAAAGTAAAATGGGTACTGTTTCCAAATGTTTCATTTGTGTTCTTTATTGCATAGAAAGCTTAATTTTACTGAAATAAAAGTAAAGACACATTTCTAGAGTCTGCTTCAGAGTAATCTTCTATCTTTTGAAAGTAGTGAAAACAGATAGTAAGCATGCTAAAATAAAAACACTGTTTATGCCAGCATTTGTAAACACTGGGCAGCTAGTTCTTCTCTATTTTGGAGAGCTATTTTGGTACAGTCTTCCTGCTCTGTTTTTGACCATAGAAACTCATTTCCTTGGATTTTGCTTGGAGCCATGTGCCTGATTACAGATCTAGAGGTGCTGCTGGGGAATAAGATATACTTTGGGTTTTTGCTTGCCATTTAATTAGGTTCTAGTTTTTCCTATATTTTTGCAATTTTGAAGTTAAGGTATACTCACTGCAAAGAAAAAAAATACCTGAAAGATTAAACAATGTCAGCCATAATTTAACAGTAGATAACAATTAATAGCTATAATGTTTTCTTCTATTCTTTTTTGTGTGTTATGTGTGTGTGAGAGAGAGAGAAAGAGAGAGAGAGAGACAAGGTCTAAATTGTTCTTCAGACAAAAGTAATCTCAAGTTTCTTAATACTGGATACAATTAGATTTCATCTGACTCTGTTTTTGTCCACTAAGGTTAAAGTCCACTCTAAGTTATTTTCAGTGTCTTCTCCCTCCTTTCTTAGGCTTGCACAGAACGGCAGCATTTCTGCAATCCAGGAAATTAGGAAGAGCCTCTGTTTTTCAGTGTATTTAGAGACTGCCTCCCAGTGCCCTTTGCTCTGTTCTGCATGAGTCCTGCTATGGCTTCTGGAACCAGGAAGCTTAATATTCTGCTTTTAGGGGCCTTCCCACACACCCCATTTGGAAATCCTGCCACCTTGAGTTTACTCTTCAAGCACACTTAAACTTGCCATCTAGATTCTCTCACTAAAGATATTTGCAACCTTCTTGTCCTTTTCTCACAATCCTGAGGAATCTCTCTACTCTTGTAACTGCTGCTTGTTCATCCCCAAATCAAGCCATGCTCTGTTCCAATCCTCAGGAATACCCAACCTTCTTTCCCATTCATGTGTATCATAGCATTTAAAGGCTCATCTGAACAACTCCATGTGTAAAATGGCCAGATCCCAGGCCCTTGGACCCAGCATAGACCATTTAACTTTCCAGGAGCTTAAAAGACTCTGCTCTTCACATCTAATTGCTGGAAACTGATTCCCCAACTATAACAGGAAAATTCTTCAAAAAGCAGCAGAAGATAGTAAATTTGAGTTTTCATACACTATTGCATTAAATGCCAGCACCTCAACTTGCTTACATATAAAGAAAACATAATTGGGATGAGATGATACATATAGTTTTGCAACTCTGTCTCTCTCTTTTTTAAATGAACGTCATGGCTATTTTTCCATGCAGCTTTTTTTTTTTCTTCAATTTGCACTGATTAAAATACATGGGCAGATGTTCAGGGTATTAGCTGATATATGTCCAACCAACCTGCTCTCTTCACTTAGGTTATCTCAAAAGTTTCATAAACAAATAACAAATCCCTTTTGTAGAGCACCCCAGCCCTACAGGACAATTGGGGAAAGATCAGGTTTTCTGTCTCTAAACCCTACACAAAGAGTTCAGATCACTTGCCTTGAGCCTTACTTAATCAACCGTGTGATGTCTGATTAGCTTAATTATTCAAACACAGAAGTTGAACTAAGGTAGCGTCCATTGCTTTTGCTTTTTCACTCTTCCCTTCTGTTGTGGGTAAAGATGACTGTACATTCATGACTCCTCCCCTTTGAAAGTGAAATTTACTTTCTCTACATTTGAATCTCGGTGGTACTGTGATGGCTTAACCAGTGGAGTGTGGTCTAAGTTGTACTGTGGCAATTCTGAATTTAGCTATTATGAGGACTCGTACTTTTATTTCTTCTCTCTTGGGATGCTTGCTTTTGGATACTCCCCCTCAAAACCCAGCCCCCACACCTTGAGAGGCTCAAATCACTAGGAGAAGTGTCCTGCAGGCATTCAAGTCTGCTCCTCATCTGAGCTCCCAGCCAACAGCCAGCCATGGAAACTATCTTGGTAGTTCCAGATCAGCTGAGTCCTCAGATAACTGCAGGCCAAGCCATTATCAGAACTGAGTAGTCAATGTACAGAATCTCAAATGGTCATAAAACATTTGTTGTTTTAAGTGAATAGTTTTTGAAGTGGTTTGCTATAAAGCAATAAAATCAGGGAAATAAGTTCTTTTGGTCTCTACTACGATAAGACCACGCATATAGTTGATTATCTTTAACGTTACACCAGGTCTATTATTGGTTTCCATATAGTGGGGCTATCATCATAAAAAAGTCCAGTTCACTTTCATAAATATTTACTTATTTATTATTATTATTTTTCCTGATGAGGAAGATTGGCCCTGAGCTAGCATCTGTTGCCGATCTTACTCTTTTTTGCTTGGGGCAGTTTGTTCCTGAGCCAACAGCCATGTCAATCCTGCTCTATCTTTTTGCATATGGGACACCACCGAAGCATGACTTGATGAGTGGTGTGTAGGTCTGCCCCTGGGATCCGAACCTGAGAACCCCAGCCTGCCGAAGTGCAGGTCGTGAACTTAACCATCACACCACTGGCCTGGCCCCCATAAATATTTGTTGAGAACCTATTCTGTGCCAGGCGAGTGTTAAGTGTTAACAAGACAAAGTCTGAGTCAGCAAGAGGCAGAGAATTGAGCAGAGAAAACGAGTATAAATAATCACTACCTTGTGATAAGTTCTATTATGGAGATGACTTTTCATTTCACAAATACTTGAGCATTTATTGCATACCAGCTATGTAAGGCACTGGGCACAGATAAAAATGGAGCTCTTGCTCTGGTGGAATTTACCAACTAGTGGGGGAGACAGATTAAAAACAGATATTTTCAATATAATGTGGCAAGTGCTAGGACCGAAACATGAAGTCTTTGATAACTCAGTGATATTATGTGTGTATTGCCTGGCATAGAGAATGCCAGAAAAAAGATGCTAAACACATTTCATGTCCCATCTTCCTCCTTCAAGGGTATGACAGATTATATCTTCCAAAGATAGCCACAACAATATCTTCCACATGTGCTTGGCAATGTGACCTTGCAACTCCCTCATTAAGAGGAAGAGTATCCTTACACTCCCTTTGATACAGGGCTGGCCTTCAGGACTCACTTGTAACCAAGAGAACTTGGTGAAAGTGATGCTGCATGCCTTCTGAAGCTAGGCCAGAAAAGGCCAAGCAGTGTCAGCCAGGATCTTCTGCAATACTCATTTGTCAGATGCTCTATTTCTGAGGGCTTTTTCTAGAACCCAGCTGACATGCTGTGATAAGCCCAAGGTACATGGAGAGACTTTAAGCAGGCATGCTCGTCGACAGCCCTACTTGAGCCTAGTGTTTGGGTCATCCTACCTTGGGCACCAGACACGTGAGTGAAGGAGCCCCCTTTCGACTCCAACCCCCAACCAACTGAGTCATTCTCAATCCACTGGAGCCTTCCAGTCACCTTAGAGCTGAGATAAACTGTCCTCATTGTACTCTGTTCAAAATCCTGACCCACAGAACCCATGACCGTAATAAAATGGCTACTATTTTATGTCACTAAGTTTGCAGTGGTTTGTTGCATAGCAGTAGATAATTAGAACAGATGGGTTCCAAGAAAGGACCACTGTACAATGAATTATATTATTTTTGAATAGCATCAATGGTGGCATTCTGGTATTCCTGGATGCAGATCTTTCAGTCAACTCAGAAACTGAGAAAACGTTTAGTCACTAATTCATTTCTGAATTCACATCACAGGATTTTGGGAGCCCATCCTTGACTGAAATACTTTTCCACATTTGTAAATTATGAGTCTACTTGCTTCAGGAATATTTCATTTCTTCCGATAAGGACTACTTCTCTTCGTCTTCAGCTTTCGTGCAAATGGAAATGTCGAATAAAATTCATATCATAAATTCAAATAAAAAATATTCATATCATAAATCTGTGAGACACAACATCTTAGTAAGTGCTTACTGGGAGAGGACGCCTTGGCATGTTATGAGACACTGGCTACCTCCAATATAATGTGTTTTGTGGCTTTTAATCACTAATTATCATTTGTAGGAAGAATTTGTCTATATGAAAAGGACTTGGAGAAAAATGCACTATTAAACTGTAAAGTTCTCTTTCCCTTTAGTCATTAGCCTTACCACTTATTAATAATTAAACCATGTACAGTTCTTAGATTGGCAACTTGAAAATTGTCTAAGGAAGATAGTCATTTTAATTATGTGAATTGAAAGAGGCACTTTTTTTTTTTTGCTATTTTTCTATCTTACAGTAATTGAGAAATCATTAAAAATTGGAATACAGTTCCATTAAACTTAGAGGGGGAAAAAAGAGACTGTGGTTAATATCCAAAACATTTCCTTTCTTAGACAGTAGTCTTGACAGATGAGATAATTAAATCTAAGTCTCTGTGGTCGTAAAATAGGTGACAAAAGGAAAACAAGGAGGCACAATAAATGGTTAATTAACGGATGCCAATTATGTCTCAGTCAGAATTGAATAAATGTCCTAGGAAAGGGAGAGGGCTGGTTGTTAAAGAAGCAAGAGTGGAGCTGGAGGGGACAAAACGTACGCAAGCCTGCTGTTGCCCCCTCTTGATAACCAGGTGCTGCTGGGCCTAGACCAGGACAAAAAGAAGAAGAGAAAAGAAATCTCCTGGTATCATTGCATGTTTGGAATCTGGAAATTACGACAGTGAAAGCTTGTCTACAGAGAAAGCATACTTCTCAATACCCAACTTTCTGATTCTTTGCAAACTTGCTAAAATAAAAGGACTTGATGGACAGGAGGAATGCAGAAGTTGAGATAGATCCCAGATCCAGGATGTCTGTCCAGGTCTTGGACTTCACAGCATCGTCCATACCACTTCCTGTCCAATCCTCAGATTTCTCTGTCATTTTCTTTCATACCTTCTGCTTGGCAAGTAATGCATTTTCCTAAGAACCCCTCAGATGTTACCTGTGTTTCCTAATCACCCATTTTTTTAAAAGACCGAGATGTAAAGTTAGCTGCATGGTTGTTCCGTCTCCATTGTTCAGGTAGTTCATGGTTAAACTCTCTCAGCATCTTCCAAATGAATAAATAAATGGAGGGTGTGGCCTGAGGCAAGAGAAGTTAAATCACTTTAGGATTTAGTCCATTCCATGCTGAAAGTGAGTTGGAATATATTTATACTTTCTATGTGTCTTTTTGGGATATAGGGACATATTAAAAATAAAAAATAAAAAATACATTAATTCTCAGGAATTTTTTTCTAACAAATTAAGGAAGGCTTTATTTTAATATTAAATTGGGATTATTTTTGAGGAGATAATACATGTCTGAGTATTGGTATGTGAGAGTGCACATTTGCAGTATTTTTGTTCCATTAAAATTTTTTTTTGAGCTTGCTTGTCAGTTCAGTCCCCAAGCTTCACTAAGCTTCGCTAATTTTGTGAAATTTGGAATAGTGTTTTGCCACTTTAGAGATAATCCCTGAAAGCTTCCTTCTTGCACATGGCAATAAATCATTCTTTCTGCTAAAAGCCTCGATGTCATTTGAAATTTATTACACAGAGTAGGTAGTGGACTTAAAAGCCATTTCACGTGTCTTATTACTTCAATCATCTAATTTATGGGTTTCAGCTGCAATTGTAGTTGGAAAAAGTATTTTCCTTCCCCTGATCAATATGAGCATGGTTTTGCGTTCATCTTCACTAATACTCCCTACCCAATTTCATCTACTACCTCTCTTGGATTTTACAGCTTCTGCAGTCATTCTCCAGTTTCCATCACTCGGGCAATGCAGGTCTGAAATGGAAAGCAAGTGCCAACAAGGCTGATGTATATTGACTAAGCTTTACCAGCTCTTAGCTGCACTTGTCAAAAGATAGCTTAGTTATTATTAGTTGAGCAATCTTGCCCTAGGGAAGGGGAAGCTGTCAAAAATTCCTGTTTAATATGTACATCTCTGGCTTCGTGGAGAGAGTATGAAGGAAGTCGATTAAACACAGATGAGGTGAGCCTAGGTAACACACACTTAACACAAAGAATGATAAGAAATCTATACTCTTTATTGACGTATTGGAGGCGTTTTTTTTTCCTTCCAGGATAAATAATCTTTGTTCCCATATGTCACTTATTCTCATCCCCGAAATGAAAGATAGTATTAATGGATTAGTAAAATGAAGAGGAATATAGGAAAGTTATAGTCTCTTGTAGCAACCTGAGGTCTCATGTGAAAAACATACCTGTATGGGTCTAACAATGATTGGACCACCGTGGCATCCAGGCCTAGACCCAGTCTTTGGCTGTCACCAGGATGGTTGTAAAAGTCAACTGCTGTATTTTTTGATTTCAATATCATAAAAGTGAGATGTGCACTCAAATTTTCCTCTTCTGGGTTACCATGAGTACATTTAACCTTTATTGATGTTACATTTTCAATCCATTCAATCTCATGGAAAATTTAGTTATTATTAGTTGAGCAATCTTGCCCTAGGGAAGGGGAAGCTGTCAAAAATTCCTATTTAATATGTACATCTCTGGCTTCGTGGAGAGAGTATGAAGGAAGTCGATTAAACACAGATGAGGTGAGCCCTACTTCATGCAAGATCCTAAAAGACAACTACACCCTACTATACAAATCTTAGTCAACATTGGGAAGTGAAGGGTGCTTTGTCTTTTGCAACCAAATACTCACTTCTTTGTTGCTCTTTCCTCTCTCCCCTGTGCATCTTACCGGGTATTCATCCTCCCGTATTCTCATGTGACCAGTCTATTGGTTCCCTCCAAAACAGCCCTTTCTCTCTCATTTCTTGCTTGCCAGGAAAGCATACTTCTACAGTAATTGCTGAAAACGCCTGTACTTGTATTCTCATTTCCTTTGTATCTATGACATGGGCATGAAATCCAATCCTGGTAAAAGGAACTGGAGGAGACGTCTACTAGGAGCTCCTGGGAAACATTTTACCTAATAAATAGGTACATGGGTACATGGCTTTCTTGTTCTCTGGATATTGTCATGTTAGCCTGTGACACCTGGGACTGCTATAACGTCTTGCCAACATGTGGAAATGTCAGAGTGGAAAGATAACAGCACCTGGGTTCTTGGTTGTGACCTGCCCAATACCTGGAACACGTTGTTTATGAAAAACAGTGTATTTTTACAGAGGCAGGTAGTGTTTAGCAGTTTGGCCAAATAGTCTGGAAATTCTAGCTCTGATATGCGTATACTTATCTCTAAAATTTGAGAGAGACTATTCCTTCCTGGTGGTTCTGTTCCCTGTGAGTTAAATCAACTCCTCAGTTAGGCTGAGAGGTTAAGGCAGGAGCTCCATGATCCAGATCCATCTGGAAGTTTGCTCATTAAAGACAGCTATGGAAGCTAAAGACAAGATTCATAGTATTTAGATATAGGAATCTCTACTTTTTCTTTTTTCTTCCCCAAGGTAAATTCTCTCCCCAAATTTAAGGAATACATGATTCCACAATTATTTGAAGTGCTATGAATCATGGACAAAGACATTTTTTTTAAAGTGAACATTGGAAACAGAACTTTGCATAATAACATAATATAATAAAACTACATGAATAAATGCAAACATCCTAGACAAAATACAAACAAATTGAATCCAGCAACACATTAAGAAAAAAAACACTGACCATGTGATACTGATGCCAGCGATTTAAGAATGGCTCAATATTTGGAAACATCTTAAAATAATTCACTTATCTTAAACTGGAGGAGAAAAATAATATAAGCATTCCCACTCATGCAAAAAAAAAAAAAAGCATTTAGCAATATTTTGTATCTATGTATCTATTTTTCCTAAAAAGCTGTTCAAAAAATAGGAGCAACGGACATGACATATAGTAGATAGATGGACATCCTGATGATATTCCAGTGTAAGAAGAAGTTATCACAAGTTAAAGGAAAGAAGGTAAAATTTGAACTTTTCTGAGAAGGAAGAATGGTATATGTGAAAGTAAGAAGTTTACAGCCAGAAAATATGGATTTCATTTTCAATTCTCCCACCTGCAATCTGTGACTCCTTAGACATATCACTTCACTGCCTCGGATTTCAGGCATTTCATCTGAAAAATGAGGCCCATAATGGCTACCTTAGGAGGATCAATGTGATATAAAATACATGTAAAACATCAAACTTATACTGGGTTTTCATAAATGGTTGCTTTGAAAAGAATATCACCTATTCTGGAGATCTACCCAGTGAAAAGTAAGGGAAAAAACAGGAAACATCTGAACATACACTTAGTTGAAGTCAATAAATGTTCAAAATTTCCTCCAAATAATCCGGCAGCATGGGTACTTCCTCTTTCTGATACTTTCAGATAAGATTTTCAATGATAAGAAAGTAAAAGTTTCAAAAATCTTCTATGACACATATTACAATAGAAAGTTGACTTTTCTTTGTCATTCATATTGACCCCAAAGAAGATATGCATTCTTTAAGAATGTGTCTGCAATCTGTTGATTTAGGGTCCATGACATTCTCCAGACAATCGGACATCGTTCAGCTTCCTGAAACTGCTCATCTGTGGAGTCCCCTTCTCCATCTTTCTGTTTGTCCAGGTTTCTGCTTCCCCAATCAAGCTCTCGTAATTTATGGGCGATTAGAGAAGCAGTTAACTTTTTTTCTCTCTCCTGTAACTCTCTTCTGAAATTGCAAATTAATTTCCATAACATGGCTCTGCAACTTTTCTAAGACTGTGATTCTATTCATCTTGAGTGCATCAATGAGAGGAGGGAGGAATGGAGATCAGCTCAATTCAGGTGTCCAGGTTAAGTTTGAATGAGTTTACATCTTCGTGAAACCCAATTATGTGTGTTTATGTTTTCAATAGTTTCAATTTCATTTTGTTCAGATGCCTTATCACATCAATAAATAGAGTCTCTTTTTAAAGCCAATAGGGACTCAAGAAATTGGGCTCCTGAGAATCCTGAGTCTAAATAATGTCTTCATTTGAGAAGGACATTTAGTAAATTTCTTCAATACATTTCTACAATGTCTCAATATATTAAAATAAAGTAAATGACAAAATAAATTGAAGCACATTCTGCTTCAATTCCTTCTAAATACCCTATAAATTCTCAACTGATAATTTTTAGTTTTTATCTCTGTGTTCATCACATGAACAAAACACACTCTCTTACTATAAACTATGAAATGTAAACTATGCCCACCAACCATTACTTTTGACCAGAATATATATTTTTTCTTTTTGTTCTAGGTGTCCCATCTGTGGCATGTGAATTTAGCTTTTCTACGTTTAGATCAAACTTCTCATATTTCTTGCTCTGAGGCAATTAGTTCATAGATGTTCTTGTATGCTAAAATTATTTAATATTATTTCTTGCTAAAAACTTCAAGCAGACCACATCCAGGGGGCTATTAATAGAAACAAACTAGTGGTATCAAAATATCTTTTTCTGATTACAAATAACAGGAAATTTAGAAGTGCATTAAAATAATAGAGAAGAAAATAGCAATTGTCTATACTTCCACCATTCATAGGTAGCTACCCTTGACAACTTGTTTCATTTGTTTCCTATCATTTTGCAGTGCATGTATTTGAGAGATATGAATATATTTATGCATCTATACCTTTCTATTTATAGAGGGAAGGATAGGAAGAAGGCCTGTCTTGGTTTTTCTCAAACAATTAATCTTTGATTGCTGTGTGCTTCACCAATTCACAAACACTAGCTTGTTTATCATTCCTTTGCTATTATTTTGTTTAATTCATTTTTCTAATATTTTAATAGGGCTCAGAAAGTCTTAGGAATCTTCCTAATAATCTTCTAAATTTTCTACCATGTTACTAGGTCGTTTATCTGATTCTTTTAGGAAAATGGAGACATGAAAATGCCCAGAATTATATACTTCCTGTATAAAGAAAAGAAACACTCTCAACACATGTGGGTAGACAAATGTTTTATCTAGTTCTTGAAGCGTCAAGTCTTCACAAATTTAAAAGCTTAAAGATGATCAAGTTTAACTTTCCCATTTTACAGAGAAAATCACTCCATGAAAAGTCTAATTCTCATAGATCTAGAATTCTCTGATAATTTCCGACTCAAATCTGAAGCACAAATTATAGTGAAAGAATGGTTGTGAAATCCTCCATTTTATGGAGTTAAAAGAAACCTACAAAGATGCATCAATCAAAAGGTTTATCTGATCTCCAAAGGGGCTTGATTAGGTAACAGCTTCATTACCATGGCCATTTACCCTTCTTTCCTCTCTGGTTACTTGACTCCAGGTTGTGGGGACACTGAATTAGGAACAGAAGGGATAGGGACAGAGATGTAGGAAAGGGTTATTCCTGTATTCTGCCCATCAAAAAAAACCAGTTGGAGTGGTGCAAACTAGGACTTACCCTGCGTTTTATCTCTTGGTAGTGTGGCAGTACGTTTATACAGTACTGTATAAAGTATCCCTTAACTGGGTAACAAAGGATTTAATGAAAAATTCCTTAAGGTGAAACTAACTTCTGAGAGCTACCATCACTTTGTTTGGAATAAGAAGATAGTAAAAATTCCTTAAGAAGACATCAAATTTTGATTGCTATTACTTCATCAGTAGTCAGATATTTTCTGTTTTGAAAAATATGTGCATTGTATATGAGAACTAATTATAATCTTAAATATCCCTAGCATCATTAATAAAATATAGTTTTAATATGCTGTAATTTATATTTAAACATTCAAAATATTATCACGTATTTTAACAAGGTGGAAGCAAATTAAATGTTTATCCAACCATTCAAGAATTTCATGAACATATGACTAAAAGAAGAATTCCCACCTCATTCTCCCCTAGTTTTCTTTCTCAAAAAAGGGCTACCTATATTACATGACTTAGTCACATTTCCTCCTAGAATAGCTAGACAGTGTCTTAGGTTGCTTGTGAAATACCATCAGTGATGTTAGTATTAATGACAATAACACTTTATAACTCTACTATTTGGGAATTTATAAAATTTTACATTAAAATTCTGTTCTAAATGATATGTAGTAAAAAGCCTGCTAAATAAATTAATCTTGTAAATAGGCTTTTAAATGACACGTACTCACCAAATAATAGGCCATCTTCTTCTGCTGAAGCACTTTGAATCTTGGCTACATGATATTTAGTAAATATTTATTTGTTTGCCTCTCTCCTCTACTGGACTGAGCTACTTGAGAACCTGGACAACCTCTTATTCATCTTTTTGTTCTTATGATCTAGCATAGTATCTAATACAAAGTAGGCATTCAATAATTGAATTAAATGCTTATTTTTAAGCATTTTGGAAATAACCATTTATATATATATACAAAACATCATAATTGAGTGAGCAGAGACCTCACAAGCTGGTGCTTTGATATGATAATATATAAGAATTCTTACCTATTCACCACGAGAGAGAGAACTGGATATCAGAGAGATCTGGCATCCACTTTGGCATTTATTAGTTGTGTAACTGGACAAATTAGCAAAGTGCTACGAATCTTGGTTTTCCCGTATACAAAATGCAGTTATTTTTTACCTTACTCACAGGTTTGTAAGGATTAAATGAGTTAATGCGTGTAAAGTGTTTAACTTAACATCTGCCACATAATAAGCTCTCAACAAATGTTATTAGCTGGACATTCTACTTGCATCTCCAGGTTAATGTATTTATACTTTCTTTTTTTCTTGTAACATTGTTTTGGGAAAAATAGTTAGTAATTAGAACAATTGTTAAAAATACTCTTCACATAGGAATTCTCCAATTTATGTATAAACTTCTCATTTACACATATATGTTTCTACGTGGGACCATTTATGTTTATTACTATATTTTCTCACATAAGACTGTAACTACTATATTCTTTTTGGAAGCTGCATAAAATTGTATAGAATGGATATACAACTTTTTTTTAACCACTTACCTTTAGTAGATATTTCGGTTATTTTTCCACTCCAAGATTATAAAAAAATGCTTTACATTTCTTCTACTATTTTTTTATAGTTTGAATTTTTAAAGGTATACCCTTAAATCATCAGATATTCATTTTGTACATGCTGAAATATCTGGCTTGTAGAAGGGTTGTGCATTGCTTTATGTCACTTTTGCTCTTATTTCATAACTAGATATATGTTTAAAATGTACAGGGAAGCCTCTAATCCAGCAGCCATGTTGCCATGGATTATTACCTGATACTTTGACTTAAGTCATCAAAGATATTCTTGTCATTGAATGGGTGAATTGTCTTAAGAAATTCATTGAAACAAGGTTTCCAGGGTAATGCCAATGTGAATTTTGGTACCAAATCACAAATTAGGGAAAAAAATTATAATAATATAAACATTTCAATAAGAACCAAATTGAATCCTTTTCCTTAAAGATTTTTTTCTATTTAAATTTTTAGTCTCTCCTCTATAATAAATGTGGTCCTCCTGATGATAGCAAAGGAAGCAAATCTTCTGTTGTGTATTGAGGTTTTTGGAGAATTTCTTCTTTAAAATATCAGCTTTAAAAATGTCTATTTTTATACCACAAACTCTTGATTATCCCAGAAAATAGAAAACAACTCCACACAGATGATTGAAAAAACACAGTTCATTAAAGGGACTTCTGTTTTAACCAATGTGTTCTATGAGTATTGCTAATAAAGAGGAAAAAGTAGATTTACATTTTCTTCTTTTCTGTGGAAGTATGGCCAATAGTAAAGTGCCAAAAATTTCATAGAAAAATGAAGATGGTGCAACGCTCCCAGACAGCTCTCAAATGCACTAAACCTCCGTGTAACTTCACAGTGGCTGAACCAGAGCTTCCAACAATGAGATTTAGATGGATAAGCTTGGAAATCTGCTTTATAAAATTCAACCTTCCAAATAGAAAATTGGAGGTAAAGCAGATCTCAGGCTATATTTCCTGTGAGCAAAATAATGCAATATTTTTCTAGGGACAGAATGCACTTGGAATTTATGCAATGGACAGGCAGGATTCTAAGAATGAGAAATTGTATTTCTTAAATCTCTTCAGAGACTACTGTGAAATCATGTGGCCTGAAGAAGTCCTTCCATATGTCTTCTGATTTTCAGGAAAACATATTTTTAAGCTACTGCAAGAGAGGTGACATTTCATTTTCTCCATAAAAGACTCTTAGAAGGTTATTTTATAGTTTCTCTCTCAGACCCATTCTAAAGAGGTTTTTCTTAGTCCAGATAGGACTCATATCTCTTGTAAAAGATGGGGAGAAGGTAGACTGGGTTATTCAGGGCTTGGGGAATGTGTGAGAGAGTAATTTAAAGTTTTTCCTTTTATCACCAGAGTTCTGTCTATATCCTTCTAAAGTTACAGAGCCAAGTGAGGAATGATTTTTCAGGTAGTCTAGAGGATGTGAAATATACCTGTTATCTGCCTCAAAATTGTTTTACTTCTGCATGTGCACCATACCGTTATGTGTGTACTTATTAGTTGCTAGCTAATGCTCGTAGTGAAAGAAAATGCCTGGCAAGCACATCAGCTCGCCTGCAAGTCATCATTAATACATCCAACCACTTTTTCTCTCTGAGCTCACGAGTCCGAATGAAGCAACTATTACAAATCAATCAGCACTGTCATACTAGATAAAATCTGATCATCTGAGACCTAGATTTCAATCAGCCACCATACTCCTGTTAGGGACCGGAAGGCTAAAGATTTCAATGTGAGATGGACTTCAGAATCTAGAGGAAAATCTCACCAGTGATCTTTCTGTCACCTAAAACTTTCTAAGCATTAGTCTCCTCAGATAATAGTAAGTGTTTATATATATGTTCTCAGACATCTTTTACAGTCTACAATTGTACAAAAATGCTTCGACATTGGGTCAAGAAAATATCATTCTTTGTGAATAAAGATAATTATAGTGACAACTATAAATGTGCTATCCAATAGAACTCTCCGTGATGAAGAAAATGTTCTGTGCTGTCTGATATGGTAGCAACTAGCCACATGTGGTTCTTGAGCACTTGAAATGTGGTTAGTATAGCTGAGGAACTGAATTTTTAATTTTCAGGAATTTAAGCTTAAATAGCTACATATTGCTTGTGGCTACATTATTGGAAAGGGAAATTCTATAGAATACTTCCATGGAAAGTATCTATCCTATAGTATGATTGAGAGTACTCTGGTTAAAGTATATGTTTCCTTCTCTGTTACAAACTGACTTAAAATGTATACTATGAAAAAACAATTACAAAACCCAGAATTGTTGCGTGCTTTGGAAGTGTGTGGAATTGATGAGTGATACAATTTTAAAAAATTATGAAATATAAAAAACTTGGGCTTCTCTCTAAGAAATTATTCATGTGAACCTGTTCAAAAATGAGGACATGATATTTCTGTAAGTATTCCATTCATTACAAAGGTATATGCAGCATCTCTTTATGAGCTGTGAGATCCTTCTGTTTGTAAAGAAAAACTGTCATCTATAGGTTTGTTCTTAAATCACTAGTACAGGGTAAGCATTCACATTTTTTTTTAAAAGAATGAGTACCGTTTATCAGGTTCTATCTCTCACAGAAGGTATCTCTCCAAATCTGCTGAGGAACAGTGATAGAAAAGGAAAGAAGAGTTCTTTCACAACGCATCATTTTCTTGCGGCAAAATTGCCCTTGGCTGATCAGCTCACTGCAAGAACTCAAAAGAAATAAAAGCACAAACTTTGACCAGCAGCATTTCTTAACATATATATAACTCTTTCCCCAAAAGTAGCATCAAGTTGTAACCAGTTAATTTGTGTTTTGTTATTAGGTTGTCTCTGTACTGTACTTGTGAAGACAGAAATCCCAAATGCCTGTATGTTTTATCTTAAAATGAACTAAGTGTATGTGTTGCCTTTACATTGGGTTCTTGGTCTTCAACAGGTGTTGCTGAAAAAAAAATTAATGCTTAAATAGAAATTTTTCTTGTAGTTCTTTACATTAGGAAGCATGCCTCTGCAGTTAATTTTCTTGAAAGGTTAACTCAGAATTAGCAAATGATTAGCACGAAACTTAGACTAGATGTTTTGTCTTCTGGACCAAATTGACACAATCTTGGAACTCTCCAATAGTGAGGCAGAAATCTAGCTTCCTATCTAACAGTAAATGAATTATGAAAAGTTCTCAGAGTAGGTGCTGGATTTTCTCATAAACCTCTAGCTCTCTATTGATTGAGACTGTCAAGGCTTGCAAGTCAGTTCAGAAAGGTTGACTCCTATTCTTGATTATTGATTCTTGGCATCCTCTAAGTCACCTCATGAGCTCTTTTGTTTATATCATCCTTATAGCCCAACCTAAAATGCCAAAGACTTAGTTTCCTGTTAAAAAAATTTTCCTAGATGGTTTGCATGTAGGACAATTTGATGTCATAAATCGATAATAATATATATCTTTCAAAAAAGTCATATTTATGGCAAATAATTCATATTGTTGATAGGTGAATAGCTTGAATTTATTAGGAACTTTCTATATCTTCCGAATTGTATACCTGGTGTCAGATACAAACCAATATGAATTGTCATGTGGTAAAATATGTGCTTTTTTATCAACTTGTACACGTGGGGTAGGGAGCTCTTATGCCATCAAAATTTTCCAAGGAAGTTGCATAATATAATTGGGCATTTCTAATGACACATGGCCAAGAGCTTCAATATTTTAAGTTGATTTTACTGACTGACAAAGGTATCACAAATAATGAAGATGATTTCAGTACTGTGCAGTAGCAGTATCATTTAGGGTACAGACTCACAATTGGACAAAAATCCTAAAACAGGTTCATTGCCAATTCAAGTAAACAATCGTGGACCTTAATATGGTCATGGAACTTCTTGTCTCCAATTTTAACATCAGGGATTTCTTAATTTTCCTGTGCCTCTATGTTTTAGATGATACTGTGAGTGGTTGGTGTCCCAGTGCCATCTGGTGTATAACAGCAAACATAGATCTGTTACTATATGGTGAAATGCCAGCAGAACAAAACATGGTTTCATTTTATCATAACTTGCTGACACACAGAAGTAAAGACATGGCTGACATTATGGAATGTTCTTCATATTGGTGAGTCTACTATTGGAGAATGCCTACTCCAAGCTGCAGGGATAGCCTCAGGAAGATTCGAGTTACTTTTCTGTGTCTGTAAAATAAGGTCATTGTATCTTTATATTTGTTATTTTGGTTGGTGGTTGTATTAGTTTTCTATTGCTGTAAAAATTACCACAAATTCAGTGATTCTAAACAACGCTTGCTTTTTGTTTATTTTCTTCTGGTTTCTGTGGGTCAGAAGTCTGGATACAGGTGGCTCAGCTGATTTCTCTACTTAGCATCTCACGAGACTAAAATCAAGGTGATGGCAGGGCTGCATTCCTTCCTGGAGGCTCTGGGGAAGAATCTGTGTCCAAGCTTATTCAGGTCGTTGGCAGAAATCAGTTCCTTGTGGTGGTAGGACTGCCTCCACAGTTAAGGGCTCCTTGCTGGCTGTCAGCCAGGATCAGCCTTAGCTCCTAGACACCCTTGCACATGCCCCCCTACATCTCAGAACCAACAGTGGAGTGTCAAACCCTTCTCGCACTTGGAATCTCTCTGGCCTTCCTTTCTACTGTGTCTCTCTGACTCTAGTCAGGGAAAGTTCTCTGCCGTTAAGTGCTCACACGACTAGATTGGACCTGTCCGGATAATTCAGGCTCATCTTTCTATCTTGAGGTTCTTAACCTTAAATATATCTCCAAGTCCCTTTGCAGGGGTAACACATGTAAGGTAACACATTCCGTGTTCCAGAGATTAGGATGTGGACATCTTTGGGAGGCCATTATGCTATCTACCACGGTGATTATCAGGATTAATGGTATGTTACTAACTGTAGTGTAAGAAGGTTACTTTTGCCTCTCTGTCTTGTTCTCACTCTCTCTTTTATTTAGATATTGGAATACTGAAAGGAAGAGTTTTTCTATATCTTTCTCTAAGTTTATTCTCTTACAATTTCCCCATCGAGTACAACTTAGACATTTGTTATTATAACTGGAAACCTGAAAAGCAAGGGCCTCGTGAAATAGTGAACAATTCCAAGGTGAAGGAAATTATAAATCTAATGTGATTAACTAAGAATGCCACTGAATGTGAAGGCAATTCCTTTATTACATCCTTTGTTGTAATTTTTAATCTTTTAAAAAACTTTACAAATTTAGTAAAGGCTGTCATATTTGCAAGAATGACCAGGTGTTAATTGTCTATAGGCATGAAATTTAGGGTCTGTTTAAATTCCCATTCATAGTTCATTTTAGCATCAACAAAGTCTTATCATTGGAAGTCAGTCCAGTGCTAGGTTGTGTATTTAGGTGGACAAAACCTTGTTTGATGATACCAGTAACATTGGGACGGTAGAAAGCTGGCAAATTTTTTTCAATTTATTACCTGCTAATTAGTCTATTCAGGTTTTCTACTTCTCTTCGGCAATTTATATTTTTGTAGAAAATTGTTCATTTTATTCAAGTTTATTGGTTATTTTGAAATGTTCTATTATAATTAAAAAATTAATATCTTCATTTGGAGCTACATGTATTTACTTGTGTTTTATTTTGAACTTGTTGTTGTTATTATTTCATAGTTTTTTCTTTGGTATACTCACAAAAGATTATATTAGTGTTTTAAATGAGGCACCAGTTTGTTTTATTTAATTGATTCTATTTTTTTGTGTGTTTATCATCATTTTGGAGTCATCTTTATTCTCTCCCATTGCCTTAATTGAGTTTATGTTGTTATTCCTTTTCTAGCATATTCTGTAGAAAAATTGATTTATTTAATCTTGTTTTTAACAAATAATTTAAAGTGAATAAATTCTTCTCTGAGAACCATATTGACCTTATTCCACTGGCATTGAAATACAGTATTTTTTTCACATTATTAAATATTTTGGAATTTCTATTTTGTTTTCCTGCTTAACTCATTAATCACTGACTTGTGGGAAAAAAAAATTCCCAGATATGTGAAGTTGGTAGGGAAGGGGCTGTCTTCTTGTCGGCTTCTAGTTTTATTGTGTGTGAATGTAGCCATTTTGGCATTATAGTGAGGAATTTGTTCAGACCTCCTTTGTGTCTACAGCAGTTCTTGTCAATGGTCTTTGTGTGTTTGAAAAGAATGTACATTCTCGGGTTTTGTATGCAAAATTCTACACAAATCTGTTACATCAAATTTATTCATCATGTTGTTAAAATCTTCACATCCTTGCCTTTTTTGAGTACTTAATCTGTCAATATATGAGAGATACTTACTATGATTATGGGTTTGTCTGTTTCTCTTTGTATTTCTATCAGAATTTGCTTTATATACATTTTAAGCTTTATTTAGGTTCATTGAAATTCAAAACTTTACATCTCATTAATGCATTTTTTCATTTATTGATATATGAAATGTCTTTCTGTGTTCCTTGAATTCTATTTTGTCAGATTTAATATTATACTTCCTTTCTTTTTTGTTAGTATTTGACTGGTTTGTATTTTTGCCATTTCCCCATTTTCAACTTCTCAGTTTCCTTTTGTTTCAGCTATATGTATTTTGTAAACAGCCTATCTTTGCATATTGTTTTATCCATTCTGAGGTTCTCTCTCTTTTAATAAGGGATTCACATTTACTATAGTTATTAAGATCTTTAGGCTTATGTCTAGTTTCTTTTTCCAGGTGTTTCCGCTTTACCTTGCTTTCTCATTGTTTCATTTTTTAATCCTTCCTGCCTTCTGTTGAATTGTTCAAGATGTCTTTGCTCTACTTTTTCCTCTACTGGTTTAAAAGCTTTACTTTTCTATTTCTAGCCTTTACATTTTTAACACACCGAATTAAACTTAGTAGAATTTTCTAATAAAGTCTGCTGTTATTTAGTTACTTTCTCACTCCCCCAAATAAGATAAAAATGTTAGAATATTACTAAAATATCTTTGTTTAGCACTATTAATTCAGCTATTACAAATAGGTTTTACTGATTATATATTGCCCATCATTGCCTTTTTTAACCTAAATTCTTCCTTTTGGGTTTATTTGTTTTCTTGATGGAACATATCCTTTAGAAGTTTACTTCTATGAGAGTCTATAGGTGGTAAAATTTCTGAGAGCTTAAATATATTAAAATATCTTTATTCCTCTTTTACTTTTGAATAGTTTACTTTTACTCTTGAAGTCTTATTGTATATTGAATTCCAGGTTCAAAGTGATTTTCTCTCAGGATTTAGAAATATTTTTCTACTGATTTCTTGCATTCTGTAGTACTGATAAGGAATCTGATGTCATTCTGATTCTCATTTTTGAAGCTGATCTTTCTTTTCTCTCTGGTAGATTTTATGATTTTCCTCTTTATTGTTAAGTTTTTGCTTATGGGTATTTTGAGTGAGGTTTAATATTTATTTTCCTTCTTTGCCCTTAGTGAGCACTGTCAACCTAAAGTCTCAGGGGCTCATGTTTTTTCTCCTGGTTCTGGGAACTAATTGGCCTTTTTTTTTCTGGTATTGCTTCTCTTTCATTCTTTCTATTATTTGCTTCTAGAAATATCATCAAAGGAATATCAAATTTGGGTTGTCTATTCCAAATATTTTAAATTTTGTGGTTTTCATATTTTTGTGCTACATTTAGAATAATTCTTTGGTCCAATCTTCCAACCCACTTTTCAGCTGTTGAGACCATTTACTCAGGTTTTATTGTAAGGATTTGATTACACAAAGTTGGGTTAGTTTTAATCTTTGGTTCATGACATATCAACATCATTACTCTAGTCAGAATCATTTTTTATTTAATTTATTTATTTTCATAATACAGTAGACGTCTATGAATGTGCTACCAAAGTCAATAACTGAAACATACGCAATAACTTCCATATGTCTGTATGTTCCTCCCTTTTCCCATCTCTGTTTCTCTAAACCAACTGTCCTAAATTTTGTTTAATTTTCATTTGCTTTTTTAGAAGCTTGATCACATACACATATGCTAACATAAATGGTTTTGTTTTGCTTATTTTTGTACTTTATTAAAAGGGTGCTTGTGTATATAATCTTCTGAGACTTTCTTTTCATTCATTATTAAAGTTCTTAGATTTATCCATGGTGTTGATGTACCTGTAGGTCATTCATTTTACTGCTATATAGTATTTTATTATATGTAACATCAGTACTTATTTATCTGCTCTTGGATTGATGGCATTAAGCTCGTTTCATTTAAAAAAAATTTTTTAAATACTCATTTCAGAGCATTTTGAGCAGAAAGGAATTTAATACAGGGTCTTAGCGGCTTATGTAATTGTTTGAAGGACTTGGGAAGAGGCCGTGAGGACAACTGCTGCTGGCTTTCAGGAAATCTCCAGGTACAGAGAAGCCACTGCCAGTGATCTCAGCTGCTTGTACTAGTGAAGTAGGCTATTTTCAGGAGAATTATCAGAAGCTCCTGGCAAAACCCCATTTCTATTCCCCATCAATGCTCCGTGCTCTGCTTGCAGCTGCTGCTGGAAACTAATGGCTTCTCCTTCTTCTGTGCTTTTCTAATTTCTTAGAATTACCTTTCACTGGTATCACCGAACCCATAATTCTGTTGGCAAGACATCTGGGAAGTATAGTTTCTGTGCTGCCCCCTCCAATGTAGGAGAAAGTATAGAAGAGAGTGGGGATAATGCTAAGTTGACATAAATATCAAGTGCAACATGTGTAAGTTTCTCTTGAACAGAGTGAAAATGCTAGGATATGTTGACTAATATTCTTTTCCAATTTATATTTTCACCAGAAATATATGACATCTTATTGATCCACATTACCTCTACCATTTCATATTGTCTAACTTAATTTTTGTCAATCAAATGGATGAAACACAATATCTCATTGTGGTCTTAATTTGCATTTCTCTGACTACTGATGAGGTTGAACATTCTTTGATACATTTGTTTTTCATACATTCCCTCTCCTAAGTTCCTGATTGACTGTTTATATTTGAAAAAAATTTTTCTATTATGTTTGTTTTTTATCTTATTAATTTTTAGGACTTCTTTAAATATTCATTATTAATACAGGACCTCTGGCTTCCAGTAATGGCAGATTAGAATGCATTAGACTAACCCTCCTGCTGCTACCAATTATAAACTTGTTCAAATGCACTGGGAAAGACAGAAAACAGACATAAACTGGATAAGATACAATCCTTGAAAGAAAGTAACTGTAGTAGTGAGAGCCACATTCATCTGACTTTTCTTCTCAGGGAACTCCCCCATTGACACAGCAAAACAAGGATAGAACTCAAGTGGAAATCAGTGGTCTTACTAGGATAAGAAATCAGTGGTCAGAGTTAGGCATTGTCACTCTGACTGGAAATTGAGGAAGTAAATCGCAGAAAGGAGGGAGCCAGAGTTGGGTGGGCTACCAAACCTGCAAACCAAAAACTTCTGCCAAATTCTTGGCTGACTCCTGTGTTGCGTGAGTATGGGGTAAGACTCAAGTTAGCCCAGAAATCAACAACAGGTGGTGGGCTAAAAGTGTGGACCACAGATTTCAACAACTGTCCACAGCTGAGGAGACAGAATTTGGAGTTAAAATCCTTTCAGGTTAGAAGTGCCGTATATATGACTTGGACTTTTCAGTGAAACCTCAAAAGAGCTATGACTAAGAGATACAGATAAAAGTAAAATAGACCTGCTCTAAGAAAATCTAACACCAAGTTTCCACAAGATCGAGATGATCTGCTAGTACTTTAACTGTCCACTAGAAAAAAATCAACAGCCTTTCAAAGAAAGAAAACATAATCCAGAACTTTTGTAGTATAAAATTCATAATGTCTAGTACACAATAAAGAATTACTAAGCAGAGGGAGGGAGACAACCCACATCTTGGAATTAGCAGACAAAATAACTAAGCTAAATATTTAAAAATATACAGGAAAAGATGAATACAGTAAGATGGATACAGTAGGTGAGAAGACAGAGATTTTCAGGAGAGCCATGGAATCTCCAAAAGGACCCCCCCCCAAATTTCTAGAACTGAAAATACAATATCTGAAAACAAAAATTCCTTAAAAGGAATTAACATCAGAAGAGATATCACGGAAGAAAGCATTTATGAAGTTGAAATTGGACAAATAGAAATTAGCCAAACTGAAGTACAGAGAGATAGAGGGGGAAAAAGGCTTAATAATAATAATAATAATAAAACAGTCTTAATGACCTGTAGGAAAGTATCAGGAAATCTAAAATTAATGTACATGGAGTTTTAGAAAAAGAGGAATCTGAAAAATAGTAGCTGTAAATTTTCCATGTTGAATGAGAAAGGCACCCAATGGATAGAAGAATCTCAACAAACACTAAGCAGGATGAAGGATGGAGGAAACAACTTTCAAGCAACTATAGTTAAGCTGATAAAAATTAAAAGATAGTAAAAAATAATAAAGGATTCAGAGGAAAAATAAGTATATTACACTCCCATTTTTCTGTCAAGTTTTGGTCTTTTATCTCTCCCTCCTTTTTTTTTTGCTGGGAAAGATTCACCTTGAGCTAACATCTCTTGCCAATCTCCCCCCCTTCTTTTTTTTTCCTCCTCAAAGCCCCACTACACAGCTGTATATGCTAGTTGTAAGTCCTTCTATTCTTCTATGTGAACCGCTGCCACAGCATGGCCACCGACAGGTGAGTGGTTTGGTTCAGCACCTGTGAACCAAATCCAGGCCGGTGAAGCAGAGCATGCCGAACTTTAACCACTAGGCTGTCAGGGCTGGCTCTTATCTCTCCCATTTTTAATGTCTTGCTATGTTGGGGATATTAACCCTTTGTCTGTGACATAGATTGTGAATATTTTTTTCCAGTTTTCAGTTGTCTTTTGACTTTATTTATGGTATTTTTTCTCCCAGAATTTTAAGAAATTTTTATACATTAAATTCATCAATTTTTCTTTTATTGCCTTTGGATTTTGAGTCATACTTAGAAGGTCTTTTTACACACTCAGATTAAAGAGGAATTCATCCATGCTCTTTTCTATTATCTGCATGGTTTCATTTTTTATATTTAGATCTCTAATTTAGTTAGAGTTTATTCTTGTATACTGTGTGAGATATGGGTCTAATTTTATTTTTTGCCCAAATGACTACCCATTTGTCAAAAAAAATTTCTAGAACTTCCGTCTTTACCCCTCAATGATTTGAGATGCCACCTTTATCTTATACTAAATTTCCATATATATTTGGGTTTATTTCTGGACTTTTTATTCTAGTCCACTGATTTATTTGCCTATTTATGTGACAGCACTATACTGTTTTAATTACAGAGTCTTTATGGTATATTTGGTATTTTTGTTGGGATTGCATAAAATTTATAAATTAACTTAGGGAGAAGTAGCATCTTCACAATGTTGAGTCATCATATCCAAGAAAAGAGTCTGTCTGTTTTTTTAAACTGACTTTTGTGTCTTTCAAGAATGACTTATAGTTGTCGTCAGGTAAGTTTTGCATATTTCTTGTTAAATTTAATTCTAAGTATTTAATCTCCTTTGTTGCAATTGTAAATGAGGTTCTCTCTACCATATGTCCTCTAACTATGTATTGTTTGTGGACATGAATGGTATTGATTTTATATTCGGATATATTACTGAATTCTTTTATAGTTTAAGTTAGTTTTACCATTAATTCTCTGGGAGTTTACAGGTACAACATCTTATCATCTGCAAATAAAGACAGTTCTATTTCTTTACCCATTCTTATACTGCTAGTTGCTTTCTCTTGTCTGATTATATCTGTTAAAAGTCTAGTATAATGTTGAATAGTAGCAGAAAAAGTAAGAATTCATCACCTTGTTCTTGATCTAGTATTTTCCTATTAAATAAGATGGTGGCTTTAGCACTTAAGTATTTCTATTTTATCTATATTTCTATCTTTATCTCTACCTATAAATAGAGATGTTATGATGTTATGAAAGTGTCTCTTAATTTCTATTTTTTTGAGTATTTTAATAATGAATGGGTATTAAATTTGGTCAAAGGTTTTGTCGGCATCTATGGAGATGATCATATCTTTTCCCTCATATTTATTAATGTGATGGATGATGTTAACATATTTTAAAATATTGAACCAACTTATATTCCAGGAATAAAACCTACTTGGTCATAGCATATTACTTTCTTAATGTGGTGGTGGATTCTATATGTTAATATTTTGTTTGAGTTTATTTGCATTGATATTCATTAGTGATATTTGTCTCTGGTTTTCTTCTTTGTACAGTCTTTATCTGGTTTATCAATTTGTATCATATTTACTTTAAAAAAGGAATTTTGGAGTTTTCCTTCCTTTTTAATACTCTTGAATAATTTCTCCAGCATTGAGATTATTTGGTGTTTGAAGATTTGGTGGAGTATCATTGTGAAACCATCCAGATATGGTGCTTTGTGGTATGGTAGTTCCTTATAATTTTGTTCCTTCCATGGAAATTATGACTGAATTGGGTTTTTATTCCCCCTTGGTCAGTCTTTGCTCACTGCAAAGCCTTGCAGCTGGGGGCATTGGGGAAATAGGATGAGAGATTGCACAGTGGAGTTTGGTGAGTTTTCTTTTTTATTCTCTCAATTATTTTGCAATTTCAGCTTTTTCTGACTTCAAGTAATAATGTCATGGTTGATTTGTTGATTTTATGTGTTAACTTAACTGGATCACTGGGCGCCCAGATATTTGGCAAACATTATTCTGAGTGTTTCTGTCAGGGTGTTTTGGGATGATATCAACATTTAAATCCACAGAGTGAGTAAATCAGGTTGCCCTCTCTAATGTGGGTGGGCCTCATGCAGGCAGTTGACTAGAACAGAGGCCTGACTAGAATAAAAAAGCTGACCTCCTGCAAGTAAGAGAGAATTCTTTCCTGCCTGATGGCCTTCAAACTAGGACATAAGCTTTTCTCCTGCCTGAATGACAATCCTTGTTATAAAGTGACCAAGAACTTGGCTGAATTGTGTTCCAGTGTTTTGTGGAAGGTAGAACTTCTGAGCAGTGAAATTGGATATTTAGCTGAGGAGATTCCTAAGCAAAATGTTGCAGGTGTGGACTGCGTCTTCTTGACCACTTACAGTAAAATGCGAGAAGAGTGAGATAAATCAAAGGAACTGTTAAGCAAAAAGGAACCAGAACTTGAAGATTTGGGAAATTCTAGCTTATCTATACCGCAAAAAGTGAGAAAGCTTGTTCTAAAAAGATCGCTAAGGGTGTGACTGAGCAACCATTTGATAAGGGGATTAGCATGGGTGGGAACCATGAATTTAGTCAGTCATCTCAGAAAAGCCAGGAATAGAGATGAGATTATACTAGCAGAAACATTGCCAGCTGGCACTGAAAGGGATAGAATGAAAGAAGGGACAGAATGAAAAAATGGGACAGAGTGAAAGAAGGCTGTGAGACTTCTTACAGTTCTACAGGACCAGACAGTAGTTCACAGTATCCCACTGTGAACATGTGTCATCCTTCAAGAATAAGGGAAGAAAGATCCCAAAGGTGGTTCAGAGATCAACAGGGCTGCCACTCCCACCACAGGTCCCAAGTGTAGGGCTAGTATCTTCTTAGTTTCAAAGAGTTGAGCATCTTGATTTGTAGGGATGCTACTGCCCGACATCTCATGGGTGGGGCTGCCATTACAGAGCCTTGGGAGTGATGCTGCAACTTGAGTGGACCTGGAAGGCAGAGCATCAAACCAAAGAGGATTATTCTGGGGTTGTAAGATCTAGTGGAAATCTGCCTTGTTAGGTTTTGTTTCTTCTTCTCAATTTCTTCCTTTGGAATAGGAATCTCATCATGGTATTCTGGAAGCAAATAACATGTCTAGTTTCAGAGATTCACAGTCAGAGAAGAATTTTGCCTCAGGATGACTCATACCTTGAGTCTCATACATATCTGATTTATGTGATATTTAGATGACACTTTGAACTTTAGATTTTAGAATTGATGGTGGAGTAAACTAAAACCTTTGGGGCTGGGATAAACTTTTGGGAGGGAGTAAATGTATTTTGCATGTAAGAAAGACATGAATTTGGGGAGACTGGGGTGGAATCTTATGGACTGAATGTATGTGTCTTCCCACATTCGTATATGAAGCCCTAACCACCAGTGTGGCTGTGTTTGAAGTAAGGAAATGAGGTCATATTTGTGGGACTATGATACATAGGGTTAGTGACCTTAGAAGAAAGACACCAGAGAGCTTTCTCTTTCTCTCCATGCATACTCAGAGGAAAAGTCATTTTAGGACAAAGCAGCTCTAAGCCAGGAAGACAGCCCTCACCTGAAACTGAATCCCATCAGATCTTGACTGGGACTTCTATCCTCCAGAACTCTGAGAAGTAAATTTCTGTTGTTTACGACACCCAGTCTGTGATATTTTGTTATAGCAGCCCAAGCAAACTGATATAAATGGCAAGGGCACAGCCTTGTGCAAAATTTTCCTAGTTATGTACTTATTGCATTATATTTTGGGAAGGGGTTTGGGGGAGGTTGATTACTACACGGCAGTCATTGTCTTTAGCTATGGAAGAACTAACACATTTATTAAATCTAGTGAGACTGAATTTTTAAAAAGAATGTGTGAGGATAGCCCATTTGGTTATCCCGATTCTTGAAATATTGAGCTTTTTCAATTACTCTACTTGCGCCACTTTTCTTTTCTCTTACCATTTTAGATTTAATGTTTTTGATCTTTTTTTCTTCCTCAACTTTTTTCTCTCCTTCAAATATATACATTCTACTTTAATCTCTTATTGATTACTATTGACTTTTTGTCATGCATATCTAACATAACAAAATATAAATGTAAAAATATCTTTATCTTCATCGTAAATAAAGTATGATCTTGTCTTTTCTCTGTGGCTGCTCAAGGTATTTTCTTTGTCCTTGGAATCTTCCAGTTTTATTAAGATCTATCTTAGTGAATTTCTTTCTATTTATCCTGTTTGGGGCAAATTGTTCCTACCAGAGCTGCTGATCCATGTTTTTCATCCTTTCTGAGAGATTAAATATTGTCTTTCCTCCAGTCCCTTCATACCATCTATGTGGGGCTGCAAGTAGACTTATGTTGGTCCTTACCATTCTATGTTCCAATGTCTCTGAAATTCTCTTTCTTATTTTCTGAATCCTTATTCCTTTTTCCTATATTCCGGATTTTTTGGGGGGCTATATCTCTTACTTTACCAGTTCTTTCTTTATTGCATCAAACTGATGTTTAACTCACTCACAGAATTTTTGACTTCTACAAATATGGTTTTCATTTCTGGAAGATTACTTTTTTTTTCTCCCATGGAGAAACCCTCGTGTTTATTTGATTAAACAAAAATAAAATAAGCTGCATAGGAACAATTTTAAAGTCCAAAGAGACACCAACTTTGTTTTAAGCCTGCAGTAGCTGATACAGCATCTCCTTGCTACCTTCTCCAGCCTTCTCTGTGGACCATGGCGATACATTCAGAAGCCTGTTAGCTAACACAGGAGTTTTTGAACACTTTTTCATCGGTTCTTCACCTGCTCATTGCCTGCTATGCTTGAGGCCTGCAGTTTATCATTTAAGATTTAGAAGTAAAAATCCAGAGGAAAAAAAATCCTCTCCCCAAACAAAAACCCACTTTAAAGGTTTGGGGAAAAACCTTTGCTGGAAGCCTACTTTTTTCCAAATTTTTCTTTTTATTGCTAATAATTTCTTGTTGAATGCTCAGCTTTAAATTGAATTACTCTTTTAATCATTTCATGCAGCTATGAAATATAACCAATAAGTTAAACATCTGCAGTTTTTGTAAGTCTAAATCTGTTATTTCTTGTTTATGCTTATTAATGCTAATAGTAGTGATTTTGGTTATTTGTTTGACTTGATTACTTGATGTTAATTAGGGTGAATCCTTCAGGACTAACAAATTTACTAAATCCAGTACAAGTCTCTTTTTCTTTAAACCTTTGAGTTTAGTCCCCTTGGTTATCTTAATTGTTGTTATAGTGAACTTTTTCTGTTAATATCTACTTGCCCCATTTTTCTTTTTTCTTACCATTTTTGGAATATTTGAATATTTTTTATCTTTTTTTATTCCTTAACTTTCTCTTTCATTCAAAATTATACATTCTATTTTTAATCTCTTATTGGTTACCATTGAACTTTTACCATGCATATTTAACCTAACAAACTCTAAAGCTAAATAATACCTTTATCTACATCCTAAATAATACATGAACTTTAGAAAACTTCACCTCCGATTGTCCTCCCTCAGACTTACATGTAGGTTTCTATTGCGTTAGTTCCTCTCTGGCTCCCCAGTGCTTTAAGTCCCTTCTGTTCTAGCATATTCCCTCATCTCCATGGCCTCAGCTCCTGCCTACCCTGGCCTAATTTTCTATGTATTCCTAACCTTGCTCCTGAGCTCACCCACCTCAGAAACCCTATCCCCTGTATGCCAGGCTCATGTTTATTTCTCTGAGGGTTTCCCTGGAGAATGTTCCCGCCTTCTGTAAGATCAACAATATCTCCACTAGTAAGTGTTTTCCGGGATTTGGTTACTGTGAGAAGGTAAATCCTTCATAGCAATGTCCATTCATGATACGTTGATTGCAAACCTTTTATTTCAATCATTATTCCTCTCATATCTAAGACTTCTAATTAGTTTTTTTATAAGAACTTGTTTTTGTTTCATAACCACTACTCATTTAATAACTCACTGTTAATTTTTCACATATGCAATTACCTAAGTTATTCTTTTATTTAATTTATTCTTTTTATCTAAAAATTAGTTGTTCAATATTTGCTATATATAACAAATCCTTCTAGGTGCTAGAGAGTATAGCAGAAAACAAACCAAACAAAATTCTCTTTCTTCATGAAACCAATGTCATAGTGAAGGAAGATAAGGGCTAACATTCATAAAGTGCTTAATATGTGTCAGGCATTAGTCAATAGCAACATTTTTCACTTTCCTTAAAAAGCAAATAACTATTCTATCTTTACTTACTATCTCCCTGGACATTAAGTATTTATATTTAAAAAATTATTTTCAGATTGCTCCATTATTTCTTTCAAGTTTAAATTCTTCCGTAAGTGGATCTTGTTTTCCCTCCTTCATACGTTAGATTTCCAGATGCTTGGTGTTTTGCTGCTGTGTTTCCTTTTTCCGAGAAAGACTTCTTCCTTGCCCATTATGGATTATGATAACCTTCTTAGGAGACTACCTTGTAGCAGCATTAACCCAAATCTCCAGAACTTAAAGTTCAAGTTTTAAATGACTCTTAGAGGGTAAATAACTAGATGACGTGTTTGATAAAATCTTTCCTGCAAACAGACACACACACATACATTTATGTGTATATAGCAGTATAATCTTTTGAAAACATTGGCCTCTTTTTGCCACTGTAGCTTCCTGTTTGTTTCCTATTTTGAGGTATGTCTTTATAATCTATGGAGATACTCTTATTTGGTTTTCAAGCATAAATATGTGTTTAATCATTTTTCTTTATCTCTATTTCTATCATGTCTTTGAGTTTCATGAGAAAGATTTCATTCTGTGCTTAATCTGCCATCTTACATAGAAAGTCCAATTTAGATTTCATGTGTCATTTTAGAACCCCTGATAAAAAGTTTACCTGTGTATTATCAATAGTTTTTTTAAAAAAAATTTTGTTAGAAGTCTAATAGAAAAAAATGGAGACTTTTTTTGGCATACAGTAACATTGTCTCATTCACTAAAACATTTCCTTGGGTGGTGGTAAATAGCAAGGTGTAGTTCAGTAAGTAAAGCTATTGAAAGTCTTCATAATTAATTTTACATTTGGAGAGGAATTGCAGGTAAGAAAATTTCAAGATTGCTGTGTGCTAAGTGAAGTGTCACAAGTTTGCAATATAAACATCATTTCCTTGCTTGGTTTTTGATTCTGCTTATGTTATTTAAACCCAAGAATGTTGATACTGGTGTCATTGTAAAATGGACCTTATATTATCCTGTGAATTCCTCAAATACTTTTAGCCTTAGATGAATGACAAATGGTAAAATTATTTTATTACAGCTACCATTTGAGTGCTAATAAGTGCCAGAAGTATACAGCATGCCCATTCAAGGCACTCTATACCAGTTATTTCATAATAGAATGAAATCCGCTCAGCACAGGATTTCTCTGAAGTAGGCTGAATACCATCAAATTCTTCAATGGATCCCTAAACACATGTTTTCATTTCCCTCACATAGATAATGAAAATGTACAGATCCCTGTGGAGCACGCTTGTTATTTTCTGTTCCTTCTTTACCTGAAGTTGCCTCTCTATGAATTTATACTCTGAATAGGAACCTCCAGTTCACTAAGTAGCCACCTTATAGTTGCACATTATTCCAACTGTGCAAGCAACAGCTGTGAACGAGAGAAATGCATATCATCATAGAGCTTATGGAGCTCAATATGTTAGTTCTGTTTATTCAAAAGACCACCTGTGTTTCTGGGGAAATTGGAGAAGTTCCAAAGGAGAATGAAGACACAGCAGACAGTAATAAAACCTTCAGAGTTGCAAGCTGAAACATCATAGCTTTGGGTTAAAAACAATGTGACAGTCCTGTGGGAAACCTGATTTCTAATATCTATAGCAAAACATTTGTCATTAGAACATTAATTAGCAAGTAGATGGCTAAAATGCCCATCTCCCTTCTCTCACATATAGAGAGAATATGAAGTTGTGACTATCGCTTGGAGGGAAAAATTACATTGATATGTGAGAGGATATGCTCCTAGTTGTCCATTTTTTAAAGCTATATTTTTCCATGTTTACCTTGACAGCTGTGGAGGTTGTTTTATTGATCGTAAAAACAAAAATATATTCTCTTTTTTCTTGAATAGATAATCACTCTGTCTCTTCCAAGTTGTTGAGGGAAACTGAGTTACCTTGGGGCTTCTCAACAAACCTGACCCATCAAGAATTTTGCTGTCACCATGATGATTCCTGACATAAGAGGAGAATCTTGGAAAGAAAGGTCAAGTAAAGAATGAATGAATGAATGAAGGAATGAATGATGCATTGTGATACCTGGTGTTCTTATAATACAGGCTGCTGAAGAAGAGAAATGGCAGAATTTGTCTGATAGGATATCTAAATAGCCTCAGGATAGGAAAATGCAAGCAGTTTCCTCTTTCCCTATTGTGACCATGATGAGACTGAATTTAAAAATTACACTGCCATAATCACGTACAGTTACTCTAGGTGAATAGTTTTGTTGTTGCTGATGGGGTCTTTCTCCAACTTCTTACTGCCCCATCAAAGGCTCTATGGCAATATTGAAGACGTCCCTTCCATACTTTGACGTCTACCCGAGCCCGGGCATTGCAGTAACTTTTTCCAGGTCGTTTCTTTCCATAGCCTCTAAGGGCATTGTAGGCTCCCCAGAGCAGCTTGAGATTATTTTACATTAGAGAAAACAGCTACTTGGAATTGAGTTGGTTTAGAAGTTGCTTCTTTTAAGTACCTCCAGAATCTACTCTTCATTCTGGTTTGCCTAGATTTGTTGTGGAGAAGCAAAACTTTCCAAATAATGTGACATGCTTTTCTTTGATACTTTGTATTGTGGTACACCTTTATAGCATTTCTTGCAGAATCCATCGACCATTTTTTAAAGTGGGGTTTGCTAACGGTATAGGTTATGAAAGGAGATATTAGACATAAATGTGTTTTCCCCTAAAAGTCCAGGCTGCTTCTTTGCCAAAAGTCTGCAGAATGCCAAGGAAAAAAGAATATAGCCTCAGCAGGGATTATAGTGGAAGGCAGAGGGCAAACATACACAAGATTACAGCGTAATGTAGAAAAGAAGTGTGAAAAATGCATGGTGGCAAGAGACAAAGCTCTCGGTTTTTGAAATGTATTATACATATACATATTTTTTTCTTTTCTTCCCCTCACTTTCCCCTGTACTTTTAATATGAAATTCTTGATGCTGCCAGAGACACTATCTGCCACACAATGGGTACTTGTGTGGATTGCATTCTGGGCCCAGGCGGCTGAGCATCCTACTTGTGGCTAGTTAATTGGCATTGAAAAGGAAATGCCTAGACTTGCCTATGAGAAGTTTCCCAACTGTTCCTCTTGCAGCTGGTCTACCTGAGAGTGAGTTTATAAGCCAAGATCTGGTGTGGGGTGGCAGCAGTGGTTAAGAGATCCCGCCAGAGAAGCCCCCCTCAGAAAAGCATTCCACACCTGTGTTTCAGGAAATAAAATTTCCTTTGTTATTTTCTCTCTCTTCTGTCTTTACCAGTGTAACAATGTGAGTTAGTGAAAAATTAATTGGGGTCCTGTCCTTTTTGCTGCCCTATACTCTTCCAAAAAAAGAATAAGAAAGTAAATTTTTCCCCCTTTTAAACTAAAGTAAAGTAAGCAGTGCTACTCAAAGGGTGGTCCAGGGACCAGCAGCACTGGCATCACCCAGGAGCTTGTTAGAAATGTACAGTACATTCTCAAGCATTACCTCAAGCCACCTAATCATAATCTCTGAGGTGGAGACCAGCAATCACTATTTTAATAAATTCTCCAAGTGAGGTTTATGAAGTGAAGTTTGAGAAGGAGTGGGGAGGAAGCAGATAACTTTTGTGTTTTGAGCCCATCCAAGTGTATTTGCTAGATTGCCCTAGAGAGAAGAGAGCAGTTGGCAAATGGTACCCACTTATATGAAATGCCCCACAAGGTGGCAGAACCTCTGAGGAGAGGCTGTGGGGATCCCTGGAGACAGATCATCAAATGTGTAGTCTTGAGAGAGGTGTTGAAGATCCATCTTGGTTGCTGACTTTGGCTTGGAAAGTATGGATACTACCATGAAAGGCAACCAACACTTTTTTTTAGATGAGGTAAAGTTGGTTTATAACATTATATAAATTTCAGATGTACATCGTTACATTTCGATTTCTGTGTTGGTTACATCATGTTCACCAGCCAAAGACTAATCCATCACCATACACATGTGCAAGTCACTGCTTTTGACCTCCTCCCTCCCCACGTCTCCACTGGTAACCACCAATCCAATCTCTGTCCCTGCATGTTTATTTGTTGTTGTTGTTGTCTTCTATTTATGAGTGAGATCATAGGGTATTTAGCTTTCTCCCTCTGACTTATTTCTCTTAGCATAACACCCTCAAAGTCCATCCCTGTTGTCACAAATGGCCGGATTTCATCCTTTTTCTAAGGCTGAGTAGTATTCTGTTGTGTATATACACCACATCTTCTTTATCCGTTCATCCCTAGGTGGGCACCCAGGTTGCCTCCGAGTCTTGGCAATTGTGAATAATGCTGCAATGAACATAGGGGTGAATATATCTTTAAGCATTTGTGTTTTCATGTGCTTTGGGAAAATACCCAGCAGTAGAATAGCTGAATCATATGGTAGTTCTATTCTTATTTTTTTGGGGACTTTCCATACTGTTTTCCATAGTGGCTGCACCAGATTACACTCTCACCAGTAGTATAAGAGAGTTCTCTTTTCTCCACATCCTCTCCAACACTTATTTCTTGTTTCGTTAATTATAGTCATTCCAATGGGTCTAAGTTGACATCTCATTGTAGTTTTGATTTGCATTTCCCTAGTAATTAGTGATGTTGAACATCTTTTCATGTGCATGTTGGCCATCTGTATATCTTCTCTGGAGAAATGTCTGTTCACATATTTTGCCCATTTTTCAATTGGGTCGTTAGTTTTTTTTGTTGCTGAGATGTATGAATTCTTTATATGTTTTGGATATTAACCCCTTATCAGATATATGTTTTATAAATATCTTCTCCCAATTGTTAGGCTGTCTTTTCATTTTGTTGTCGGTTTCCTTTGCTGTGCAGAAGCTTTTTTATTTTGATATAGTCCCATTTGTTTATTTTTTCTATTGTTTCCGTTGCCTGATCTGACATGGTACTTAAAAATATGCTGCTAAGACCAATGTTGAAAAGTGTACTGCCTACGTTTTCTTCTAGAAGTTTTATGATTTCAGATTTTACATTTAAATCTTTAATCCATTTTGAGTTGATTTTTGTATGTGGGGTAACATAATGATCTACTTTCATCCTTTGGCACGTGGCTGTCCATTTTTCCCAACACCCTTTATTAAAGAGACTTTCCTTTTTCCGTTGTAGGTTCTTGGCTCCTTTGTCAAAAATTAGCTATCCATAGATGTGCGGGTTTATTTCTGGGCTCTCAAATCTGTCCCATTGATCTGTGTGTCTGTATTTGTGCCAGTACCATGCTGTTTTGATTACTATAGCTTTGCAGTATCTTTTGAAATCAGGGAGTGTGCTACCTCCAACTTTGTTCTTTTTACTCAGGATTCTTTTGGCTATTTGGGGTCTTTTGCTGTTCCATATAAATTTTAGGATTCTTTGTTCTATTTCTGTGATAAATGTTGTTGGAACTTTGCTAGGGATTGCGTTGAATCTGTAGATTGCTTTAGGAAGTATGGACATTTTATTTATGTTAGTTATTCCAATCCAAAGGCATGGAATATATTCCCATTTCTTTGTGTCTTTTTCAATTTCTTTCAGTTTTCTTTCAATCACATCTTATAGTTTTCAGTGCACAAGTCTTTGACCTCTTTGGATAAATTTATTCCTAGCTATTTTATTCTTTTTGTTGCAATTGTAAATGGGATTGTATTCTTAATTTCTCTTTCTACTACTTCATTGTTAGTGTATAGAAACAAACTGATTTTTGTATGTTGATTTTGTATCCTGCAACTTTACTGTATTCATTTATTATTTCTAAAAGTTTTTTGGTGGGTTTTTTTTAAGGGTTTTCTACATATAAAACCATGTCATCTGGAAATAGTGTCAGTTTCACATCTTTCTTTCCAATTTGGATCTTTTTTATTTCTTTTTCTTGCCTGATTGCTCTGACTAGGACTCCCAATACTGTGTTAAATAAGAGTGGCAAAAGTAGGGATCCTTCTCTAGTTCCTGTTCTTAGGGGGATAACTTTCAGTTTTTCTCCATTGAGTATGATATTAATTGTGGGTTTGTCACATATGGGCTTTGTTATGTTGAGGTACTTTCCTTCTATACCCATTTTATTCAGAGTTTTTATCATAAATGGTTGCTGTATCTTGTTAAGTGCTTTCTATGCATCTATTGAAATGATCATGTGGTTTTTATTCTTCATTTTGTTAATGTGGCATATCATGTTTATCGATTTGTGGATATTGAACCCTCTCTGCATCCCTGGAATAAATCCCACTTGCTCATGGTGTATGATCTTTTTAATGTGTTGTATTTGATTTGCTAGTATTTTGTTGAGGATTTTTGCATCAATGTTCATCAGTGATATTGGCCTGTAATTTTCTTTTATTTGTTGGCCTTGTCTGGTTTTGGTATCAGGTTAATGGTGGCTTCATAGGATGAATTAGGAAGCTTTGCCTCCTCTTCAATTTTTTGGAGGAGTTTGTGAAGGATAGGTACTAAATTTCCTTTGAATGTTTGGTAGAATTCACCAAGAAGCCGTCTGGTCATGGACTCTTATTTTTGGGAGGTTTTTGATTACTGTTTTGATCTCCTTCCTGGTCATTGGTATACTCAAATTCTCTATTTCTTCTTGATTCAGTTTTGGGAGGTTGTATGATTCTAAGAATTTATCCATTTCTTCTAGATTATCCAATTTGTTGGCATATAGCTTTTTGTAGTATTCTCTTATAATCTTTTGTATTTCTGAGGTGTCCATTGTAATTTCTCCTCTTTCATTTCTGATTTTATTTATTTGAGCCCCCTCTCTTTTTTTCTTGGGGGGGGTCTCTCTAAAGGTTTGTCAATTGTGTTATCTTTTCAAAGAACCAGCTCTTCGTTTCATTGATTTTTTTCTATTTTTTTTTTAGTCTCTATTTCATTTATTTCTGCTCTGATTTTTGTTATTTCCTTCCTCGTACTGATTTGGGGCTTTGTTTGTTCTTTTTATTGCTTCTTTAGGTGCACTTTAGATTGTTTATTTGAAGCTTTTCTTGTTTGTTGAGGTAGGCCTGTATTGCTATAAACTTCTCTCTTAGAACCCCTTTTGCTGTAACCCATACATTTTGGCATGCCATATTTTCATTTTCATTTGTCTCCAGATATTTTTTAATTTCTCCTTTGATTTCTTTGTTGACCCAGTCGTTGTCCAGTAGCGTTTTGTTTACTACCCACATATTTGTGGCTTTTCTGGTTTTCTTCCTGTCGTGGGTTTCTAGTTTCATACCACTGTGCTCAGAAAAGATGCTTGGTATTATTTCCATCTTCTTAAATTTATTGAGACTTGTTTTGTGGCCTTGTATGTGATCTATCCTGGGGAATGTTCCATGTGCGTTCAAAAAGAATGTGTATCCTGTGGTTTTTGGATGGAATGTTCTGTGTCTATCTACTAAATCTATCTGGTCTAATGTTTCATTTAAGGCCAATGTTTCTTTGTTGATCTTCTGTTTGAATGACCTATCCTTTGGTGTAAGTGGAGTGTTAAGATCCCCTATTATTATTGTGTTACAGTGTCTTTCACTTTCTTTCTTTTTGAGGAAGATTAGCCCTGAGCTAACATCTGCTGCCAATCCTCCTCTTTTTGCTGAGGAAGACTGGCCCTGAGCTAACATCCATGCCCATCTTCCTCCACTTTATATGTGGGACACCTGCCACAGCATGGCTTGCTGAGTGGTGCCATGTCCACACCTGGGATCTGAACCAGTGAACCCCGGGCCACCAAAGCAGAATGTGTGAACCACCAGGCTGGTTCCTATTTTACCTTTTATGTCTGTTAATAGTTGCTTTACATATTTACATACTCCTATGTTGGGTGCATAGTTATTTACAAGCACTGTATCTTCTTTTTGGATTGTTCCTTTTATCATTATGTAATGCCCTTCTTTGTCTCCTGTTACAGTTTTTAAGTCTATCTTGTGTGATATAAGTATTGCTACTCCAGATTTCTTTTCATCACCATTTGTATGGAGTATCTTTTTCAATCTCTTCACTTTCAGTTTGTGTATGTCTTTAGGTCTGAAGTGTATCTACTGTATGCAGCATAGTCATAGGTCTTGGTTTTTTTTAATCCAATCAGCCACCTTATGTCTTTTGATCGGAGTATTTAATCCATTGACATTTAAAGTGGCTATTGATAAGAATGTACTTATTGCCATTTTGTTACTTTATTCTGCGTGTTTTAGTAGTTCTTCTCTGTTTCTTTCTTCTTCTCTTGCTCTCTTCCCTTGTGGTTTGAAGGCATTCTTTAGTATTATGTTTGGGTTCCTTTCTCTCAATTTTTTTTGTATTTATTATAGGTTTCTGGTTTGTGACTACCATGAGTTTCATATATAATAACCTACATATATAGCAATCTATATTAAGTTGATGGTCTCTTTACCTTGACTTCTTGCTAAAAGCTCTACTCTTACTCCCCTCCTCCATTTTATGTTTTTGATATCTCTAACTTCTTTTTTTGTGCATGTGTATCCATTACCCTCTTATCATGTAAATAGATAATTTTAGTACTTTTGTCTTTTGACCTTCATATTAGCTTCATAGGTGGTTGATCTGCTACCTTTAATTTATGTTTACTTTTACCAGTTATTTTATTGTTTTGGGTTTTTAAAAATGATTTTCTTATTCCTATCTGTGCTGTTTTCTTTTCCACTCAAATAAGTCCCTTTAGCATTTCTTGTAAGGCTGGCTTATTGGTGATAAACTCCTTTAGTTTTTGGTTGTCTGGAAAACTCTCTCTCCTTCCATTCTGAATGATAACCTTGCTGAGTAGAGTATTCTTGGCTGTAGATTTTCTCCTCTCAGCACTTTAAATACATCATGCCACTCCTTTCTAGCCTGGAAGGTTTCTGCTGAGAAGTCAACTGATAGCCTTATGGGGTTTCCTTTGTATGTAACTTGTTGCCTTTCTCTTGCAGCTTTTAGGATTCTTTATTTTTAATTCTTGATATTTTAATTATAATGTTTCTTGGTGTGGACCTCTTTAGGTTTATCTTATTTGGTGCTCTCTGTGTTCCTGTGCCCTGAGGTCTGTTTCCTTCCTTATGTTAGGAAAACTTTCAGCTATAATTTCTTCAAGTAGATTCTCTGCCCCATTGTCTCTCTCTTCTCCTTCTGTGACACCTCAAATACAGATGTTAGTGTGCTTGATGTTGTTGCAGAGGTCCCACAGAGTGTCCTCATTCTTTTCATTCTTTTTCTTTTATCTGTTCAGCTTGTGTGATTTCCTCTAGTCTTTCATCCAGCTCACGGATCCATCCTTCTGTATCACCTACTCTGCTATTGAGTCCCTATAGTGAATTTTTTATTTCCATTATTGTATTCTTCATTTCGGATTGGTTCTTTTTTATATTTTCCAATTCCTTGTTGAAGGTCTCACTGAATTCATCCTGATTCTTCTCCCAAGATCAGTGAGTATCCTTATGACTAGTAGTTTGTACTCATTATCAGGCAGTTTGTTTTTTGTTTTTTGTTTTTTGGTGAAGAAGGTTAGCCCTGAGCTAATATCTGTTGCCAGTCCTCCTCTTTTTCCTGAGGAAGATTGGCCCTGAACTAACATCTGCACCCATCTTCCTCTATTTTATATGTGGCATATCTGCCACAGCATGGCTTGATAAGCAGTGCATAGGTCTGTGCCCGGTATCTGAACCCATGAACCCTGGGCCACCAAATTGGAGCTCATGGACTTAACTACTGTGCCACTGTGCCAGCTCTGAGGTAGATTTTTTTTTATCTCTGTTTCATTTAGTTCTTTTTCTGTGGTTTTGTCATGTTCCCTTACTTGGAACATATTCCTTTGTCCTAATTTTCCTCTTTCTCTGTGCTTATGTCTATGCATCAGGTAAGTCAGCCATGTCTTCTGATCTTGGAGTGGTGGCCTTATGTAAAAGATGCCTCATGAGGACCAGTAGTGTGCTGTCCTCTCATCACCAGTTGCAAATGTTCCAGGAGTGTACCCTGTGTGATCTACGTATGTCCTTCTGTTGTGTCAGGGTTGCTCTTGCTGCAAGTTCACAGGGAAGCTAGGCTGTCCTTCTGGCTGGCTGGTTGTAACGCTCAGCTGTGTGTGGCTGCTATAGTCCTTTCAGTCACTTTATGGGGCATTGGGAGCCCAGGTCAGTTGGCTGGAAGGTCTAATAGTACATTTGTGCTGCAGTTTTTCTAAGTGAGTAGGCCCCTAGTATGACTGGTTGCTAGGCTCAGAGGCTTACAATTGCTGTAGGCCTCTGGCCTACAATTCAGTTGTCAGCTCTCTCAGGATTGCAACTGAATGGGGCTGGCCCAGTCATGGGAGTACCCAATTGTTTCAGGCATTGGAAGGTGAGGCTGATTCTCTATGTGACTGTTTGATAAGAACAAGGCTGCTATAGCTGACAAGCCCCACTGCCCACAGGGCCACACACGCCATCAAAATAGTCCTGCCCCATGCACGTACCCCAATCCACTGAAGGGGATCCACTTGCCCTGCTGCAGAGACCTCACACATTCTGTCAATGCAGGCCTATCCCTCATGCACACCCTGCCCTTCAGAGGCAGACCCACTCATCCTGCTGCAGAGGTTCCACACACCCCACCTATGCAGGCTCACAAGTTACCCAAGGGCTTGCTCTTGGGGGAGGGCCAGTCCCTAGGATGGGCTACCTGCTCTGGCTGAGCTGGATTAAATCAGTGTTCTAGAAAGTGGGACAGACCCTGGACTAACAGAGCAGGGGAAGTACTCTAATGGCGTCTGCCAGTGTCTGTGCCAGCACACCTGTACTAGGTCACAATAATGGCTGCATCAAATGTCTCAGTCCATGGAGAGGTCTCACCTCTCGCTGAGATGGACCCAGAGCCTATCCAGGGAGTCGTTTTTTTTTACCAAAGGACTGTACGCCTTTCTTTCTAGTGATTTTAGGTTGCTATCTGAAATGGGTGAATTTGTATGGGGGCCCGTTAAGAGCAGACTTTTCTTTCCCCTTATGCCTGATTGCTTTTCTGGGAGTATTCCCTGTTCTTGTTAATAGACAGCAAAGCCCGATATTATGACACTCCTCTTGGTTGTGCTGAGTCCAAAAACTGCTTTTTGTGGCAAAGTTTTCCCACTCAGATCCCTCACTCCTCCAGGAAAAGCTTCGTACCTTAAGATTGCTGCTGGCTGAAGTGCCGAGGTTAAAATGTAACTTTGTCCTCTTCAGAAAGGAATTTCTGCCTCTTCCACCTCAGTCAGCACTATCCCTTATTGTGGGGGATCTTTTTATTCAGCTTTCTTTTCTGTCTCAGGGGTAATTGTTCCAAGAATAGTTGTAAATTTGTTGTGTCTGTGGGAGAAGCTGAGTTCAGAGTCCTCCTATGCCACCATCTTCCCAGCAATCTCCCATCCACTGTTTGTGTACCATATGAGCTTTGGCAAGAGCATTTCTTGGAGAAGCTCCTCCCCAAGTTTCTTGGACTGTGTCAGCCCAGAGATCTCCGATAATCCCAGGAAAGTAGGGGCAGGCTCCCATAATATGCCTCGGATTGGATTTTCTTTCAATTTTGGCTTGTACAAACATACACGATTTAGTACAATTTCAAAAACAAATGAAATGTATGTTTGAGTGTATCATTAAAACCATTCACAGACATAATAATAGAAAGAAATATTCAAGAAACCATGTCAAATATGAGACTGTCTTTCCCTCCTCTGTTTTTAATAAAAATGGAGAATTCTTATATCTGACCACCTCTGCAAACTGCCCCAAAGGAGGTTTTTAGTAAATTCTTTTTGGTTAACTAGCTGGCAAAAGGAAAACATATATTTCTCTTATTTGTCTCTATATGAAAATTGTTTTTAAAAGCTCTTGTACAGAATAAAAGAAAATGAAAATGATATGACTGATTGGTTTAAGGTTGACTTGTAGAAACCCATATATGTGGTAGTGGAAAGAGGGCAGGACTGACTGGGAGACTTGGTTTCCACTCCTCACTCTTCCACTTACTCACTAGGTGACTTTAGGCAAGGCAATTTTATTTTTCTATGGTTTAGTTTCATCATAGTGTTCTAAGGATTCATTTCATCAGAGATTCATATGGCTTGCTCTTTCTCAACATAGAGGTTTCTGCTTAGATATCATCTGCTGAGAATGGCTTTCCCTGACCTCCATATTTAAAATATGCCCCCCACCCCCACCCCAGGGCCGTTATATCCTCTTGTTTTGCTTAGTTTCCTTCTTGATATTTACCTGATATCATTACTTATTTATACACTTGCTTGTTTGTAGACCGTTTTCCCCTCTAGAAAGTAAGCTCCATGAAGACAGGAACTTTATGCATCTTGTTCATTCCTGTACCCCCATGACTAGAAGAGTGCTTGGCAAGAGCAGACATTTATGTGTATTTGTTGAATGAATGAATGACGTGTACGATGGTTACCATAACATAGACCTTCTTGTACTTTTATGATGATTAGGTAACCTAATCTAGCTGGATGCACTCACATGTCATTGCAGACATTACCTAGCAATGTGGTTAAGAACTTTGGCTTTGGAGTCAGAGAAAACTAGGTTTGATACCTGGTTCTGTAGTTAATCAGTGACAGTAACCTGAGGTAGGTTACTTTACCTCTGTTGATCTATTTCTTGTCTGTAAAATGGACTAATAATACCTGCTTCAGGCTTGATATAAGAATTAAGTAAAATAATATAAATAAGAGGCTTGGCAGAATGTACAGTACTTATGAAATAGTAGTTGAGTGAGTGAATGAATGAAGCTCATGAAAGTAATTTGAAAAAGGCATAAACCTATAAAAATATAAAATGTTATTATTCATATAATTAATAATGATAAGCCCAAAAGAGCTTTCCTGTGAGAGTTCCTAATGCCTATCTCCTGCTAGTTAAGAAACATACCCAGCTTCATAGTCCTGTGAAAACATTTATTATAACCCGTCTCACATACGGGAAGAAAAATAATTCCAAACTCTGGAATCCATGTCAAGAAACCTCTATTCTGATTCTAGTGCTGTCACTAATAAGCTTTCTAATTCTTGGCAAATAATAACCTATGGATCCCAGGTTCTTCATCTTCAAAATCAGGGCATAGGGATAGATGATCTTGATAGGTTTTCTCAAGTCCAAATATTCCATTAACTTATTTACTTTATTATAGTGTATCTATAAGAACCTTTGATTTTTGATTTCCTGAGCCCCTTTCTAACCATGGCAATGAACAATGTAAGTGACCCTGAAACACCAGTTTAGTACCTCCTGTGAAAACTCCAGCACATCTCAGGTCTTTGTTTCCTATGCTGTAACTTTTATGAAGATGTCTTATTGAAATTGTAGGTTGTAAATATTTAAGCTGCCATTGTTCAGTTTCAAATTTTACTAATATTGAGAGGACATTAAAATATTGGCATTTGTTATGAGGAGAATGAAAGGTTGCCCTTTTTTTCTTTTGCTAATGAAGTTTAATTTTATCCCATGAGAGAAAAATTTCAAAAAACGCTGTGGGATTGTGGGAATTAGGAAGTCAAAGTGAGACATGCTGCTCAAATGGACTTAGAATCAACACTTAAGTTTGTTTCAAATGCTTCTGTGCCAAAATTGGAGTGTGAATAATGTGAAATAAAAAGAGTGCATCTAACATGTCTTATAAAATAAGTTGCTAAAAGTAAAACTTTAAAAGGAAGCAAAGATCTCCCTGAGCTGCCCATCTGCAACTATTCTCAGTTTAGAACACAAAGAGCTCTGCAAAAAAGGCTTTCTGGCTGACCATCAGCTCTTCCAGCAATGGATGGAGAAATCCCCTAGAAACCAAGTCCAGCTGAGGCTTCCGAGGTCTCTGGCACTTCTAAGTTGCAGGGCTCAGCTCCTCATTTGGCTGATGCCCTCCTCTGGGGTCACAGGTTTACTCTTGAGCCTATAACAATATCAAGACCCTCCATGACTTTGTGAACAGATATAAGTAACTTTCTTGAACTGATTTTTCCCCTTCTGTCCTCCAATTCTATAACTGAATGAATCATATAAACTGGTACTTGATTATCCCAGAATGCAATCCCAATATACATACAAAATGATACCTGATTTAATTTTTATGTAATCCTTATCTTTCCACCTACATCAAAATTTCTTATATTTCATTTTATCATCCCACTCACATCAAGTTATATTTTATTTTTAATCTCCACCAGAATCTTGACTTTATAATCATAAAGGTTGTAGAGAAGGGAACCACCTCAAAAGCAGGGTGATGAAGTGATTGTATCTATAAAGAACCAGCATAATGTTCTATGTCGCATGCTTACTCAGTGTTAATGTGTACTGATGAGTACCAAGGTGATAGAGGTCTTTTTTTAAAATGAGATAAGAGACTCAATAGAGCATTTTAATGCAGGCTCATCTCACTCATCCTCAATTATTAGGACTATGTTCACTACTTTTTTAAAAATGTGCATGCAAATGGCATCATTAGTCTATAATTAATGCTTCTTGTCCCTGGGAGCTCTGCAGTGGCCTCTGGATGATGTGAAGGACGCTGTCTGTGTTGGCTGCCCTGTGTTCTCACTACTGTTATTTACTATGTGCGGTGAGCATGCGCATTACATAGGCTTCTGTTCTCCGCCATGCTTCGGTGCTCCCTTCCGGTGAGCAAGCAATAAAGTCAAATTTAAAGGAATCCTGCTCTTCCAAAGAGGTCAAAACAAGTGCTCAGGAGCATTTTATATTTGTCTTGTGCATATCAGATGCCTTGCTAAGTGCCTTCCTGTATAGAATTGAATCAGGACTGTTGTCCATTTGGGGGAAAAATGTGCCCAACCACAAACAAAGGCTCAAACTTGTTAGCATATGATTTTGCATATGATTTGCATGTTAATAGTCTGAGTCAAAACATACAGTCATCTACCTGTCCCTGTTCCTTCCCCTCTATTGTCAAGATGAGCTGATTAGTCTTATTAAAATTAACTCTTAGGCTTCTCCCAGCCTCAACTGCAACAAAATAAAAAGCTCCTACAATGACACAAGATGTTATCAATTATTCTGGTTTTACTGGAAGATTTGTCATGCTGATGGTAAAAAGCTAAAGTGACGAAGTCAGTTGCATGGATGAAATTTTCAATTTGTGAGATGGGAGACTGATTGCTGTTAATCCTATTCTCCAAGCCCATAGAGCTTTTTTCTTCTTCTCATTGCTCTAAAACTCCAAAGAACTGCTATTTGAATGTTCTCTTACTTATCCTTTCCAAATGGATTTAGTTTTAAACAAACAAACAAGTAAGTATGATCCATGCATGAGAGGTGCTCATGTTTCTGTACAACTAAATACTTCAGATGTTTTAAAAAGAAACTAAATGAAACACACATGAAATAGAAAATTCTAATGAAGAGCATATTTGTCCAAGGATGGCATCCTAGACATCATTTTGACGGGTAGAATAAAGGTTTGTTAGTAGAAGGTATTTTCCTCAAATTAGTAGCAGAAAGAGACACTGCATCTGGAAATAACTTGCTAATAAGGGTGAGATGTTTGATTTCAGAGCCCAATTAATTCAGAAGTGACTCTGGCTCTCTGGTATAGTTAGATTTGGTACACACAACTACACACACACACACACACACACACACACACACTTCTCCATGATAATTTAAAGAATTGTATTAGGGAAAATGGCAATGTTCATATATTATTGCTGAGAGATTTAGTTACTATTAGGATGGTAGGCACTCTTCAGGAATGCAAAGAGATATAATGAAATCTCTGCCCTCAATTCAACTATGATCTGGCTGGGAAGACAAGTCAAATTCATATAGAAATGTAGCTAAAATTTTATAGGCCATAAATGTGTAAGAATCTGAGGAGGGAGGTTGCAGTGTTAGAGAAATTTCTTCTTGAGTCTCAGGAGAGAGCAAAGACAATTATAATGTCGCTCATTTATACATTTACTCAGCTAATATTTACTGAGGGCATATGTACTACGTACTATGCCTGGTGCTGGATATAAAGCAAGTGGGGCACAGTTTCTGTTTCCTGATTCAATAGTAACTAATAAATCTGTGTAGTATGGAAGGGTTTATGAAACTCTTCTTATATTTGATGTTTAAGTGTATAATCAACACGACCTTAAGATGACAGTATTTATTATCCACATTTTTGATGAAAATACTTTCATAGAGGGAAATAAGTTTTCAAAGTCCCACAACAATCAAGCAGCTGAGCCTAGACTTGAACCCTGGTCTTCTGAGTTCGGGTCGTCTACTGTCTCAAGTAATTCAGAGTGGAATAATCTCACTGGAGTGAAGTTTTCATGTATAGGAGAAGTAGAAAAAGTATCTAGAGAATTTCATAAGATTAAGATTGTGCAAGCTCTTAGAGAGTAGGCTAAGAAGTTTGGCAATGGAGCCATTAAATTTTAAATGAGGGAATTTCAGTAAAGGGAATATCTTAATAAAATTAATCTTGTGGTGGTATGCACAGTTAGCTCAAGAAGGGAGAGATTGTTGGCAACAGATCAGCCACCAACCCACCACAAGGTGACAATTCAGTTTACTCCAACATTGACTGAGTAGAGCTGACCATCACTACTAGAAGTTGCCATATAAACAGGAGAAAAGGAGCAAATAGAAGAATGCTTATTTTTTTTGGATATAATTTTTGTTTATTAAGAAAGTTAACATAGTTTATCAATACGGTATATTTATTATGATATGTGCTTTTTTGGCCTTTCAGTTTTGTTTATTTATTTATTTATTTATTTTTAAATTGAGATATAACTAAGGTATAACATTATATCAGTTTAAGGTGTACAACATAGTGATTTGATGTTTGTACATATTGCTAAGTAATCACCACAATAAGTCTAGTTAACATCCTTCATCATACATAGTTACAAATTCTTTTTTCTTGTGATGAGAACGTTTAAAACCTACTCTCTTAGCAACTTTAAAATATGCATTACAGTATTATTAACTAAAGTCACCATGCTGTACATTACATCCCCAGGACTTATTTATTTTGTAACTGGAACTTTGTAACTTTTGATGACCTTCACCTATTCCCCCTGAATTTGTAGTCCGCTTAACAGAAGTGTGGGCAGCCTGGGAACCCATTGCCACTGGTGTCTGAAGCGGGAGCAGTCCTGTAGGACGGAGCCCTTAACCTATGGGGTCTGATGCTAACTCCAGGTAATTAGTGTCAAAATTGAATTAAATCATTAGACAACTAATTGATGTCAGAGAATAGGGGAATTGAGGTGTTTTGTAAAGACACCACATATTTGGTGTCAGGAGAAAAAAAACCTCTGGTCCTGGAGGGTACTGAGTTGATCAATAATACTCACCAGTTCTGGGAATTCACCATTCTCAGCTCTCTGTCCTGACCAATGAAAGTGTTTATCTGGCTCTTAGTCATGAATGTCACTTTCCTGTAGCCATATGTCAACAATGCTGCAGAGTTCACATAGAATGGTGATTAGAACATCATCAATAATCTCTGAAAACAAAGTTCTATTGAAATGTGCGGTGGCAGAAGCCAGTTCTGAGTATACTGGTTTATAATAAGGAATTAGACTGTTGTTTGAGGATATGGAGACCAGGTAGACAGATTACTTGTTTGATAAACATTAGCAGAAAAGGAAAGAGTTAGATGGCCCGAAAAATCTGCAGGAGTCCTTGATTCAGCTGACTGTTATTTAGCTATTCTCTGTAGGGAGTCCTATAATCCCACCTCAGATACGTGGTTGAGAGTGATTGCTATAAAATGAATTGATCCGACATAGGAAATATGCTACAATTAGAGATTGTAGTAGGTATGGAGAAGACCAGGAAGGGATGCCAAAGATGAGGAAAACAAGATAAATATTTATAAGCATGTAAAATGGCAAATTTCAACTCATAGGTTTTGTGCAGACTTTAGAAGGACCCTAGGGATTGTCCAACTAAACTTGTTCCTTTTATATCTGGAAAGGTAAAGTAGCTTTTCTGGATCTCATGACTAGTTAGTAATAAGGCTGGAACTAGAGCTTTGGGACCTCACTTCCTTACATATCTCCCTTCCTCTCCTCCTCACTGCCCCCCTGATTTTGTTTGTAGCCACCATGCTTCCGGTCATATGAACACTGCCTATCTCCTCACAAACTTCCCATCTCTGTGCTTTTGATCATGGTGTTTCCTATGCTTCTTTTACTCCCTTTTCTCACCACTTTGTGTTAAATCCTATCCTTCCTTTGAGATTTAATTAAAATGTCATGTCCTCCATGAAGATTTCCCTGAACACCATTCTGAACAGTTCTCTCTTCCTCTGATCTCTCAATAACACATTGACTCATTCTTGTATTATTTTTATTTATGTACTGCTCTGAAGGCCTGTCCAGGTTACAAGTGCCATCGTGTATGGAATATGCCTTACATGTATTTGCTTTCTTCATAGGCTCTATCGCATCTTTCCATATGGTCCTTATTTCTGTATGTTTTTCTTGATGATGGTAAGGGGTGTTTTTGGTCTAATTGAATTATTTTAGCACCAGCTAACCAGAGTGGTTTCTTTCTTCCTTCTTACTGGTCTTCTTGCACCATTGCCCCCATAGATCCATGTTATAGAAAGTACAATATGTGTGGGTGATGACAACAGGAAGTAAAGAGTAAACATCTCTAGTTTGAGTGCATTGAGGACTGAGGTTAATTTAAAGCCTAATTAGTAAGGACTTCCTCTAGACAGAGGCTTAGATTTAAGTTAGTAAACTTCTCATAACAGACATTTCCGAAATGGAAAGGCTTTTTCTCATGCGGAACATATTTTATTGACTCTACTGTATTAATACATTTCATAGAGAAGTGGATTAGGACTGAAAAATTCAGTAGGTTTGATTCACAAGAGTGTGTCTTAATACTAGAAAGAACCTTTTGCAGAGGAAGCAGAGAGCTACTAGTCTGATGTGGTTTTAGGAGCACAGGGAAGGCCTTCTCCCCACTCATCCCCTCTGGCCCCCAAAATACCATTTCTCACTTGATTTAAAAACTAGAAACAGTATTTAAAAATTATCATGGTTTTAAAAGGCCTAAAACTTGGCATAGAAAATCATAGAGAAAATTTATACTAAATACTCCTATGAGAGGTAATACATTGACCTAAATTTAAGCCACTTTAAGATAGAAAGCAGAAGAAGGCAAATAGGAGTTCTGTGACTTTGATAGGTAGTGGAGGGGAAGATGCGTTATATAGTGAAGATGGGATGGAGAGGAGAGTGTTCAAAGCTCCAGAGAAAACTTCGTGCACCTGACAACTTGGCCCTGCTTAATGATTCACACCAAAGATGTAATAATTCTAGGTCTCCAACTCTCAGTTCCAATAAATTTATTTCATAAAGTAAATAAATTTGATTTATAGAAACTGACTCTTTGTAAAACCCAGCCCAATTAATTTGCAACTACTTATTCCCAGGCTCTGAAAATTTTTTTCCCAGTAAAAGGTTCAGATCTTGACACTGTAATCTGATTTTCAAACATATTAGTGAAAACATATTTTCCTTTTCTTAGCTGAATTGCTTGACTAAGTCACTTAAAAGTGATGCAGTAAATAAACTCCTAAAGATAGAAGTAATAAAGACATTTTATTTCCAGGGTCAATAAAGGACTTGGAAATCCCAATTCAATTCCACAGGCAATGTAGACATCCAAGCACTCAAAAGGTAAGAAAGTCATGCTAGTCTCACATCCCTTACTCTTATTAAATGGTTTCATTAAAATACCCTGTTACTGTGAGCACTACTTCACAGTTCAGCCACCTCCAGATACTGTGAAGCAGCTGTGCAAAGGTCAGATACAAGAGGGCAATGTGAAAAAAGCACAAAACCGTGCCAGAGCTCCTGGGACTCTTCAGCCATCTCTGTTCACAAATTTTGTGACATGAGGACAATCTAGACTGATGTCACCTATGTTTTTTTAAACAGCCATGAAGCTATGGTCCATCTGGGAGTGGACCACAATATCCCTCTGGCTTGACAAGCTCAAGCAGTTTTTTAGGAAAATTCCTCATAGTAAATGTTTTAGTAAGGGTTAAATAATAATTAAAAAAAGATATAAAATAGAAAAACCTTATTCTCAAAGGCAAGCTTCAGTTCCTTAATAAAATGTTTGATCAAACTTCTCTTTCTTTTATTTCCTTTCCTTCCTGCAAATATTCTTAGGCACATTTTGAATTGCTGTTGCATAGTTTTCTCAAAAATTAGAGCCTTCTATTTCTTTCCATGCTTGAGCTTTGCACATTTTGTCTGCACCCTGGCAACAAACTGCTTTGAAGGGCATAGTCTTGGGGTTTCCTCCCCTCTTCCATCTCATGCCAGACACATTTGTGGGTGCTCCATCCTTTAAAACTGCCCACCAACTGAGCCTTCCATGACAGGAATTTTTCCCCCTCCAAATCCACATTCTTTTTCAGTAGTTGACTATGACTGGGAAAATAGGCGTACAAAGCACTTTGCATTCTCTGGATGTACCACACAGTAATTCTGCTGTCTGAAAACTCTGTAATGTCAATAATTGATGCACTTGAGAAGTGGTAATTAAATTAGTTAATTATGCTGGTAAAATTACATGCAATTATGTGACTGCAGGGTATGTTTAGTAAATTAGGCTTTCCCATACTCACTACATATTGTGGTGCCAATTTTGTTCCTTGATGATTAGGTAGCTTTTGATACTTCTTAATTGATTTAATACCTGGATTTTCATTAGCCCTTGATTGCTATGCTATGTATGTCTGACATTTTTTCTCTCTGATATTTTACTGAGATCGTACATCAGGGGAAAATATATGTACATGCTTGAGGATGATACATACGTATATGTGAAAATATACACACGTTTTTCAATTAAATTGTTTAAATGTTGAAATATCACTGCCCCCACTGCCCTCCCACCTTCTGGGAGAGAGCTAATCCTAAACATTGACTCAAACAGAATCCAAGAACTTAACTCTTCTTGGACACTCTAAGAAAAAGAAAAAATTACGTTTATTTTGCTTCTGAAATATCAATACAAACAGTACTAGGTAGTGATCGAAGGAAGCAAGACACCAGAAATTTCAGAAAAGTTAACAATTTTACCTCTTGGCCATGTTTAAATAAGACCTTTTACCTATGAGAAGTTAACTGAAGGATCATAAATAACAGAAACTACAAAGCAGTTCTTTGACTGTTAGAAGCTTAGTCCATTACAGGTTTCTCATGTACATTAGTAAGTCTCCATGGGGCAATGAGAGTGACGGAAGAAACCATTAGTGCTATGGATGGAGCTTATGGAGGGAACTTCTTGGTTCAAGATTTTGAATGGCTGAGAGCTAGAGGAAGCCTGGGAATTGCTTAATCGACTCCCTTTACATAATAGATGAAGAAATGAAGAGCCTATTGAATGTCTTCTGGATGTTCTCACAGTGAGGAAGTGATTAGTTTGGGTGTGGATTCCAGGTCTTCTGGCCCTCTGGCCAGTGGTAAAATACTGTACAATATTACCACTTTTTTCATCTTGTCCATTTCCTCTCACTTACTCATTCTAATCCTTTGCATTGCCTTTGCTCAGATAGAGACTAGGCATATTTTCGAAAAAGCCCCTCCATTAACTATAAACTGAGTGTCAGGTGGCAACCTGAATTTTGTAGAAGAAAATGTATCAATTGTAATTATCTGTCTCAAAGAATTAGAAATTTAGTCTTTTTTATTAGCTTGTTTCTTGAAAAAGTGGAATTATCAGCATCTGCGACTTTTCCTATATTCTATATATTCCACCCACAATGTAAACAATGAGCATAGTATAAACACTATACTATGAAGGAAGCTTCTGGAGTGGAAAACATTCTTACCAGTGTTGGGAAAAATGGGCAAGGTTGCTCACTTTTGGGGGCTTCTGTCTTCCCTCTGAAGCCAGAGAGGTGGACGAGCAGATGCCACAAAGTGTCTACTGGTGCTAAGATTCCATGATAATCTAGAAAACCTGATCTCTGGAATGGGTAAGCAAAGACCACTCGTTATATTCCTTTTGCAGTTTTTTCTTGATCCTTCAGTAGATGAAAAGGAATACTAGAGATAAATGATAATACTAACTTTCCTTTATACAAAGCTGTACACTTTCTTTATCTCTGTGGATTTTTATATTCACCCTGCGGTGACAGAGAACAAGAATTAGTCCCATTTCATAGATTCTGTTTACTTTAACCCAGAAATATTTCCAGATTTGAGTAGTGAATAGATGTGTAGAATCATCCAACCTGTTAAGTAAGGATAAGTGATATCTAGTTCTTCTTGTGCTTTATGAATTCACTTTTAATGAAACCTGCCTTTAATCTCTCCCAGGAAGTTATCCCTAATTCCCTCTAGGCTGGAGTAGGGACTCTCATAATACCTGTGTGTGTCCCTGTCACTGCATTCGTCCTTTGTTTTATGTCTGTTCACATACACACACACGACACTAGATGGGGAAATTCTTGACCAGAGTTGTTCTGGTGGATTTGCTTTCCGATTCTTAACCTTAAGCCCAATGCTTGGTCCATAATTGTTGAATGAATGAATGAGTGAATATTGACCTAGAAAATCAACACTCTTATCATCATCAGATACATTTAAACTCTTACCTCTGTGCTTTCTCCCTAACAGGTGCAAATACCTATTATTAGGGCTATCCAAGGTGTTTTTGTTGTACTTAGTACCACATGCTCTAGATATTTGAGAGCATTCTCTATTTTTTAAAAACCTATACCTAATGGAATATAAATTGAAAATGCTCTTGGTCATTAGGTTGAAGATTTTTATTTTACTAACTTAAAATTGACATTGACTTTTCTGGTTCTACCAGCTCCAAAGGATATATGATCTTTAGTGTAAATATAAGACACATTCTAGTCACACATAAACATTAGTTTAAAATGCCAAGTGTATTTAAATATTTTTCTTTGTGTCTTATAAAATAAATTTTAGGTATATATTTTAGTGTTTTCCATTTAAATTAATGTGGACACAGGTGGAAGACAAGTAAAAGAAAGAAATCTTTGCTAAATCTTACAGGTAGTATAAGGACTGGGGGAAAAGGGAGGTATCATAGGGGAAAAAAGAGAGCATTGGGGAGTTCGGGGAGGCACTCGCAGAGTATTGATGGAAACTGTGCTGCTTTCCACTAGCCCTGCCAAGAAGCAGGCAATAACACCACCTGTCTGTTTGGCAGCCACAGGTACCTACACATGGTTCATGTTTTTTCCTCTCTAGATTTCAAGATTTAGATTGGAGATCCAACTAGTTAAATCAACAGGTGAAATAAAATGTTGTGAAGCAAAAATCACCATCAGCATTGTTGTGTGGGGAAAAGGATAAGCCACCAGGAGCTCTCTCCAGGCACCCTTGTGAGTTTTATAAGGACTTCTTGTCAAAAACCTTCTTTTGGCCCCTGGGCTTTGGCAAAGCCAGCAAGCTATCCTATAAGCTGGCACTGTGCCATTATAACAGATGGCCAGCAGTGTAGGCAGCAAAGAGACCATGTAGGAGGATCACAAGTGAGTGCTAACGGTGAGGAGATCTCTAGGCACAAGCCTGAAGTCTGTCTGTCCATTATTTAGTTCTAGACTCCTGAGCTAAGTGGGCATAGGGAATATTTGAGTCTGGATCTTTGGCTATTTCTCACTTCAGGGAGAAATGCCAGCATTACCTTATTTATGTTTTAGTATTAAGTTTTCTATTCCAACTCTGGTGTGTGTGAGTGTGTGGGGTATTGCAAGAGGGGGATGAAAAAGATAAAGATATTCTAAATAAAACCATTAGTGTTTCTAGTTTGCTTGCCCTAACCAGCTCATCCTGTGCACTCCTGCCAAATTCATCTCCTAAGGCACAGTTTGACCGTATCCTCTCTTCCCCAAAACTTTTGATGATGATGATGATAGTGATGATGATTTTGATAATAATTATGGTATTGATGGTGGTAGTGGTAGTGGCTGCTATTTGTTAAGCACTTACCATGTGCATTAATTTTCTTTTTTTCATAGGAAACCAGAGCTCAGAAACTAACTCCCTATCAAAGGTCACATAGCTAATAAGTGTCAGAACTGAGATCTGAACATCTATCTCTCTGACCCTAGAGTAAGAACCTTACCAACTGTACTCAGTATTTGCAAGTATAAGCAAATTCATCTGCTAAATTTTCTCTGGAAATTTCTTGGTTGTCATCAACTTACAACTTTATAAAATAAAAACCTTTAATTTAATTCAAAGTTAAGTTTAACTCAAAGATTTGTTGTTAGTTTTGAAATGTTTCCCTGTTGTTTAATTTCTTAAAAGAATGTTTGTTCTGAGAGACTAGATTCAAGTTAATGAGGACCAAGATAAACCGTATGTTTATCATATGGTACTAGATTGACCCTCTATATTATGGCAGAGTAGGTCAGCATAAAAGAAGCATTTCTCATCTATTTTAAGAAACTACCAGAGAGTCTGCTTTTAATCAGATGGAATTTCTATTTTCTATTGGCTTGTCTGTGATTTTATGTCTGAGGTCAAATAAGTATGGAGGAACAAAGACCGTTGGTTTGTTTCTTCTAGAGGCCAATTGAGGCTCCAATATTTATCTTTCCCATTCCTAAAATTCTTTAAAAAACGTGCTAACAGTATTAATCTTCCTTATTTTTAATCTGAATCTCTTCTAGTAGTTTCTTGTTTCCAGTGAATAAATTTCTTCATATATTTGAAGATAATCACTCTCTATTAATTAGCTGTTGCTGCATAACAAATAACCACAAAAATCTCAGCAACATACAAAATAGGTTTTCATTCTCCCAGATCTGAAGGTAAGTAGGCCTTTGGCTGCTCGTAGCTGCTCTAAGTGTGTATAGACTCACATTATCTCCCATCTTCCAGCTGGAATTGGGGTTTAGACTGGGCAAGTACCTCTGTCAGCAATGGCAGGTATGTCAAAGAACAAACCCAATCGCTTAAACCTTTTTAAAAGCCTTTGGTCATATCACTTCCATTAATATTACATTGGCCAAAGCAAGTCCCATGATCAAACACAAATTGAGGAAATCTTTTCTGCCTCTTTTTGGGGGAGCAGTGGGGGGAGGAAATGCAGTTCACATGGTAAAGAGTGATGATAAAGGGAAGAGTGAAGAATTGAGGCCATCAGTACAGTTTCTGTCCACTCCTTGTGCATGCTCTCTTGCTATTCTTAGTCTACACAGTTATGTAGAGGGATGGTTATACCCTTATAACCGACCGTTTACTACTATTTCCACAAAATTGCAAGGCTCAGCTTTTGCATGCACTCAAAGTCGATTGTTAATCCAATTTTTGGATGGCATTTTCCTCTTTCAGAGCCATCTGATAAAATCCTTTTCCAGGAAGTACTTATCATCACACATATTGTGGTCATCTCTCAGTACATGAAAAGACTCCTCTGCTCTAGCTTTCTGGAATCTGGGTGTTACATGTTCTTCCCAGCTATGTATAAAGCATGTCCTTTTGGTGTGATGAATAACTTCCTGATTGGAGTTGATCTGAAAACAGCTCCTGCTTTGGGAAGAAACGTGAATGACTTCATACTTCCCATGAAATACATCTGCGTCTTCCGTGACTGCATCCCCTTAAGGTTGCACTTTGTGGTCAACTTCATACCCACTATCATTTGTGTCTAATCTTTATTAAGGATCAGATGAGATGTTGGGGGGAGGGAAGGGAGTGTGACTTGTGTGTATGTACCTGCATGTATGTATGATTAAACAGAATATATTTACTTTACAATTAAGCAGAATATTTATCTTTTTTTAATAGTAGCAGTGTTGTTATGTGCTTTCTATGCCCACCAATAAGTATGGAATACTAATTTGTGCCTATGTTACATTTTAGAGTGAATACACACACACTTTTCATCATTATTTATATTTCAATAAATGCATTTTTAAAATCCCAGATCTCAAGACCTGTGAGAAAAGTTATAATTCAAGATCTTTGTGCACATCATATTTTCATGTTAACCAGGCAGAACAGGCTGATTCAGATGTTTGAGAGCATGAAAGCACTTAATCTGTTACCACTGCTTTGCATCATATCATGTTCTAGACTTCTTAGGAGCAATCTTTATTTATTTTCGGAGCTCACAGATTGCATTTGAATGAGTCAGGAATATTTCCAGTTTATTTTAGTGAACTTACTCATATTTTTCCCAAATGGAGAAAAAATACACTATTTTCCAAAGAGTTGCTATTAATGCCATTCTACTGCTAGACTATTGTATTTGATCACATCAAAGATAAAAGAAATTCACATACTTCTTTCGTTTTGCACATGCACATGAAGGTGTAAATGTGTCAAAATAACACATTTATATTGGTTAGATAAATCAGGGAGAAGCTCTCACTGAAATCTAGTGTTTTAATTTTACTCTGCACAATCAAATACTTTGTGTTCTTGGATGATCCTTCTTCTTTGAGCCCTTTAGCAAACCTATAAGCATTACTTCACCTTTAAGAGCCACTTAGGGTGATAAATATGTGATTTGACTCAAAGCTTGCACTCCCAGTGATGATGGGGTTAGTTGCCTGGTTATTTGCGGTTACTTTTGTAGCACCTGTGGATTCCAAGATTGGTAGTTCGTTTCATCAGAAGCATGTGTCACACATTTTTAGTAACTCACTAAACACAGGTGTTTCTTGATTATCTATCTGATTAACATAGTGACCAAAATTAAAACAAAATAAATAAGCTCTACTATAGTTACTTTCCCTTTCATACTCATTTCTACTGTCGGATCCATGGGCACTGTTTAAAGTAGAGTTAATTGGTTGGCCTCCATGTCATTTTAAGTTAGTAGAACGTAAAATCACTGCAGACCCTTTCCAGTGCCAAGCGTAATACCTGGTGCAGAATAGTCTGTTGAATGAATAAATAGATATATGACTGAACATATACATGTGTGTATGAATATATTTAATGTAAATGGTCCCCACAAATGCCAGGATCATGGATAAACCATCCCACTTTTATTTTTACCCTTATTTTAAACTCCCCTTGTAGATATGATTCTCAAGTATTCAGACACTGTTGGAAGCATCATGCATCAGGAAGGAATAGATACAAGGAAACTAAAAAAGACCAAATCTTTCAGCTCATTGATCATACCCATAATTCCCAGTAAGGCAAGCAAAACAAGGAATAGCATTAAGGAAAAAAAAATTACTCTATATCATGAGCATATGTAAAAGCCAAAATCAGAAACTTGTCCCAGGGCACACCAGAGACACTTCTAAAACATGGAGAAGTTTGAAGACACTCATTAAGAAGATGTCCCCTGCATGGTCAGATAAAACAGGAAAGAAAAACATATCTAAAGTTCCAATGAAATGTAGCTCATTCTTTCTCCCACTCTGTTTCTCTGAATGATTCTCGAAGTTACAATATGAGCAAAATAGAGCTTGAAATAGACAAAATGGGACTAGCACTTTTTTCATGTAATAGTTTAATGGAATTGCTACTCCTTGCCTTCTGCACAAAGATTATTTATCTTTTTCCATATACGTAGGAAGGAAAATTTTGTTTCCAGTTAATGTACTTATTTTCAATAAGTACCACCACTCTGTTTTCAGATACCTCATAATTAGGGTATTTAGGGGATATATTTATTTGGTTGTGCCTGATCCAGTTAGATTAGGAACCATTAGTACTTGCATGGTTTAATGGAAATGGTAGCTAAAATGTGAATGAATGCCTCCTCTGTGGGTAAAACTAAGCCTAGAAGCCAACAGCTATAGTAGCTAAATGTGCGCCAATTCTCATAAAAAGAGCAGCCACAGGCAATGAAAGCTGGGGTGAATGCACAGAACCAAGAAAAGTCTCCATGGGTCTCCTTCCCTGCAATCTGTATGCCTGCCCAGTCCCTTACTAATGCTGCCCTTCACCCCATTAACAGATGCATGCACCCACACACATCCTATAGCCAGAATGAGAGAAGATTTTCACTTTTTCTCTCTTCTTCTCATTCAGCAAAAATATCAGCTCTTTTCTTCTTGTAACTACAGTTTTGAAAAATTATACACCGCTACTTGGAATTCTCCAAATCACCATATTTCAGAGAAGAGTGATTCTTAGAATGATTTTCACTTTAACCATGAAGGGTGACAGCCAAATGGCTCATGTACCCTGTTAACCACGTTAACGTTCAGTTTTTAAGGCTCCTAAGGCTGCAACTTATTAAAAAACAAAACCCAAACCAAACGAGACAAATGAAAAACAGGATTCTCTATCATCCAATATATGGATGCAAAACCTTCCTGAATTACCTGGACTCGGTCATTCTCATGAGGGGATTATGAAAGGGAGCAGATGTTCTGTGTTTTTAGAGCCTGCACCTTGTTAAGCTTTGTCTCTGATAATGCAGGGTGACCTCCAAACAACATGCAGTCACTTGTCTTTATTGATCAATGAACAGGTACTAATACAAGGGGCATTCAGGAGCAAATGGGGAGTAAAGAATGGAGATAAAAAGTTTTGTCAAATGGTTACAAACTCAAATGTCCTCAAGGGACAAGCAGGTAAAGTGAATGGTTGAATAGGAAAAGTGGAATTGGTAAAAACTGTTGAATTTGAGATTGTATGTCCAGCCTACCATATCAACACATAGATTGTATTTCCATGCGTCTCTCCCACTCCTCACACTTAACTGAACATGCTGTCCATATTTATTGCAGTCTTTGTTTCTGTACTTCCATTCTCTCCTACGTATATGACCTAGACTTTATGTTTAGCCATTTTAGCTAATTTCTCAAGTCATATTAAAATCCCTCTCATTCTTTTGAACTTACAGCATATGTTTCTTGTTAGTTCCTAAACCTGGTTAAATTCTTCTATTTCTCTTCTCTTGGGAGAAATTCTGAGGGCTATGATGATTTTTCCACTACTTGTTCAAGTTATCTGACAACACTTAGGTCCTCCCTGCAGATCAGCTTTGCTTTTAGTACTTGTCTTTAGTTCCTCTCTTCTAACTTCCCCACAGTAGCTGTCCCAAAATTTTACTTTTGAGAACCTATCTCTTTCCGTTATCTTTAGTGAGAACATTGGGATTATATGACATGCATCTTCTCAACTCTTCTTCCTTCCACTTCACAATTTCTTTATGCCTCACTATCCTGCTTTCTTTGCATCTTTGAGAAGGTAGTAATCCTTCTCCATTTTAAGACTAACTTTTCCACTTTTTGAAATGAGACTGCTTTTTCCATCTTTCTGAATGTGTTCTCCTCCCTCACTCCATGTTTTCCTGAGATTCTATTCACAACCCTTCTCTCTGTGCAGTCTTTTCCTTGGTTGATCCCATCCAGCTTCCTATGGTTTGCCTTCCTCTCTTTGCCTCGGTTTCCTGTCTGTAAAAAGATGATAGCAATACCTTTCTCAAAGGATTGTTGTGAGGATTACAGAGGCTAATGTGCATAGAAGTTGTTTACAAATTCTAAAGTGATATACTTTGATTTAGTCTTTGAGATAAACAGGTGTATAGTTCACGCAAGAAAGTTGTAAAAACAAGTAGGATGGGACCAGTTAAGAGCCTTTCTTTTGCAATGGGCACACCATTCTCAACGGATGAAGTTCTGAACTAAGTCTATAAACTATTAGTTTAACTCCATATGAAATTGCTATTCTTGTGGAGTTTTTCAGGCAGTTAATAGAGACTGCATATAGTCCAAACTAATAGTGGTAATACTTCCCTTTCAGATTGCACCAGGAGAGTCCAGACACTGGAAGGGCACATGGATCCCCTTGACATTGCATTAGCAAGTCTTTTGCTAAGGATATTAGAGTGGCGGCAAAGGTTATGCCAGCCTCTGTTGCTGTGTCTTCATTATTAGCATTCTTGCCCATTCAGATAACCTAGTTACTTCTGTCTCCTGCAGAGTGAATGGGAGGAGTAAAGCAGCTGGTCCATACACTTTAGTCACTTGAACTCATCAAAGTACAAACATATATAATGTAAAACTACTTTTATTATTATTATTATTAGGTTCATTATCAACACCATGATCCCTAATGTCGGGCTGAGACTTGGAAGTCTTTGACTTGATGAATCAAGATGATATTGCATGTAATTTATTAAGTTGATTCTTTGCTGTTTCTTGGTTCTGAGTGCTTAAGACTATCCTGATTTTCTTTTAGCTGACAACAGGTAATTCATCTTAAAAAAATGTCGCTCTTTCTTATGTAGCCTAATAGATATCAACAAAATAAAGCAAGATAATACATTCCTTAACTGAAATATATTTGATATGAAGATTGGCCTGATAGAATCACCTTTCAGAGTAGAGCTACCTACCTCAAAATGATCCTCTGCGTATACTTAAACATTTGTGTGCAAAATAGAAAGCCATAAAAGAGAACCCTGTTTCCGTATTGTGTTGATGTGTATATACATATATGTGTACATATAAAGAATGAATTTTTTTTTTTAGTATGGAACACTTTTTATTTAACAAGACATTGCAAGTAACCTTGATTGTACAATGTACAGGCACACAGCCTCTTCAGATTCTGCCTCTTCCTGACTCTATACTCGATTAGGTGCCAAACACAAACTCCAATTCTTATGTTCTTATGTAGTGTTTAATTGTACAGATCCATAAAAAATCACTTAATATAAAGAAAACAAATACTCTTTTTTATTGCCACACTAAGTACTTTTGCCAGCAAATGCTTTTGGGGGTGCTTTTATTTATGGATTTTTCACAATGCCGGAGAGCTTTTGTCTTTTTTAGTGCTTTATATTTATAGTTGTGGGATGATCATTTTCTGGTTGGTTTCACATTGAGCTCTTTCAGAACTAGTTGGAGTGGTAATAGTTTCATACTGTTTATACTTTCTCCCCCTGAGTCCTACGTTAAATCTTTTTCACTCTATCAGTGACACTGCAGTATATTATGCTATACATTCTTAGGCTATTAACTTTGAGCACTGCTAATGATTTCTTTTCTATATATATATACAGCATATAAAAAATGTAAATGTCTCGTATTAAAACAAGAAAACCCAAAATACAATCAACCCTATCAGCAAAAAAAGAAAAAAAAAAGAGCTGGAGTTTTTTTTTCAAGTGAGATAGCAAGAGAAAACAGGTTTGTGAAATCCAATGTTGGAAAACAAAGTAAATTATATAAAATAACCCTAAAGGGAGAGATTTAGTTTTCTTAAAGAACAGCTTGTTTTGTATTCCATTCCTACACTTAAAATTTAAAAAAAAAAAGGAACACATTTGAAAAATCAACAATGGCAATGTAACGATTTCTTGACTAGAAGAAGGTATCTGAGTCTTTGTGAGAAGGCAGGAACAAAGAAAAGAAAGGAATCTCAAAGTCATCTTGAACCCCACATCACTGTGCTCAGATGATGGTAAAGGAGTCCTGAGGAATAGCTCACCTTAAGTTCCAGCAGCTCAGAGCCTGTGGGGATTTAACCTGCAGGTGGTATGTGTAGCTGGGAAACACGTACTCTTGGGAGCAAAGTTTGACAACGAAAGATTTAAGAGAGCAGGGTGATTCAGAAATGGCCCCCCAAATACAAGAAATAGAACTGATTAGAGCAATAGCAATCAATATTTGCATCTTCACAATGAGGGTTGCCTAATCCTAAAAAAGAAGTCTTTGGAAGTCACTGGACTCCTGGCTTCCTTTACATTCCAGCTTTTCGAACAAACAAGATGATTGAGAAAACACCTTTCGGGGAAGCTTACCCACCAAACGTCGTCATTTTTGGGACAAGCAGGCAACGACTGAAGAATGGAGTACGGATGTATGGGATGGAGAAGGGAGTAGGACAAAGAGATGTGGGATAAGATGAGAGGTTGCATGTGAGGAGAATGAGAGAGGAGAGAAACAACTGTGGAAAAAAGTCAGGGAAAAGAAAAGAAAACTATAGTAGCAAGGAAAGTCAGATTTTACTAAAGCTTTACCCATGCCTGGCACTACAAAGCTAGGGGTATGGCATGTAGAAAAATGAGAACAAAATTTCTTTTTTCTTAATGCGCTAAGGGGGATTGAAGAAACGTTTACAAAATATTTATTGATGTTGCCCCAGCAGCATGCAGACATCCACATCTGGCTGGGTCCTTCCCTGCCTAGATTTATCTCCCTTGGGGCAATGGAGGGAGGAGGCACCACATCAGCCTAGTTCTCTGTCTTTACAGATGTTCATCTGCTTCCAGGAAATGGTGTCCTAGAGGAGCCAGATCAGCAGACAGGAAGTGAGGTCAATGTCAAGTTTCCAAGCCAGGAACAGGAACTCTGGGTACACGGCAGGGTTACTGCTGGGCAAACCCCAACACTGCTTATTGAAATGGTCAGAGAGGCCAGTCCCCCAACCATCTCATCGACTCTCTCTCAGAATTCTGACACCATGAACCCCTTCTGTTGGGAAGAGGCTGGAGAGAAAAAGAGATTAAAGCAAAAAAGAAAAGAAAAGAAAAGAAAAAAGCATAATTATTACATAATTTTATTATAATGTATTATGAACTATTCAGAGTTCTTTTCTCAAATTTCCCAAGTTAAGGATCAAGTTTACTGGCAGAGATATATTTCCCAAAATAAACCTGGACACTTTCTTTAAAGCTACACTTTCAAGGTTAATGCTATGGTGTATACCTTAGCCTTTTTGGACATTCACTGCAGAGCTAATCAGTGGATCTGTTGTCTCCAGGAAACCAAGAAGGAAAACAATCAGCTCTGTTCTCCTCTCTGGGCTGGGGGAGTGAGCTATAATAAGGGAGCAGAAGAACACATTGGGAGCCCGCAAGCCCAAACACACAGGTTAGCACCGCTTGGCTGACCTAACTCACGGGTGCGCGGTTGCCAGGTAACGCTGGGGCCTCAGGGTCCTTTAAGAAGCCCTGCAGTTGGGTTTAGAAAGGTGTGGGCATGGACTGGGGCGATTGTGGGGGCAGGGCAAAAAGAGTCACTCTCAGGGCAGCTGGCAGTGCGACTGCTCCTCACCTATGCAGCAAGTGGAAACAAGCCGGTTTGGCCCTGAATGGCCGTTATTCTTCCTCAGCTGCCTGTGCTGTGAAAGGGCTCTGATTAGCGGTGATCACGCAGAAGGGAGGAAACGAAAGCCGTGCTGTGCATTATATAAAGCACGCCATTTTTCTTCTTCCACATATATACACGTACATATATATAAATAAAACACAACTCCTGCCCCTTTTAAAGTTATATTCTAAAAATTCCTCTCAATCTTTGGCAAGTTTATAGAGCAGATTTTCACATATGTGAGGGGCAAAATAATTTGTGGAAAGAGCTGCTGACTGGTTGAAAACACCTGGATTCTAGTCCCAAACTTGCAACTTTCTTTATCTCCAGTGTTAGCTGGGAGTCGTCCTGTCATTTGAGATTCACATGGAATTTGCCCAAATGCCTGTGTGTTGTGGGAAACCCAGCATTCTCCTCAATCTCTTTAGGAATTCCTGAGGGTTTGGTTTTCTCTACCTTCTATGACCCCTATTTCCTTCTCGCACAGATTTAATTCAGATCATGAGTCACACGGTCCCTTGCATATGGTCTGCATATAGAGCCTGCCATTTCCCAAACCATTTATCTGGCAAATCCATAAATCTGGAACATCTCGTTCCAAATAATGCCAGATGTATAAGGGCCTGCTTTGTCCTAAGCTAATGCTGATTTGTCTTTTAGTGAGTAATAGCAGTTAGTGGTCAATTTGTGTACCCTTAGGGATCCGTGTTTCATTCCACTTGAGCACAAAAGCTTTAAGTGAATGGATAAGTGCCATGTGACTGTGTACAGAAGAATAGGTGGTGGTCTTGGCCTGGAACTTATTTACAAAGACAGGCCCAATGCTTAAGAGCCAGCGTCTTTCGGAGTCTGCATTTGTGGCTTAGTTAAGTTCAGAGAAGGGTGAATATTGGGAATCAGCTGACCTCTTCTGATCCATGGCCTGTCTTCACAGCTACATCTTTCCAGAGCATAGAGTCTTACTTTTTCACCTTGAGAGACCCATCTGTTCCTGAATCTGTTGAGGGTGAAGAAAAGATGAGTTATCTAATAAGGCTATGGGGAAGCTGAGAGCTCAAGGTTGAAGTGGAGGCAGCCAAGCTGCTTTGTCACCACCTGGAATTAGGCAGGCAAATGGGGAGATCATGCAGGCCAACCTTCCTAGCCCAAGGGCTATCATTCTACTTTATATGTTTGAGTCATTGTGAGAAGAGGAAGATTTATAGATATTCTTTCAACACTTACTCAACAGATATTTATTGAACACCTACCCTATTCTGAGCTCTGCAGTCTATTCAGAAATCAGGGCTGCAAACAAGTCATTCTTCCTCACCATTCTTGAACATTGCTCTTTCTGACTGCCTCTAGATCACATCCTTAGTATCAGTCCATGTATTGACTGAATGCTTACGTGTGTAAAGGCTCTTACAGGGCTGACATTGTCAATATTTGCAAAGTCTAAGACTTGGAGGCTTGGAGTAAGCTTAGTTTCTTTAGGTATATGTTTTTATGTACTTTATAGTGAAGCCTAGCTTGAATTTGTTTTTTAAAAAAAGCCCAAAACAAACTATCACACAGACAATGCTCAGAACTGAGGAAAAGATGATGAGAGGCACTTCTAGAAAGCCAAACCAACCTGCTGCTCCAGATTCTGATACCATAAGATCTCAGCATCAAATTTGTATTTTAAAAGGTATCTTTTTAAGAAAATCATAAATATCTGTATAGTGGTATTTATGGTTCAGTAGACGATATTTTTCCTATTTGATCATAATTGACTTTAGGGTCTAAAAAATGGGTAGAGATGCCTAGTTCATTAAGGAGATGTCTTATCTGGCAAATTAAAATGTAGCCTTTGGTACTAGTCCTCACCATGACATTATATCTCAAATGTGCGAATAAAGAAAATACAACCTTTGTAAAGCCTTTAGCACCTATCCAGAGGTTCATAAAATGTCAGTGATGAGGGGGCTGGCACCATGACCGAGTGGTTAAGTTTGCATCTTCCACTTTGGTGGCCCAGCTTTCACTGGTTCGGATCCTGGGTGCGGACATGGCGCCACTCATGAGGCTGTGCTGAGGTGGCGTCCCACATGGCACAACCAGAGGTGCTCACAACTGTTATATACAACTATGTACTGGGGGCTTTGGGGTGAAGAAAAAAAAATGAGATTGGCAACAGATGTTAGCTCAGGTGCCAATCTTTAGGAAAAAAACATCAGCGATGAGGACTTGGAAGAAGAGCTTCTCTTTCTGAATGTGTTAGGTCTCTTCAGGATCACCCCTTATCCCGCTGAAGTGAGAATATGTAACTTGAAGTGTAGCTCACAGAGTTTGGTGGACTCCCAGAAAGAACTTTGCCATGCTGATTCTAGAGCAGTGTATCCAACTTTTCACAATTCTCAACGCCTACAATACTTTCTCATTCTATGTTCTAGAGAAGCCAGGCTAGCCAAATCTATGTTATCTAGCTGTAGATTCTCTTTTACAGAGGCACTAGGTATATTAAATATGCATTATCCAACTGCTTATGATCCCCTATGCAAACCATCTGGAAATTCTAATATGGTTTCCTTAGCTTGGGGAGCCATGGCTCAGTTTCCCTTGGACAGTCCTAGTTTAGTCTTCTTGACCTGGTGTAAATATTACCAGCGTGTGCCCCTTTCATTCTCATAAGTGTCCTACTTTGAATGACAAAATATATGGTGATCTTGTCTTTAACCTGAATCTTAGTCTCCCACCAGTTGAGCATAACTCCTCCAGGATTAGTCCAACTTTGTCTCTATATAGCTATATGAATTTGGATAAGTTATCTAATTTCCCCATGGTGTAGAATCGATATAATGGGTTTATATGGATGGATGTTATCTACTTCCTCCTTAGTACTAACATTCACATCAAGTGTTAGTCACGCCAATCAAATTATTTCGAACACCATTTGGGAGCCCATTTTTCTCTCAGGGTGAGGTGGGATAGCTAGATGTTGGAAGACCTTTCATAATCAATAGTTACATGGTGGAGGATCCTTCATGCCATTCTAAGAAGTCTGGACTTCATGCGAGGCAAAGGAGAGTGACAAAGTTTGTCAATAAGTGAATGATGTGACCAAATATATGCTTCAAAAAAGCATATTGTATTAATCCAGGTGAGAAGAAATAGGAATGCTAGCAAGGACTTTGAAGAGTTATACCTTTGTATCTGGGGAGTTTTGAAACTAACATCTTTCTGAACTCAAATGGGAGAGAAGAACTTCTATTCTGAGTGAATTTCAATTAGGTTCTTATCTCTACTCAAATCTTTCAAATCTAGGTCATTGGTGTAGAATTTCCTTGCTTCTCATCTTTCAATAAGGTTTTGTGTGTGCTATCAAAAAAATACCACAACATCCCAGGGCAAGATGTCTTTCAGTGATGAATCAAGTGATTCCCATGTGCTAGTTTATAAATTGTTAACTGCTTTGGGGTTCATAGGGATGAAAGATGCTTTATTCATTGTCCTTTGAGATGGAAGATGCATAATTTATAACACTAGGATTACTATTTTATTTACTCTTGTGATGCTAAAATCACATTCTTTTCTAGTGATGGAATTGCAGAATCGCTTTTAATTTGTGGGCAAGTGGCTTATTAAAAGCTTTGGAGTTAGAGGGTCTGGCTACACAAAAGTGGGTGTTGTATGAAGGAAGCAATATGAACCTTTTGTTGTTACACAAAGGCTGTATTCTCCTGCTCACAAATGTTAGTGAGATGTCAAATGTGTGCATGATGTAAAGATGTTGGCTCTGAAGTATGTTCATGTAGGTTTATGATGATATAATCAGGAACATTCTGTGAAAGTATCTTAAAATTTCATCACAGTTGTAACTTTGCACTGTGAGCCCAGGACTTTTGTATGGCATTATTGTGTGTTTTCAGGCAATTGCATGTTTTCAACATCCAATGACTTTGTGTTTAGGAAAACATCAGCTTCCTTGGTTGATAGAACCTTTAAAATTTCCTTGGCTGCAAATTTTATGTTTGCAGCTTTGTAGGGACAGCTAGTTTTATTTGCTTCCCTGCTTGCTTTTAACTAAATGTTGTGGCTTACTTCTTGGCAGCAAGGTTTGGTACAATTTCTTTAATTTTTTTAATATTTGCCTTGTGCCATTTGTGTCAGATGGACTGTGGAAAGCCACGGATTTGTGTGTGGATTGGAGTGAGGCAGGAATGTTGAAGTTGTTTTCAAGATGGTTGTTCCACCAATCCACTCTTCCTTTTGTGGAACTGATCTCATTGACTCAGCATTTTGAGGATCACAGCAACAGAGGAACTTTTGGAAATAAGAGAGTAGAGTCAGGATAGCTACCAGTTTCTTCTTTGTCCTTCTTTTCATTTCTACCAGATGAAAAGTGCTTACCCTTTGACTCTTGGCCAAATAGCAATAGTAGGAAAGGAAAGGGATCTATAGACAGATGGTCCCAGAAGCTATAGGTAGCACAGAATAAAGTGTCTAGCATGAACTATATAGAAAACCCAGGGAAACGGGTGAACCAAAGCCAGAATTTTCCATTTTAAAATGATCTTACCAATTTGATTGTATGATTCTGTTTTATTGGAATATGCATTTGCTTCTTTTACCCAGAGTCAGTTTGGAGTTTCTAAGAATGTTATGTTGGAAATACAGAAAACATTTCTAGAAATTGTAATTCCCCTGCCCTGCATTCCCAGTGCAGAGAAGTTGACTTTCTTTCTTTCTTTTTTTTTTTTTAATCTTTCTACTTGTCAGTGGAAGCAAATGAAGGGAAGCTAAGACATAAGTAATAACTGTCTTTTTATGTATGGAAAACTCTGGCATAAGATAAGGAGGACTGGCAATTATGTCTTCTCTGAGGACAGAAATGGACTTCAAAGTGGGGGATTAGAGATGGGTTTAAGAAAGTCCTTTCTATCTGAGTTAGTCCACTGTGGGTGCTGGGTTTTATAGAACATCTTTTTCTGGACACCTGTTGCTCTTGTTGCCAGCACTGTTCAGGTTATAGATGTTTCAGCAAAGGACGGATATCCACCTATCTGGAATGACTTAAAGAATATAGGATTTTTGGCATTCAAACACATTATTTTGCAGATCAGAAACTAAGTCTGATTTCTCCTCAAGGTAAGACCCCTGGTTTCCAAGCACCAGCACCAATGTTTCCCTCTTCAACACACTTTGGGGTGTTTCTCAGAAGCAAGAGATCCAGCTAAGAATTCTGGAAGCTTCTTCCTACTATGGATGGTTGAAAGTAAAAAAGGATCTGCCTTTGTAAAACTTGAAATCTTACTTATTCCATCAGAATGGAAATTACTTTTGGATTTCTTCAAAATGTGATGGCATAAAATTTTCTACAATTTTTTCTCTTGAGGTTTTCTTTTAAATTCACCTGGTGATGTGTGGTTATCTTTGTTTCCCCTCCTTTTTGGTTTTATTATTATGATTTTGCATTAAATTTGCCTCTGGGGTATAAAGCAAAAGTGTTTGTTTGTTGCTTTGGAAACTTCTATGGTTGTTCATAATGGCACCAAGTCCCTGTCTGGTTAATAGAGCTGCCTTAAATATAGCCATATTGTTATTAAAGCTGTGACAAATACGTTTGTATTTTATCGCTTGTGATGAAAGTTTCATTTCACTGAGATCAATTCTAATTCTGGAAATTAAGTCTCCTCCAAGAGGGGCACATGGCATCTTTCTGAACCTCAAAAAAAAAAAAAGAACGAGTTTTATTCCATAAGAGGAAATCCATCCAGTCTTGCTTCTACAAAGGCCTAGTAATCATCTCAGGAGTAACAAGCTGTGTTATTTTTCTTTCCTTTTTAAACATCTCTGCAGAGTGTAAGCAATGCATGCTTCTACCCCACACTCTGATTATCTGAGGGCCTTGGCTTTATAATGATGGAATCCTAGAATATTAAAAACTAGAAGGGATTTTAAGACTCACTTGGCCCAATGAATTTACAGACGAGAAATACAAGGCTCAGAGAAATAAGGTGACTTGTCCTAGGCCATGTAGCTATTTAATGGAAGAAACAAGACTTGAAACCTGTTTCTGGTCTCCTTCATTATTATTTCTTATTCATGTAAGTTTTCTTTTAAAGCATGTTCTTTTTATACCACCTATTCTAGAAAGTAGGAAAAATATTGTCACCATTAGGCAGAAGCAAAGCAGAGACATTATAAGGTCAAGAGATTCAAGGTCAAGTTCAATGGATACCCAGTAGCAGAACCTAGAATAATAATGTGTGTCCAATGAGGGAAGCGTGTATGTAAATCATTGTTGGTACATTAGGGCTGCAAGTGTGGGTGTTTAGGACCACCACAGACTGAGGCAATCACTAATTATTGAATTCTCCCCTACATTGTGCCGTTGGCCCTAGAGTCATGCTGTAAACTGAACTGTGCAAACCCTACATCAAATCGAAAAAGAGATGGGCATGCATTTTTCATTTGTCTCTAGAAGGCCTCCCAAGTACCTGATCATCACCTACAATAAGGAGGATAATATTTTTCCTTATCTTTGCTGAGCTGTCTGCCTGCTTATTGCCATAATTTTGCAACTTTTACTTGGCAGCTCTGATAAAACAAGAGAGAAGCAAACATACGATCTGCTGGTTTGGAGCAGTTCCTCTCCTATGTCCAGACAGCCATTATAAACACTAAGCATGGAGGAAGGAAAAGATTACATGGGAAAAGGGATCACTTGTGATGTTCAGACCTAAGAACTTAGGAATTGCTTGGTGTTTCACTGGAACATAAAGCTATTCTGTGATGCGTCTGCTTGTTCTGGCTTTGCATCTGAAATAACTCCCTTAGGATGACCTCTGTTTTCAATGCAGAGCCCTATAGTGTCACGGTGGCCACTGCAGAAGGCTATGGCATGTTTCAGCACCTCCTGGAAGGCAGGAATATGTGAGGAACATTCTCACATTGGCATATTTCTCAACTCATTTCTCAAGCTTCTAAAAGTCATGATTACTCTTGTTGTCTCTACTTTCAGTTAATGTATATTGATGACATAAGCCCAAAGTTAACATTGGGACAGACGCTAGCTTTAACTAGTAATTTATCAATAATATTTGTTGAGTTGCCTACAATAAAGCAGGCATTTCAGAGTTTCCTTCCTTCCTCTCTCTCTCTCTTTTTTTCTTTCCTTTCTTTCTTCCTTCCTTCCCTCCCTCCCTCCTTCTTTCCTTCTTTCCTTCCTTTCTTTCTTTCTTCCTCCCTCTTTCCCCTCCTCCCTTTCTTTCTCTCTCTCTCTCTTTTTCTTTCTTTCTTTTTTATTAAAACCTCACAACTCTGGAGTAGATATTATCACTCCTACTTAAATGAAGGCTCAGAAAGATGGCTTAGCCACATTCTGACAGGCAGAGTCAGATCAGATATAAGATTATCATTCATCCTAGTTTTTCTGAATAATTCTTAATAGATCTTCATTCACTCTTCATACTAGTATTGGTCAATACATTATATGGTCACTCCAAATAATTAACACCAGAATTTATCTGAAGCAAAGATGTGAGGTGGGAGAAGTTTGTCTTTGGGCCTTTTTTGCATCATCTATCAGACCACTTCCATTCCTCTCTCCTGGGAACACAATTTTCCATCCTAGGGGTCTTTTAACCTCTGTGCTATCCTCACTTATTCTGTCTTAGCTGGTTGCTGTTAAATGCTGGTGCAACTACATTCCTATTGGCTTCCTTCATCCACAAACCAGCCAAGAGTTCTCAAGCATTTTGCTCCACAAACCTCATTCCAGCCACTGCCACCACCTTTGCAGAATGATATGAAAACTTCTGATATAAAGCAGTTATTAAGATTATCTCTTGTCATTGTCATTATATAATTTCTTCTCTGTGCTTCTATAAAACTTTATATATGGCTTTCCATCTATGATTTATAACATTGTATGGTAATTACTTGCTTATATTTCTATCTTTGCTACAATATTATGAAATTGTCATGAGCCAGGATAATGTTTTATTAATGCATTCTCAGTACCTAGCAATGTTCCTGGAATAAAATAGTCATGAAGTCTTAACAAATAGATGGAGAAATTTAAGGGTTTTTTTTTTTTTTTTTTTTTTTTTTTTTGCTGCTTTCTGTTGCTCTCTCAATTTCTGTAAGCTTCTGATTGCTGACTCTTTTCTAGGACTTTTGGTCATCAACTTTGTTTATCCCCTCCAACTTCTGAGGGTTCCCTGATCCCCCATTATATATTGAGTCTTCTGTTTTACTGCATTTCCTAGGATTTATATTGTTATGATGTTTATCTTTCCTCCTAGCTTTCAATCTACAGTGTAACCTGATTTTGCAGCTGTTATATCCAGACTTTACTTGAGAGCACAGCTTGCCTGTTTGGCCTTGCTTTGACTTCTGATATCTGTCCAAACTCTAACCACCTTTGTTTCTGTTTGTAAGATCTGATCTTGGAGTTAGAAGATGTGAGTTCGAACTCTAACTCTGTATGCTTCTAGCTACATGACCTGTAACTTAGCCTTCTGAACTCACATTCCACATCTGTGAAAAACAAGCAATAACAATATCCTCTTCTCAAGAATGAATGAGATAATATATGTAAAAGAACTTTGCAAATCAACACTAAGCTGCTTCTGCCACATCCAGAATTGGTGGGCCATCATTTGTTTGCACCAATTGAAAGGAGTTTCTTATGCAAAGAAAATCCTCCTCAAACCAAAGTAACAATTTCTCCTAAAGCAAAGAGTGAAAACATTAGGATTTGGCAAATCACCTTGGAAAGATAGCCAACTCTAGACTAGATCATCTTTGGAACCTGTAGGAACTGCTGTTTTATAGTTTGCTAAATTTAGATATGTGAGACACATCGAATTAAAGGTTGAATGTTCTTAAACTTACTATTTGTAAATTATTTTTAAATCAGTTTCTTAGAATTTTATTTTTAAATTTATTCTAATTTAATTTAGAATTCTGGATATTTAAGCCTGACAATATATTTTTTACAACATATAATGAGTACAAAAATTACAAACTATGGGCTGTCTCACACATTAATATTGGTCTGAAATAGCCTTTCTAAGCAGATGAGAACAACGTGAGAAATTTAGGAAAAGTCAGACAGAGCAGTGTCTATCTTGAGTAAAGCCTTCGTATTAAAACTTCAGATGAACAAGCCTAAAAACCTTAGAGAATTCTGTCAATTGAAACAGGAAAATATCTTCCAAATTTTATTTATTTCATACTCAGAATACTCCAACCGTGTTTCTCTTTTGTAAAATGGAGAGCTCAGAACACTAATATTTTCTATAAAAGAGGAATATTATTTTTAAGAAGATTATTCTTTTTGACTCTGTGGGAAGACTTCAGATTATGGTCAAGGGAGTGCTTATAGAAAATGTTAAATGAGTCAAAAAGTCTGACACTACCAAGTATAATTAGAGATATTAAGACACTGTATTTATACTAATTTAAAGAGTTTGAAATTTTCTCTAATTTATGTGCTTTTTAAAGTTCTTTCGGATTTTGGTCTGTAGTTGCAAATGCACTCTAAGCTAAAGCGGCTCAAAAGTTTTTGAAATTTGGGGGCTGATAATGGTTGTGTTATAAATACCTCTTTTGCAGATGTGGCTAATATCTTTTGCTCTGCTGCATTATTTTATAAATCAAAAGCCTTCCTCATGATAACAATGGGTTGCTTCAAGCTGGCTAAGTAATAAGGTGAACCCCGTGAAGGACTTGTGCAATGTTTAGAATATACTCCGCTGATGATTTCTGGAAACTCCATGCTCTGTTCAGGATGGTAAGAGGAAGTGAGAGAATCACCAAGCTGACTGTGGTGCGTGCAACTTTGAGGCTACTTCACGTATTTATTTTTAATCCATGTTTCAGCTAGTTCCCATGCTATTCATATCCTTCTAGCAATAAACCAGTTAAGCATGATTGATGGGAAAGAACTATACAAATTTAAGGAGGCCTCTACTGAAGGCGTAGCTCCGCCGTCGGGACTTGGCAAACTTTTTCTATAAAGGGCTAAATAGTAAATATTTTTGGCTTTAAAGGCCATGTGATCTCTGTTGCAACCACTTAATTCCACTGTTGTAGTGTGAAATCAGCCACAGACGGTGCACAACAAATAAGCAAATCTGTGTTTCAATAAAACTTTATAGAAAGAGGCAACAGGGCAGATTTGGATTGTGGGTTACAATTTGCTCACGTTCGTTCTTAGCAGTAGCTTTGTCATCGCTTAACTTTTTTCAGCTTACTTTTCTCCTTGTAGAGGATTCAGACCAACGTAGAAGATTATAGAGATGTTAATAATCATTTTAAAACTTAAGATAAGGGCTCAGATGTATGGCTATAGTTGAAAGAGCTGCTTCGGGAGAGAGTAAGTGATTTCCTTTCTAATCCTACAGGCTTGATTCAAGGCAAATAAACAGTTGAGGTGAGAAATTAAACTACAAAGACAATGTGACCCTCTCTTTCTTGGATGAGTCTCAAAGCCCGTCCTCTGAATGTAACTCCTGAAGAGTTGACTATATATGGATAGACTATCTATGAACTAAACAGAGATTAGAGTTGAAATCCAGGAAAAATGTAGTCAGATTCTAGGATAGAGGGATCACAATGCCAAGGAGTTGATGACTCACACTGCTGGTGTCACCTTATTTTCCTATGGCTTAAATTTAACCACTTTTCTGCTTGTTTCCACATCTAGCAAAAGAAAAAAAGAGAGGGAGTTGGCTAAAACAAATAATTAAAGATGACCTTGAAAGAACAGAGTGCAAAGTGGCAGAAATGGTAAAAAAAAAAAAAAAAAAAAGAATGCTGAGTAAATAGACAATTTGAGATAAATCTGGCTGTAAGCAAAAATTGTAAATAAGTGTAATGATGTTTGGCACCATTATTGTCATGTCCTCTCACTCTATGCCACCTCTTAGAGCACTCAGGGCATTAGTGCCATTTCATGGACCTAAAACCTTCTCCCTGTCTTGGATGAGGTTTGCATCTCTAGACTTCTCTTCTCTTTCCCCTCTTTCTTCTCATCAAAATTTTCAGATAATCTAAGATAGCTTCTAAGAGGAAGGGCAATTTGTTTGACCTAATTTTTATACTGATGTGGAATAACTGATAGCCCAAAGTTAATCTATAGTGAGATTATTTTAAGCAGAGAAAAATTCCACACTCCCCCTTAAATGACAACAAATAAGCCATAACCTATAACCTGTTCAACTTTCCAGTCAATACAGGCATCTGTTGAAAATGCTGATTACAAAACCAAAAACACAAATCGTGAAAAACCATTGTAGTCCAAGAGTCAGCTGGTTGTCTAGATTTTGAAGATCACCCTTCATTTTAATACTATCCAAATATGGTGACTTGAGACCATATCCTTGATATTCCCATGGACTTCAGAGGGATAGAAATCTCTTGATTGGCCTACACAGTAACTTCCTGCTTAAGCATCACTTGTAGTACCAGGAGATTACTTCTCTCTTGCTGGCCCACTGTCTCCCATGGTGGACACCAGCCTGATTTCTTCATTCCCTCATGAATAACTACAGTAATGGTCTTGTGTATGGCAGACTTTTTCCAAAGGTTTGAAGTAATGGTGGGCAATTATAAACACAGTACCATGTGGACATCAATATAAATTTATTATTAGATATAATAGCCTCAACAATTCATCAGTCATTTCTGAAAGTAGGATGCTAGGTTCCTCTCTTCTTAGGATTCCTGCCTTGGCACTAGGGCTCTTCCTTCCTTCTTTCCTAGTTCATTCTCACAGGTTTCATTATTTATTTTATCCTGTGCCCTTCCTTCTCTCTTTCCGTAATATTTTTTTCACTCTTCTATACAGAGCAATTAAGTTCTATGTTTTTTAAATCTTCTAAAGGTGAAGAGGGACCTTTTCATTCATATGTATACTCAAAAAGATCATTGAAGTAATTTCTTAAATATAAAAACTTCTCCCTAATATGAATTATACCATTACCCTACAAAGACAAAGCAGATGCAGTCAGTTCTTGTGTCATAATAGCAATTCTTTCCTTCTCTTGCTATATTTAATTATTGACTATCCAGTAATCTCCTAATTACAAATGCAATCACCTTTTCTCAGTTCTATTTCTTGAAATCTTTAGCATATTGAGCTGTTTTCTACTCTCTCCTTATTGAAGTTCTTTCGTATTTTGGCTTCCAGAACATTGCACTTGCTTGGTTATTTTAACTCATTGAGCATTCCTTTTCCATTTTATTTCTTGGCTTTTTTTCATAGTAACCAAGTGCAAGGATTGTAGGTTAAAATACAAGCCACAGTCTGGGAGTGTCCAGTCAGTTCATGACAGGAGTCAGAGAGGGGCCCAGAAACCAAAGGCAAAATTATCAAATGTATTCATTCATCTTCAACCACTCCCACATTAATTAAAAATATACAACTAAGTAGATATTTGCCTATTTTGTTTTTTTAAATTGTTTTATTCCTCTATTTTACATTTAACACGGATAATATTAATAAGAGCTAACATTAATTGAGCACTTACTATGTAACATGTCTTGTGTTAAGCATTGATTCAAATATTACCTCATATAATCATCATTGCACTTTGTTACTTTGTTGTATTTTATGTCTCTCTCCCAGGAAAGAATGCCAAGAAAGAGGTAACTGTTCAGAGGTAAGAAGATCTCTGCCTTTAATTGTGGAGACATGAGTTCAAATCCCAACTCTGCTACATATCAGCCTTAGGAAAAATGCATACTATAAATACATAAATACAATTAAATCAATTCTTCTAACTATAAGGTGCGTGTAATAGTCTCTGAGTACATGAAATAGCATGTGAAAACACCTAATATGGCAAAACGTATAGCTTTGTGTCTAATATGCTTCAGGGACCCAATATTTTCAATTGGGTTTGTTTATCTACTTATTTTAATTTATTTACTTTTCAAGTAATTTTATTAGGATTATAATGGTTTGTAACATTGTATAATTTCGAGTGTACATTATTGTTTATCAATTCCTTAATGCACTTCATCATGCTCACCCCCAGTAGTCCAATTTTTATCCATCACCATACATATGTGCCCCTTTATCCCTTCCACCCAACCTCCTTCCTCTCTGGTAACCACTAATCTGTTCTCTTTATCCATGTATTTGTTTTCTTCCACATATGAGTAAAATCATGCAGTATTTGTCTTGCTCTGTCTGGCTTATTTTGCTTAACATTACACCCTCAAGTTTCATCCATGTTGTTGCAAATGGGATGATTTTTGTCTTTTATTATGGCTGAGTAGTATTCCATTGTATATATATACCACATCTTCTTTATCCATTCATCTATAGATGGGTACTTGGATTGCTTCCACGTCTTGACTATTGTGAATAATGCTGCAATGAACATAGAGGTGCATAAATCTCTTTGGATCATTGATTTCAAGTTCTTTGGATAGAAACTCAGTTGTGGGATAGCTGGATTGTATAGTATTTCTATTTTTAATTTTTTTGAGAAATCTCCATACTGTTTTCCATAGAGGCTGCACCAGTTTACATTCCCACCAGCAGTGTGTGTGCATTCCCTTTTCTGCACATCTTCTGCAACATTTGTTGTTTATTCTCTTGGAAATTATAGCCATTCTGACTGGTGTAAGGTTGGCTATTTGTTTTACTTTTAAAATAATAAACTCTATTAAACCCTTCCATGCTTTATCTCCTCTTCACTTGTCTCTTTGCCAGTGGTATAAAGCCTTCAATCATTCAAGCTGGAAATAGTGCATCATCGTTGAATATTTGTCTCCCTTGTCCCTGAGATTTAGTTGGCAGCTAGGTCCTTATCACATTTTCATTCCCACCATCTCTTTCTTCTATCTTTTCCTGTACATTTCCATTACCAGCACCCTAGTCCAGTCCTGTATTACCTTCAACTTCTCAGGTTACTCCATGGAGACAAAATAAAACTTTTCTATTCTCTCATTAGTGAACAAATAGAACGGGTCCTGGAAACTCAGTGAGAAGAGCATTGCGTTGTTCCACTAAAGAATTTCAATATTATACAAGAATTCTATTACTTTGATACATTTGAATCTGATAAGTACTTTTAATGGAATAAAGTAGAATTTATCTGAACTCCTGTCCCAACTAATGAGCGAGCCTAACATTGTGTCCTGGCTGGGTTTTAGGGAACTGGATCTAATGTGGAAGTGGACAGGGAGGACCCTCAGCTGCCAGGTATGGAATAAACTAAAAACAAAACAGGGCTTTAGGTGAACACAAGCTATGAAACCTGCCCTACATGGAAGAGGGCTCCAGCAGGAAGGTGTGGTGGCAGATGACCTGCAATTCAAAGTCACACACAGTCCCATGTGCATGATGCTCTTTAGTGCCAAGGAGCAGAAATGAAAGTCACTTTAAAGAAAATGGAGATGATTATAAGAAAACATGTGGCCTGCAACTGAAATCAGAAATCTACCAGATATGTGGCAGGCAGTTTTAGGGTCTCACTATCTTGTTATCATTTCACTCACTTATTTACTCTATTAATAATTTATAAACATTTATTTATGCCATTCATTGTCCCAGTAAATGATGATGAAACAATAAGTAAGAGAGTCAAGGCCTCCTCTACTCCTGTGGAGTTAGTATTCTAGTGGGAGGAGGTAGATAGTAAAATAGGAAATAACTTAATGTGAGAGAAGAGGAGTACAATAAAGGAAGGAAGCATGCCATTGGGATAGAGAATGACTAGAAGGATCTTAATGTAGATTGGATGGTAAGAGAAAAAGTATCATTTAAACTGAGTCCTGAATAAGGAAAATAAGGAGTCAACCATGCAAGGAAGTTTGTTCTAGGTCAAAGTAATAAGAAGCACATCAGCCCAAGACAGGAACAACAACAACAATAAAAATAAAATCAGAAATGTCTCAATATGATCTGAGTGTAGGGAGCAACAGAGACAGAGATGAGATGTGAGAAATGGGAAAATGTCAGATATTTTGGAGGCTTTTGCAGGAGAATGATGTGTGAGTTTACTTTTAGATGGAAAACCATTGATGGGTTGTGAGGAGAAGAGTGAACCCTGATTCTTTTACCCCTCTCATGGCTCTTAGGGTCACTGATAGCAATTCTGCTCCTCACTGCTCATCTTCCCTGTTTCCCTCTTCTTTCAGAATGGTCATAGTCTTCACTCAAAAAACCAAGTAATTGACTAAGGAATTAATTACCCCTAACTAGGCTACCTCACCAGTTCCTGGATGAACCATGGATAGACACTAAAGTCAGCTCAGGACAGATGCATTTCAATTAGAATGAATGGAGTGGCAGGAATGGGAGACTGATGTGTCCAATTCATGCCTTCTTCTGCATGTTTAAAATTAAACAGCAAACTAATGGAAAGTAATTGAAATACAATGCTTATAATATTATGTATTAAATAAAATAATTATAATATACTCTATAAAATTATTTACTTTCATAGTCTACAGAATATATTTTCTTAGAAAATGGGGATAATGGATGATATTAAATCATACCCAGTTTTCTTGGCCCTAGAGATATGTCTGGCAATATGGCTAGAAGAGATTAGCCCATGGTTTGTAGTCCTTGATGGAGATGTCTTTGTGCCTCTTCTTGGCAGCTCTGCAGATAATCTGCCCTTATACATTTGGTGTATTGCTGTGAGGTGTTGCACTATAGCTTTTAACATTCCTGTTACTTGTTACTTTCCTTGCTGAGAAACAAGGAAGTTTAAGTATCTAATCCAAATATTTTTGATGTGCCTTAGAGATCACGGGTCAATCTACTCATTTACAGGTTAACCTAATGCCTGTTGAATAAAAAGATACCCCTAAGATACTAAGGTAGGCAGTGGCAAAGCCCAGAATAGAACCTGGGTATTCCATTTTCTAATTCAGAGATCTTGATAATTGTGTCTGCAGATGGGGAGGTGAGTGGAAAAAAATAAAATAATACAAGATTTGGGAAAAATGAAATGTAGGAATTAACTTTGTTTGGGGAGAGGCAGTGGTAAGGATAAGTAAGGGAAAAAATAACCCATTGAGAAAAAGAGATAGTGGGATGGAAAATGGGAAAATTGAGTATAATAAAAGGGAAGTATCCAATATAGAAAAGTAGACAATGTGACCCATAAACGATTTTGAAGTCAGTGAAATCCCTTAAGGTCTCAAGAGAATTTTTCATATGGCAATGTTTTAACCTTGATTTCTTTGAAGAGTTTTTTTCTTTTTCATGAAACTTGGAAGTAATCAAAGATTTTCTTGATTGTGGCTCCAAATCAGAGTTAAATGGCATGGCTTGACTCATCTATAAATGCCTGATGATTTTCCAAAGGTGACAGATGCAGAGTAAAACAGGCTTATTGATCAGGAGAGCTATATCCCTGAGTCAGAAACTGTCTGGATCCTATGGGATGATCAGAGTTCAGCACAGGCCTGCAGGATTCTCTTCCTTCTTTTCTACTGTGCTTTTTGCATATCTTCCTCTAGGGCTTCACTCTGGGGACAACAGAAGCAAAATCTTTAGGGTGTTTATTCTCTATAAAAAATGAACTGTTGTTTTATAGACAAGATACGTTGCTCTAGGCAGGGATTGACAAACATTTTCGGAAAAGGACCGGATAGTAAATATTTTAGGCTTTGTGGGGCATACTTCTTGTTGTGAGCAATAGACAGTTGCAACTACTCCATCTTGCTGATGTAGTGCAGAAGGTACAAAAAGGTTCACAATACATAAATGAATGGGTATAGCTGTGTTCCAGCAAATTTTACTTACAAAGATAGTTGTTGCCCATTTGAAATTATCAAGTCAGAGGAGCAAAAAGAAAATAGAATGAAGAAATGTGAAGAGAGCCTAAAGGATTTATGAGATACAATCAAGTGGATCAATATATGCATAATGGGAGTCCCAGAAGGAGAAGAGAGAGAAAAGGGCAGATAGCTCACTTGAAGAGACAATGGCTCAAAACTCCCCAAATTTGAGGAAAGAAATGGACATTGAAGAAGCTCCAAGAACTCCAACTATGCAAAACCCAAAGAGACTCACATCAAGACGTTATACTCAAACTGTCAAAAGTCACAAAGAGAGATTCTTAAAGTAGCAAGAGAAAAGTGACTGATCATGTACAAGGAAGCTCTGATAAGATTATCACCAGATTTCTCAACAGAAACCTTGCAGGCCAGAAGAGGGTGGGAGGATATATTCAAGGTGCTGAAAGTAAAAAACTCAACCAAGAATACTATATGCGCCAAAATCGCCTTTCAAAAATGGAGTAATTAAGACTTTCTCAGATAAACAAAAGCTGAAGGAGTTCATCACTACTAGACCTGCTCTACAGTAAATGCTAAATGAGGTCCTTCAACTTGAAATGAAAGGCTGCTACACAGCAAAATGAAATCAAATAGAAATATGAAAGTCTCTAGTAAAGGCAAATATATAGACAAATGTGGAATCCTGTAGTATTGTAATGGTGTGTAAGGCACTTTTAATTAGTGTGTAGAATTTAAAAGACAAAGCATAAAAATAACTATAAATCTATGTTAATAGATATACAATATGAAACAATGTAATTGCAGGAGCAGAGATATAAAGGAGTAGAGTATTTGTATGTGATTAAAATTAACTTGTTATCAGTTTAAAACAAATTGTTATAAATTTATGATGTTTTGTGTAATCCTCATGGTAACCACAAAGAAAATACCTATAGAAGATACACAAAAGAAAATGAGAAGGGAATCAAAGCATGTCACTACAAAAATATCAAAGAAACACAAAGGAAGTAAGAAAGAAGGACAAAATAGCTACAAGACATGCAGAAAACAGCAAAATGACAATAGTAATTCTTCCCTATCAATAATTACTTTAAATGTAAATAGATTAAACTCCTCAGTCAGAAGACAAAGATTGGCTGAGTGAATTAAAAAATCCCCCAAAACAAGATTTAACTTTATGCTCTCTAAAAGAGACTCACATGAGATGTAAGGACACACATAGGCTGAAAGTGAGAGGATGAGAAAAGATATTCCACGCAAGTGGTAACCAAAAGAAAGTGGAGGTGGCCATACTAATATCAGACAAAATAGACTTTATGTCAAGATCTGTCACAAGAGACAAAGAAGATTATTATATGTATATATGCTATTTACCATATCATCAAAAAGAATAAAATACTTAGGAACAAGTTTAACCAAGGAGGCAAAGGCTTGTATACTGAAAATTCCAAAATATTGCTCAAAGAAATTAAAGAAGACAGAAATAAATGGAAGGCATCTTATGTTCATGGTTGGAAGAATAAATATTGTTAAAATGTCCACGTTACTGAAAGTAACCTACAGATTGAACACAATCCCTATCAAAATCCCAATGACTTTTTTTTTGCAGAAATAGAAAAAAAATCCTAAAATTCATATATAATCTCAAGGGACAGTGAATAGTCAAAACGGTCTTGAAAAGAAAAGCAAAATTGGAGGCCTTACACTTTGTGATTTCAAAACATACCACAAAACTACAGTAATCAAAACAGTGTGGTACTGACATACAGACAGACATATAGACCAGTGGAACAGAATACAGAGCCCAGAAATAAACCCCTGCACATATGGTCAAATGATCTTCAACAAGAGTTCCAAGACCCTCAATAGAGAAAACAGTCTTCAGTGAATGGTTTGGGAAACTGGATCTCTAAATGCAAAAGAGTGAAGTTTAATCGTGTCTTCCACCATTTATAAGTATTTAAAATGGATAAAAGACCTAAAAATATAAAAATCCTAGGAGAAAACCTTCATGACGTTGCATTTGGCAATAATTTCTTAGCTATGACACCAAAAGCATAGCCACAAAAGCAAAACAGACAAATGGGACCACATCAATCTCAAAAACTTCTGGATATCAAAGGAAACAATCAACAGAGTGAAAGACAACCTACAGAATGGGAGAAAATATTTGCAAATGATAAATCTAATGAGGTTAATATCCAAAAGATAAAAAGAATTCCTACAATTCAATAACAATGACAACAACAAAAGAGTTGGCAAAGATTTAAATAGATATTTCTTCAAAAAAGTTATACAAATGGGCACCAACCATATGAAAAGACGCTCAACATCACTAATCATCAGAAAAATGCAGATCAAAACCACAATGAGATATCACCTCAGACCCATTAGGCTGGCCACTATCAAAAACAACAACAACAAAGCAGAAAATAAGTTGTGCTGGTAAGGATATGGAGAAATAGAAACTCTTGTGCATAGTTGATAGGAATGTAAAATGGTGCAGCCATTATGGAAAACAGTATGGAAGTTCCTCAAGAAATTAAAAACAGAACTACCATATGATCCAGCAATCCCATTTCTGGGTATATATCTAAAAGAATTGAAAGTAGGATCTCAAAGTGATATTTGCACAGCCATCTTATGGGAGGATTGGCTATTATTCACAATAGCCAAGAGGTGAATGCAACCCAAATGTCCATGGATGAATAGATAAAGAAAATACGCTATGTACATACAATGGAATATTACTCAGCCTCTAAATAAAGGAAATCCTGTCACATGCTACAACATGGATTAATCTTAAGAACATTATACTAAGTGAAATAAGCCAGTCACAAAAAGATAAATACCATATGATTACACTCACATGAGGTATCTAAAGTAGTCAAATTCATAGAAATAGAAAGCAGAATGATAGTTTTCAGAGACTAGGGGAGTGGGAAATGGGGGAGTTGGTGCTCAATGGATATAGAGTTTCACTTTTGCAGGATGAAAATATTCTGAAGACCTATTGCACAACAATGCAAATATACTTAACACTAATGAACTGTATGCTTTAAAATGGTTAAGATGGTAAATTTTATGTTATGTGATTTTCTTTTTACCACAATTATAAGAAAGAAAAGCAAATCATGGCCCAGATTTAGGCTAGGGCCATAGTTCACTGACCCCTACAAGCATTTCTGAAATAGAAGGGGAAATGAAAGGAGTGCTTTCTGTGTTTACCAGGGAGCATGAAACAGCATTGTTTTGTAAATTCTTTTAAGTTGTGTTAGGGTTAAAGATAGAGTATTTTACTGAATATTCTATAGTTGGAGCGAAAATATTCTGAAGAGAAAGTACTTTGGACCTGGGGGTTGGAGGAGGTAATGATTTGCTGTTGGAAATAAATAGGGAGAAGAATGATTAAGCGTGTTTTCTGTTTGCTAACTTTATTGAGATCCCTGTAGTATAAAGGGACTACATGCTTTTTAAGAATGGAAAAAATTATAATAAAAAATATATACAATCTAATTTTCCCACTTGGAATGGTGATAGATTCCCATATACTATGTCTAACAGAACTTTATTTCAACTTTTCTTAATGAAAGCAACTATTTAAATAAAAATCTTGGGTTCCATAAGAAATAAGTTAATGCCTATGGTTTTCTTGGGGGGGTGGGTGGCAGTTGGAGGGTCAGTGGTTTAAATTCTTGTTTTATTTGCCTTAATTAGATTGTAAAATCTTTGGCATGGAGACCAGGTCTTTTTATTTGCTCAGGAATAAACCTGCATATATATAATGCCCTGTACATCACAGTTAATACAAACAAAGCATTGAGCATAGTAATCAGAGGAAGGAGTTGAAAGTAATAGCATAGATAATATTTAAAGGAGGCACATAAAAGAAGAAGCTGTTAACTTTAAAATGGGATTAAACTGGACTGTTAGAAAGGCTGTATTCCCTTCTCATGAGACCTCAGAAAATGTGAATGTGATATATTTCTTGGTTCTAATTTTTCTACAGTTACTTTCAATTATCTTGGAGAAGGGTATATACTTATAATGTATAGTACTTATTTGCCAAATGGCAAATATATATATATATATATACATAAACATTCAACTTCTAACTGCAAATTTTTCCTACCTGTTAGGTGAAAGTGGATATCTGCAAATTTAGAGGAGAAAAAGTTATTGCTTTCTTAATTTGAAACCCTGGTTTTCCCGCATTTTCCCCAAATGCACCGCTTGATACATCCTGGTCCGTGGAGAGGGCTCTGTCATCCTTACGATTCCTTCTTTACGTAGAAAGCACCTCTTTAGGATGGAAAAGGCACAGGCTTCACCCCATCAAATTTCTGTGATTATGGGAAGCTCAGTGTCTTGTACATATTCAAATGGTTAGTATTTTCATAAATGAAGACATACAAATTGTACTACCATAAATACTATTTAAAAGATCTTATGTACCTCCTCAAATATTCCTTGAGAATAAATTCCTGGAAGTGGAATTTTTGTGCCAAAATAATTTTGTGCATATTGCCAGCTTCCCAGAAAGGTTGTACTGATAGATATTCTCATCATCTGTGTAGCAGAGCGGCTGCTTCCCAGAAAATGTTCCTTCTATTCCTATCACATAACGATTAATCCAAACTAGTTAGTTTTGAAACAATGGTACAGTTCCCTGGTGAAGCTACACACTTGGTGTTTTATGATGCCTGTAAATAGGTGCATTGAAACTTCCATAGCAGAAGCAGAGGGGCAATTTATGAAATGGTGCCCCAGTGGTCTCAAAGTGTTCTTCTGCTTTAACAAATTGCCCAAATGAATCAGAAAGGCAATTTATTAAATATGCCCTTTTGTGAAGGAAGCATCTTGGAGAGGTTGAGTAGATAGAGAGCATACATTTAAAAAATATCTGATGAACACTGTTGTCTTCGAAAATATCATGGAATTTATTTCATGAGTAACTTAGACATTCAGTCAATATTTATGGCATCATATTGTTGGGAACTATGCTTGGAGTTTGTAGTATAGGAATGAATTAAAAACTCACACCTGATTTAGGAGCTCACAGTCTAATGGGGAAATAGACATGTGAAGGGTGGTAGTCTGATGAGACCCAGGCACTCGGCAGCAGAATCCTCACCCTGCACATTAGGCTCTTTCCTCCATATGCATCCTGGTGGAAATGTGCTCTGTCCCCTTGTGAGCATAGAAAGAAAGGGAAACATCAAGTCCCTTATTACTGCTTATCTCTCCCCCATCGTCATCTATTGGAGTGACTGGACATCATCAGCCATTTAGCATTTACACCATTTAAAAATGGTATGTACTGGGGCTGGGTTGGTGGCATAGTGGTTAAGTTTGCGTGCTCCGCTTCGGTGGCCTGGGGTTCACAGATCTGGATCCTGGGCGCGGACCTACACACCACTCATCAAGCCATGCTGTGGCAGCCTCCTGGCATCGCACATATAAAATAGAGGAAGATTGGCACAGACGTTATCTCAGGGACAGGTTTCCTCAAGCAAAAAGAGGAAGAATGGCAACAGATGTTAGATCAAGGACAATCTTCCTCACCAAAAACAATAAATAAACTAATTAAAATTTAAAAAAAAGTAAAGTGGTATGTATGGACAGATACCTCAATTTAGCTTAAGAGGTAAATTATTCCTACAGATCCATGAAATGTCACCAAATAGCAGAGTGAGTATAATCACAAAATCCCTAATAATAGCAAAAGAATGAGGAGAATTTTGTCTTTAGCCAAAAGGCCCACTTGCCCCTTGCTACTCAAGTCTTCTCTTTGATAATCAGTGCTATATTTTTTAGGGGCTTTAATCCATGATTACTGGTTTTGGATTGTCAATAAAAGCTAGATTTAAAGCAAAAGGAACGATTTCTCCAACCCCATAGTGATTTAGAATATATGAGCTCGAACATAAAATTTTCATGTAGCTGTCAGTTCTTTCAGGAGGTGTATTTCTTTAACATCTTTCATCTGAGCACTTCTTGTAGGAATGGCTCTCTAATTAGAATGTTTACAATATGGTGCTAAAGTGATAAAACAGAACTCAAAATTACAGTTATGCCATGATTACACCTGTGTTAAAATATGTATGCATGTGAGCAAAGACTGGAAGGGAATATCCCCAAGGTGAAATTATTTATTATGTTAGAGGTAAGAAATTGACATGATTTATTTTTCACCTTTAAAACTTTAAATATTGCTATCAAGACTGATTTTATCATTTTGAAAAAGTTTCACAATAATAATGCTAATAATAAACACCTTATTTGAGAGAGGACCAAAGTTCTCATCAAGCCCTATAAGGTTGTGCTGTGACTGAAATGTCAACAGTCAGTGAAATTATACACAAAAATGTGAGATGCTGACATTGAATAGCTAGCTTTTACATTTGCAAGTAAGAAAAGAAATGCATCTGCTGTTTACTATCACGATCTTTTCCAAAAAGAAAGGCTGTTTCAACCCCGTACAATTATACTTAATGAAGTATCAGAGGCAACTGGGGTGTTATTGATAAGCACAGATCATCATCACATGCCTGAGGGCACCTGGCTTATGGTGCTGTGGTTGCTCAACACCAATCCTCCATCTGAACTTGTAGTCCTACTAGGTTCTACCAACACCTCCTGTAACTTACAGTCAGTTGCATACCCAACACCTATTTCTCCCTTTTTTCTTTCTTAATAGGAATCCTCTTTCGTTTTTAAAAGTTATCCGTCCATGTTGTTTCCAGTTGTAAAATGGGATTCAAATTTAGTCTAAGTCAGTTGTCTAATGGTATTCCCCTGGGAGCTGTTTATATGTCCAAGGGATGTGCATGTGACCTAATTTGACTGAAGGGAAATGCTTACAGATCTAATATATAGAGCAACTAGGTTCTATATGTCTTGGTTTGTCTAAGACAGTCCAGGTTTATGCCTTTTTTCTTGATGTGACTATTGATAGTACCCTCTTTCATTCTTAAAAACATTGTGGTTTGGAAAATAAATTATATGTTCATCCTTGTTATTAATCATACTTGGGGAAGACATTTTCTTTCTTTCTCCCTCTCAATGAATATATACAAAAATTCACATAGCCTTGAAAATAGGAGGAACACCTGTCCTAGGATAACCCTGACCCTGAGGTCAGGGAAGTGGAGAGACTAAAAGGCCCTCAATTCTTGGCTACACAATTGAGCTATTGATTGCACAATGCCTGGATCCTACCCTACCCTGGAATTCTACCTCTATGAATCAACAAATTTATTATTGTGTATGACAGATTAATTTGTTACACTGTTACTTAGAGACCAGATGACCCTAACTGATATATCTCCCAATGAATAAGTTCTACTCCCTGTAACTTCCCCCAAATCTGCATATGATACATGCATGTCAGACTCCCTGATACTTTTTCTTCTTGGATATTAATGGCCATGTAAGAACTTTGCCAGTTCTATTGAAAGCACTGTATTTTCCCAAAAGGAACAGCAGTTTCCTATCATTAATGACAAATGGAAAAGTCCTAGAGCAATATTTCTCAAACTTCAATATGCATAAGAATCGTCTGAAGATCTTGTTAAAATACAGATTCCGATGCAGTAGGTCTGGGTGGGGAAGGAGTTTACATTTCTAACAAGCTCCCAAGTGACATAAACGTTGCCTGTACCACTGACTTGTAGGAATAACAAGGTCCTAGAGAGAGCACACTTTTAAAATATTAATATCACTTAATAATATCTATGTATTTTAACCTCCTATGATTTGGCCTCCCAGTTTCCTTCCAACTCACAAAATCTACTTAGCTGCGTTTCTAGTAGATAATTTCCCAAGGCTATCAAAAATAGACAGATGTTTGATGGCAGGCCTGGAAGATACATCAGAGATGTTATTAAATGGAATAAATGTTCCTATTTGTTTGTTTGGGATATAAAAGAATGTTGACTTTTTTTCCAGAATAAATTTGAAAGACTCCCATTATAATTTTTTGCTTGGTAGACAATAGAGTGTGGTGTAAAATTGGTGGGCTGATAGCTGACTTCAGTCCAAACTCTGGCTGAAAATAAGGCCCCATCAAATCACTTCATCTTGCTGAGTGTCTTTTTCCTATCTTTAAAAATGTCGAGTTTGGACTATTTCCAAATTCCTTTTTAGAACCAAAGCTATGTAAACATGATACACGACTTTCTGCATGTGGTTTCAAAACCATTCGAGGCTATGGTGTTTGTGGCAAGACCAGCAGGTTGCCCATCGAGTGATCCCAGACTCTCCTGCAGTTCCTCTAGCTTCAATGCCAGCAGCCAAAACCAGTGTGAAGATGAATAATTCTGTGATTGGCATCTGGGGCCGGCAGATTTATTGCATCAGCAAGACCAGTCGTTCCCAAACTTTACTGTGCATCAGAAACTCCATAAAGTTTGTTAAAATACAGATTGTTGGGCCCCACTTCAGCATATCCGATTCAATAAGTCTGGGGTGGGGCTTGAGAATTGGCATGTGTAAGTCCTTAGGTGATGTTGATGATCCTGGTCCAAGGAGCATGATTTGAGAATCGCTAAGCAAGGCTGTAAACCTCAATGGTAGACTTCAGGTTCCTCCCACCTGATTGGGTGATCCTGCCCTTCACAACCCCTCTATAAATCTACGAGGTGTTCTCGATGGGGGACCGTGTGTGTCATGGAAGGCCCCCATCTCTCTGTTTCCTGGAACCTGCATCATATATCAGTTGTTGTATTTGTCCATGCCCTTCATTCAATAGATTTTCAAGTAATTTTTAAAGATACAATTTTTTTGCGTTTTTAAAATTGACGTTATGATAGTTTACAACATTGTGAAATTTCAGTGGCACATTATTATTTGTCAGTCATCTTATAGGTGCATCCCTTCACCTTTTGTGCCCACTCCCCACCCTCCTACCCTCTGGTAACCACTAAATAGTTTCCTTTGTCCATGTGTTTGTTTGTCTTCCACAGATGAGTGAAATCATACAGTGTTTATCTTGCTCCAGCTGTCTTATTTTGCTTAACATAATACCCTCAAGATCCACCCATGTTATTGTGAATGGGACGATTTTGTCATTTTTTATGGCTGAGTAGTATTCCATCACATATATATACACCATATCTTCTTTATCCAGTCATCAGTTGATCGGCATTTAGGCTGCTTCCACGTCTTGGCCGTTGTGAGAAATGCTGCAATGAGCATAGGGGTGCATAAGTCTCTTTGAATTGCTGATTTCAAGTTCTTGGATAGATACCCAGTAGTGGGATGGTTGGGTCATGTGGTATGTCTATTTTTAGTTTTTTGAGAAATCTCCGTCCTGTTTTCCATAGTGGCTGAACCAGTTTGCATTCCCAACAGCAGTGTATGAGGGTTCTCTTTTCTCCACAACCTCTCAAACATTTGTTATATTTTGTTTTGATTATTATAGCCATTCTAACAGGTGTAAGGTGATGTCTTAGTGTAGTTTTGATTTGCATTTCCCTGGTGATCAATGATGTCGAGCATCTTTTCATGTGCCTGTTGGCCATCTGTATATCTTCTTTGGAGAAATGTGTGTTCATATCCTATGCTCATGTTTGATTGGGTTGTTTGATTTTTGGGGGTTGAGTTGTATGAGTTGTTTATATATTATGGAGATTAACCCCTTGTCAGATATATGATTTGCACATCTTTTTTCTCAGTTGGTGGGTTGTCTTTTCATTTCAATCTGGTTTCCCTTGCCTTGTAGAAGCTCTTTAGTCTGATGAAGTCCCACTTGTTTATTCTTTTAAAGATATAATTTTTGAAAACATAAAAAAGTATAAAGAGGAAAATGCAAATTACTTGCAATTCTCCCACAAAGAGTGAGAAAATATTACATGTTTGTGTATTTTCTCTCAGTTTTTTCTTGTTTGGAATTATGTTATTTATGTAACTTGGAATCCTACTTCTTTTTTCTTTCTACTTCACACTATAACATGATCGCTTTCTAATTTATTTGAAATCATAATATTAAACGGCTTCATAATACTTCAGACATAATTATTAATATGGTTTAATTATTTCCCTCATTATTGTATACTTTATTTTTTTCTTATTTTTCATAATTTTAAATGGCCAAATGACATACATGTTTGCTCACAACTCTAATTACTTTCTTAAAATATATTCTTAGAAAAAAAGTTACTAGCCCAAATTATGAGCATTTTTAAAGTCCCTAACTATTGCTGAATTGCTTTCCAGAAAAGTTACACCAACACATCCCTCATGAGTAATGAAGGAGCAATCTCTCACCTCTTGCCCCAGTGAATCTTCTCTTAAAATCTTTGCCAGTTTAATGGTGAAAAGTTGCATGTCATTATTATTTTACATTTATACATTTTTGATTATCCTAAGTCCAAACCTTTTTATTTGTTTATTGACGTATGCATTTCTATTACTGTGATTGCCGGTTTTCACACGTGTTTTTTAAAAAGATACCTTTTATTTTTTCAAGCTGTATATGCCCTGTAAGGAAAAAATAGAATTTTCATTAAACAAAAAGAGAAAAAACACTCATAATCTAACATTGCAAAATTAACCACTGTTAACATACTGCCAGATATTTTTCTTTGCATATGTGTATACATTTTTCTGTGTTCATTTATATATTTTGCTTACAAACATAAGGAAGATTTTTAGAAGCTGCTTGCCAAAGTGAAGTTACACTGTACGTAAAGCTTAAAACCCATCTAAATTTAAAAATATATTAAACATTTCTAAATTAAAAAATACCTTTAAACATTATTTCAATATACTGAATAGAAATTAATTGTGTATATGCATATAATTTTTAAACCATTTCCTATTTAAATCACTCTATGTAACAGGAAGATATTATTCATTGTCAGGAATAATTTCTAGAAATGGAATTTCTGAGCCAAAATCTACACATATACACACACATATGTTTTTCTCCTGATTACAAATAAGTATAAATTTGCTAAACGTTTAAATATTACAGAAAAGACATGCTACTATATATTATTAATATTAAATTTTAAAAAGGCAATATTTAGCATACTGTTGTGTAATTTACTTTTTATTTTTCCACTTGCAATCGTATATTGGACAACTTTCTCATTAATATACTCAGTTATATCTCATTTTTGTAATGCCTGACTACTATTCCATTTAATGGATGAACTATTGTTTAACAGTTCCCTTACTGATAGATATTTAGATTACTGTATTTTCTCTGTATGTATCTATGCACATTTGTGAGACTATTTCTTTTAGATAAACTTCTGTAAGTGGAAATGCTCAGTGAATAAGTATAATACTAAAATTTATTTCCAAATTGTCCTTTGGAAAGTTTTACAAGATATAGTCCCACTAATAGTGTATTAGTATGCCTATTTTCACATGAAATACAGACATGCAAAAGCTGTGGGTATATGTTGTCAAATGATTGTTCAGAAAATTTAAACTGACTTGGGTTCCCTCTAACAGTAAAAAAAATAAAAATGAAGCAAGGAGACAAGAAAAAAAAAGAAAAACTTTGCTGTTTTTTAATTTAATAATTGTATCATGATTTTGTTTGCAATTTTAATTACTGGTAAGATGACTATATTCAATTTTACATGTAACTAGTAAATGGAGAAATAATATAGAAACTACATCATATTTTTTACTCCCGAGCGTCTGATCCATTAATGAACAGTCTTTGCCCATTTCCTACTGAAGTGCTGGTATCATTCTTACAGATTTATAGGAGCTTTCTGAAGCACTAGTTCTTTAAATCACTAGCATTGATGCCCTTGGTAGGCTCCTAACAATTAAAAAATATTTTTTATTACACATACATTAGAGTAAATATTTACTCACAGATTATTTCTAAAACAGCTGATTCAGACAAACTTTCAGTCAAGAATTTTGCTACGTCTTTAACGTAAGCAGTGCGCTCACAGTAAATAGCAGTTTCAGAGGTTGTCTGAAGCTTCGGGGAAAGAGGGTATTCAGATATAGAATGCAGTTATCAGAGAACATGGTACAAATCCTTTCAAAAATATGACACTGAGATGGTTCAATGCAATGTGGAGTGTTAGTCAAATGAGTTTATTTTGGTTGTTTCATTTCTCTGATTCATTCTTTTAGCCAATATATATATATATATAATCATGTGATAAGAACCATACTAATCACTTATATATGTGGAAGTGTGAAGGCATTAGATTATTGGCCATAGAGTTGTACTAGTCTAAACAATATAATAATACCTAATAAATAAAATGCTTCTTAGGCTTCAGGCTAGCTGTGATAAAACAGATCTAACAAAGAGATGATTCAGCCATCCAATACTAACTGATCCTCTTGTCTTGTTTTCTACATATTTCAAGGGATGGAAAAACACATTATATATTCATGGCCTTCAGAGTTCTTAAGGGCCATAGTAATGTTATATAGTTAAGCATAAGTAGTGTTTTCAAAGAATACTAAAATAACATCTAGCTAACAGGTTTTGGCTTTGTGAATTGTGTGTAATCTCTGTGATATGAGATAAATTCATGTTTCAAATATTAACTTCAGATGGAAATTGTGACATATGCTCTTTTGTTCCCATTGTCTTACCATTTACGGAGGTGAGAATTGGGCCTCCTGTTCTCTTAGAAAGTAAATAAAAAGAAATACATAAAAATTATTAAATATGATTAAGCCTTCTGAATTATGAACTCCCTAATATTTTCCCTTTGGTTTTTATTTGAGTTTTGAGTTTACTTTTTATTTGCAGTTATTCTTTATTTTGGAAAATATATCTATTGTTTGCCATCCTTTGAAATTTCAAAAGGCCAATCACAAATTGTAATTTATCAGATGAAATAACATGGGGCTATTTGACAAAAATCAATGGATCTGATGACCTTTGGAGAAGTCTGCAACTATGAGATAATATAGAAAAAAATATCTCTGGGAACAAACTCAGTAGCCTGGAGTTCAGAAATAGTGCTCAACATTGAAGAGGATATACTTTTTTTCAAAAAAGGATGTCAAAGTTATAGAGAAGTATTGTTTGCAAAAATGGATTCTTTTCAGGCTGAAATGACAAATTAAAAACTTCAGAAATTCATCATCACACATTTTCTCTGGAACCAACAAACAGAAATAGTCTATTTTCTTTCATTAAAATTGACTTGATTTTAATTTTGACAGCCATTGGAAGTTATCTATCATCTATACTTTCGAAAGTAAAGCAAGAAAATGGGTTCTATGAAAAGGATTTTTCTATGATTTGGGTAGTTGTCATTACTAGAAGGTTTTGTGTGAATAATAGATGCCAAACTTGGCTTGACTCCTCATTTCCAGTCCTTTTTACTTCTTTTGTATCAAATTGCTAATAACTAGCTTCATCTTTTCTCACCAAAAAAGAATGGCTTTTTTGTTTGCCCACAGAACGGTATTACTCAGTGCTGAGCAATGAGTTATCACAAGATGATAATCCACTCCTCTGGAAACAGGTCTGTGAATCCACAGGCACTTCCACAAATAACAGACTGCAGGCTTTTGAGCAGACACTTTTATACCCCTTTTGAAAGCTGTTTATTAAATCTGGAGAGAAACTGGCTGACTGGAAGAGAAAGCTACACCAAATAGGCCTATTTCCTTGACTATGGAAACATTTTCTTCTCCCTCCAAGGGGATGGCGCATGAGAAACTTGAGTAACTTTAATGGATTTTAGACAATCCATCCATACATATATGGTTCATTCCCAAGCCTTCTTGAATATTAAGAAAAGGATTTAAAGAGCAACAGTCTAGGATGTTTTAAAACAGAACGGATTAACAGACAGATACTTTGTATTCTAGTTCAATGTCCCCATAAGGAAATCATTTACAAGAAAAATCACATTTACTGGAGAATCATTTTTCATGTTTTCTTTGTCACTTGGGATGTCTATAGTATATACTTATACCAGTTAGGAAAGCTCAATCATTGTGAATTATGATATAAGAGATTTTTTACAGGAATTAGAGCTTCCACAGTGTTGGGGTAGGTGGAGGTTCAGGTGGGAGTTGGAGGAGCAGGGAGTCAGAAGCCAAGCATTGTCAGGTAGATGGTGAAATGGCAGATCGTGAAGGACTTTGAGGAGCTGTGCCTTTGTTTAGCAGCTGCCTCTGTTTGCTGCCACACATTTGGTGGTGGGCCTCAGGCCACTGTTGGCCAGCAGGGTCAGCTTGGACAGACTTGCCAAACATGAAGTAGAGGAGAGTGAGGATAAGCTGGAACCTGCTGGCATCTCCGTGTCTCCTGTCTCCACTTCTAATCATGACAACCTTCATTGAGAGAGTAGCGGCTGCTGCTTCAGTTCTGCTTCCAGATCTCACGTGAATTCCTCTTTGGGCCAGCCTTAACTCAGAACCATACAGAAAGGACATTCTAGGAGATGAAGTTTCAACTTATTTAAATTGACCCATTGCAAACTCCCATGGTATTTAACAAAGACAATAGAGATATCCTAGAGGAAAATGACCTCTATACTCCGTATTATCACCCCCTACAATAAAAAAGAATGTCTCAAAAAGATTGATCTTAGAAAGAAATAATGGCAAGATTTTAGAATATTTTCAATAGCCTGTAAAGAATGTCTTGATTAAAACCCTATAGCTTTCAACCTTTATACAGTACTTTTCTCATTGACAGATGGTGCTCAAAGTATCAAAAACTAGAGTGCAGTAAATACTTTGAGGTCAAGTTTTCCTGTGGGTGATTCTCAGTAGCCTGTACTATATATACTCCAAGACATCTCTTCCTACCATGGCCTCCTACACAAAGGAACATGATTTCTCATGGGTATACACATCTCTCTCATAGCACTATTTTATAGAACCACCAGTTTTTGAAAGATGGGTAAAGAAAATATTTAGGCAATGTGTGAACTCTGAACTTTTTCTGAGTTCTAACTTATTGAGCAAGAAAAAAGGAAGAAGCATTGGTTGAATGTAGTTCCCATCTATATTAAACTAGAAAATAAAATTTTTTCAATGTAAATATGCAAGTAAATCGAAATTTCCCGTATTAAGGAAAATCAGTTTTTGCAAAAGCATTACCTTATTTCCAAACTATTCCAAAGACTAGGACTTGCTGTATTTGTCTTCCTTGCACAGGCGTGCCAGCCATCATCAACTGGCTAGACCAGAGGTTCCCAAACTTACTCTGTTTACAGCATCCTTAGTGTCTCAGCAATTTTTCAAAGTGCTCCTAGGTCAAAAGAAGTATCTAATTGTTCCATTTAATTTAGTTTATGTCCAAACTAATTCCTTTACTACGTTCATTCAGGTCTAAGCAGCTTAATAATAGTTGCTCATGTGGTATTTGGTAAGTGACTCCACGTTTCCCTCTAAAATGGAAAATATTCTGCAGTGTCTATGTGAATTCACTGCAGCCCCAGTGGAGCCTCAGCACACAACTTGGGAACTGCAGGGCTAGACTGAGAACAGTGCCTGAGTCAAATTGTCTCTCTTGCCTCATTTCTCTGCCTAGACTCTTTCCAGATAATTTTTCTGTGTGATTTATATTCTTTTTTTAAAAAAAGTTTTTCACTAAATATGGAGCACTATTTGTGGACTCCAGTCTACTGAGTTTATTCCCAGGGGGAGATATATTTATCTATCTACTGATTGATTGATTTCCCCTGACCACCCACCTCTTTGAAGGAAAGTGGTGGTACTAGGTACAGTCTGGTGACTGAAAGATAAAATTTTTGGGCTCAGCCATTCTAAGAGCATTTTTTTTTACCCCAGGGACAAAATTATTATGTAACTAAGCTTTCTGTAATCTTTGGGGCTTGAACAGCTTTTTCTTGGTCCCTCACTAATTATAACAGAGGAAATGCATTCCTTATTTTACAAAAGCAATGATACAGATCTCTAAGCTAACCAACACCATGGTGCATTGATGTTGTGACTCGCCATGGCATTAGAGCATTTGAAGTCAGGTTCATCAGCTAGAGCGGTGCTGTCTAGCTTTTCCTCTCTTACCTGAAGGTGATGACAGTACTTCAGGTAGTGAGGGAAGAACCCCAGTGCAACCCAGCCTCTTTGGGAAACTCTTAATTCCTGAGGCAGCAGAGCCCTGACTTGGTCAGCCAGACCTGTCCGCAAGACAGTTCTGATGCTTGACTCATGGACACATGGGGGGTTCCTAGAAACACATTAGGAAATATCCACTAAAGTAATAGACTTCTTTAAGGAAAGGAAAGCTCAGAGGCATTGAGTTTGGGTATATATTTATTCATGGGTTGATGAAGACTGAGATACTCAGTTGCCTCTTGTTGCAGAAGCCACTGACCATCTCTCCCCTCTCAACATGTGCTGTTCCTATCCTTTGCTGCCCCGGCCAAGGAGCGTTCTCTCCTACCAATTATTATAAGAGTTTGGATGCATGGATAGGTTGCCCAGGTGGGAAGATGCACTTGTGTGAAGATACCTTTTGTCAAGTTCAAAAGTACTCCCCTTTTAGGCTATGCGTGATTCACTGGTAATGTGGTGTGAGTTCTCCACCCAAACAGAAGCTGAGGAAACTTTAGTCTCCCTTTTTTATTCGAGTTAATTCCAGTCATCTCAGATCAAACGATTGGCCCCAAAGTCATCTTTGTCACTACTCCCAGGAGGCTATGGAGGGCTTCATGTGAAAAAGAATCTTGGCTGCCCACACTGATATTTCAGAATCCCCTCTAATTTAACTGCACCCGCTCCCTTCCCTCCAAAGTTAAAAATTACATATCCAAGTGTCCCTAAAGTCTCATTTCTTCCACGAACTCTTTCGCTATGAAAAATTCTCAATTCCACTGACTAATCACTTAATGAACCCTCTTATCTTTTTGCTGTTCCACCTTCTGAATTACTTATGGAGCGAGCCAACTTAAAGTGCCCATTGACGGAATGTTTGAATGGAATCAGATGCAGGCTCAATTTTGTATGCCAACACAGAAAAGCAGCATCCACACGTCTTAGGATTCAATTTGAAAATTTTGGTTAATTAATTTTTAGCCTAAATAACTCTGACAATGTGGAAAATTCATTAAGAGGTTTATCAGAAGAGATACATATGCTACTCCTTAGGAAAATTCCGTAAAATTTTCTCTTTTCTCTGAAGTATTTTAATTCTCAGAGTAACCTTTTATATCTTTACACTAGAATGGAAGTAGAAGAGCAATATGACAGATTAGAGCCAAAGTGCTTATCTGGAACAGACATTTGCAAATCTTTATAAGAATATGTGTAATCCCCACTGGAGTTAATTTTTTCATAGTTTTTTATAAAATCAGAAAAATTATGGTTTGAAAGTGAAGGTGCTCCAAAAAGCTGAAAAGCTGTGCCTGGATTTATGAAGTTGGGATTGTTTTTATAAAATTTGTTTTTAAGTGAAATGTTATTGTAAATAATTTAATGGCATTTGCTACTTAGAGGAATTCTGCAACAGATCCTTCTGAAACAGGAAGAATTCTTGGGTTAAGTCACTAGATACTCTCAAATACATGCCCTGTGTGGTTGTATTCTTGTGTAATAGATTTTCTTCAGCCAGAGAACTCTTAGAGTTTTCTTGTGCCCCATTGTCTTCCATTTTGAGAGAAGTGGGTTGAACGCAGGGGATGCCCTCTGTTATTCTAAGGTATTAACTCTGCGTGTGTGTGTGTGTGTGCATACAGATAGAGGCCGAGTAAGGGTGGGCAGGAAAAAGGGAAGCATTTGTTAAAAGTTTAGAGCCAGTCTCTCTATTATGGCGCAAACACCATTTCATTAACCATGAAAGTCTCTTGGCCTCAGAGCATACTGCTCTTAACCGGCAGATTTCTCAGTGTGACCTGAGTTTTAGTCAGGTCCTCTGGATTTGATGTTCCTGTACATGCTACATTCTCTGGCTCCATTTTTCTCATTCTTTCTTTCTCTTTCTCTGTCTCTCTCTCCCTATCTCATGCGTGTCTCTCTGTCTCTTTCTCACACATGCACACACACACACATTTCCCCCACATTTCCTCAGTTGTATACACATAGTCCCTCTACTCTTGACCTGAACCAGGTGAGCCATAGAGGCTAAAAGGATGTTTTCCTGTGTGCTCCTCATCCTTCACTTAAGAAGGAGGAGAATTATACATTTATAATCATCCTGGATGTTGTTTCCATGGATTCGTCATATTTTCTATCTTGGTGATGCAAAGGGCAGGGTTGTAGGCAAGTTTGAGAAAATTCAAGAAGGCTTTTATAAAATTACAATCCATGAAAAGAAAACAAGTTATCAGTATGTTTCCTATGAAAACCAGAATCACAGATAAATCCCCACGGGGAAGCTGGAAATAAAAGTGAGACTTGGGGTGGGGGATGGAAAGCACCAGAGGTCAGATGCTCAGTGAGAAAGAAAGAGACGTCTACAGTGAGAAAGCATCAAGGGACAATTGCAGGTAAATATATGGATTTTTTAGGGAAAAGCTCATATCCTTCTATCAACTACAAATAAGCATGCTAAAGAAAAAGTATCAGGAATGGTCCTCTATACACATTACTCCCCAGATAACCTACTTGTGGAGAGAGAGGCTCTCGAAACATCAAATTACTTCATTTCTCTAAAAGTTACTAGAACTTATTTTTAATCATGTGATATTAGGACTTATTTAAATCATGTGATAATAGGACTCAGTTTTTTTTTTCTGTGAACAAGTGTCTTTAAAAGTATTCTAAGGTGGTTTCCAAAATGTGCGATAGTTGTTTCATTTCAAGTAAAAACAGAGGATTTGGGGAAAGTAAAAAACGTGTTAGTGATAGTAGCACACATTCACACACATTCTAATTACCAAATTATCCTCTTCATTGCCACTGAATGAAGACTGAAACTTTTTAAACCACAGATATTGGTTTCAAATAGAAAAATTGAGACAGTAGAACTCAATGTGTGCTAATGTGCTCTTAAAATCTGTAATTCATGTGTACCCAGAAAAGGTAAATTTGGTCTCGACTAAGAAGGATTTGCAGTCTGATAACATTGCAATTGATGATATTCTATGTGCTATATTGTTTCAATATAGTGATTACACAGATAAAGGGTGGTTTGTAGCAATGCAATAGTCTCAGTGGCCAATTCATGTTCCATTCTATATGTGTCCCTCTTCCCATCCCTGCCCTCTTCCCCAGTGTTCATCTCTTTGGTCAGACACATACAGTCATTCCCAGGACTGGGCCTTGATTTGTAGTGATGAAAGACCCTGGACTGGCTGGGATTTAGGACTGGGCAAGTGAGAGGTTAGGAGAAGTGGTGAGTAAAGAACAAAGCTGACAAGCAGCAGTGACAACAGGTGACAGTGACAAACACTTAGCTGTGCCTTGTATGGATACAAAAGGTATCTGGCAGCATTCTCTTTTTTTTGGCAGCATTCTTTGAACTATCTCCGTACTTTAACCTCCTTAATGGAATTCCTGCATGCCTACCATGAAGCTTTCTCCCTGAATTAACGCTGTTGGAATATCCTTGTTTGGATTTCCTTCTCCTCCCATCTTTCTGCTGCCAGACAATGATTTTCATTATCTGCTCCTATCTGCCCCTAACTCACCACTGAGATCACAGGATGAGCCCATTACCAATACTCGTAACCATGGATTCCATTATCTACCTGAGAACTTCTCATCCTGATCTTGAAGCTTCCCTCTTGTGCACATTTGTCTAATTTTCCTGTGCCAGGCTGAGCAATCTGTACTTACAAAAATATTATGATCAGGCTAAGAGGTGAATCAGCTCTCAAGAAGACAGTTAGATGAGGATCGGGGAGACAGAAAAGGAGCAAGTCAAGTAAATTAGACAGAGAACTCCCTGCAGAAGTGAGGAGTCAGGTGATCGGCAGGCTCTGAGGGTTAGAAACACGACAGGAGAATATAACCATTCTCCAGCAAATATTTATTAAACATTTACAATATTCCAGGAAACTTGATTATGAAGTCTGATCAGTTAACAATTGCTTATACACTTTTTGCAATGGCAGGAGTTAATTCAGGGCATTAACAACCCAAAGCCCAAGTATGTGGACAGGTAGAATGGGCACATCTGGCTGAAGGAGAAATACTTAGATTGAACCAAAGGAATAGTCTAGGAGTAGCCTTAGGACTGCAATTCTTCACTTCTAACCTAAAAGCAAGGCTGTCTGCATTGACCACAGCACAGATCGACCTAGGACTCTGTACGTTTAAAAGGTACATTCCAAATGATTCCAACATGCAACCAAATTTTGAATTACAGATTAGGCAAACAATATTGATTCATACAAAGGTATTTGTTAAACACTTGCTACAAGTTTACATGCAAGGATAAATTAGAAAGGACTCCTACTCTCATGTAGTCTATATTCTAATAATACACAAATGTCTTTAACCCAAGCTGAAATTTAAACAACATAAAATAGATAACAGATAGCATTGAGAAAAATAGCTTGCTGATGAAATTTCAGGAAAAGCTTTGCGTGGAAAGAGAACATTTTAGCTGGAGTTTGAAGGATGGTACACATTAAAATGATTTTTAACACCAAGGCAATTCATGTTTACTTTTGAAAGATTATAAAATACAGATAAACTACACACAGACACACACAAATAATTCCCTGATGCACAGATAAACCACATGTATACAAAGGTGTGTATTTCCAGACTCTCTCTCAATGTAAATATGAATATGGATATAAACGGACATAGTTATAAATGAATATGTATGTAGTTATATCCGTTTATTTTTATAAAAACAGAACCATCCTGTGACATCAGTTTTTGGCCAAACAACATACCATGGATGTCATTCACAGGAATCAGTATTAATCTATAGCATCATTTTTTGTTGCTTGAATACTACATTGTATATAGATGTATCATGATTTATTTAACTAATCCTATAATGTTAGGACTTTGAGTCTTTTTCATTCTATTATAAACATGCTGAAAATAAAATCTTTCAAGCAAATTCCTTTCCTTAAAGATGAATGTCTAGAAGTGGAATTTCCAGGCCAATGCATGTGTATATTTTTAATGGATACATAGAAGGATGAGATATATTCCAGGGCTGTAGATAATGTAAGCAATAACCTAGACATAGGAAAGTGCAGGCCACTGGGGATAGGGGATAATGGGTGATATGGTTTCCCTGAAGAATAGAGTAAAAGGGGATGTCTTAGTCTGTTTGGGTTGCTATCACAAAAATGCCGTAGACTGGGTGGCTTATAAACAACAGAAATTTATTTCTCACAATTCTGGACCTTGGGAAGTCCAAGATCAAGATGCTGGCAGATTTCGTGTTTGGTGAAAGTTCTCTTCTTGGTTCATGGCCAGTGCCGTCTTGCCTCACATGGTGCAAGGAGTGAGGGAGAACTGAGGGATCTCTTTAATGAAGGCACTAATCCCATTCTTGAGGTCTCTACCCTCATGACCTAATCATGCCAAAGGCCCCACATCCAAATATCATCACATTGATGCTTAGGATTTGGACATACGAATTTTGAGGGAACACAAACATTCAAATCATAGCAGGAGAGTACTAAAAGGTAAAGAAATATGGCTGAAAAGTTAGGATAGGACCAGAATTTACAGAGTCTCTAATGGTAGATCGAGGAATGGAGGGATATCAACATTCAGTGTTCAGTGGCCTTTAATTTGATGCTATGGATAGACTCTGCAAGTTTCCTTTCCTCAGAATCGCTAAGGTTTTGGGATAATTCCAGAGTCATTGGCACTATGGCTTCTGTTCTTTATACTGCTGCTACATAAGTGCTTTTGATAAACAACAAAACGACCTAATTTTCAGAAATCATCAACGCTTGACTAAGTGGCCTCAAATGGTAGAAGTTCTGTCAATGGCTACTCTCAACATGAGTGTCAGGGTGTTCCCTGGTCAGGAAATCACAGCAGAAGGTGGCTGTCATTGTATTAGTCTTTCGACATCCACCTCAACTATTGCAAACACACCAGAGAACCACATGGAGGCTAATAGTGATTTTTTTCAGTGGAACAAAGAAACTCTCCATTAATTTTTTTTCCTCACATGCCGTGAATGAGGTCTTCTAAAGTGGCAGCACCAAAAAGCTTCTTAAACCGTAATAGGCGGGAAATGGAAAATCCATGAGGACAGTCAGAGCCAGCTGTTTTCACTTGGGAAGAAGTTTCATTATCCTTCTTTGAATTTCCTCTCACACTGGGAAGTCATTATTATTCTGGCATTCCTCCTGACATTTTTATGACTTTGTTTATTTTAATACATGGTTCATTATTTGTTTTGGAACAGCCCTCAAAAAAATTCTTCCAAATGCCACTTTAGCTTAGCCAATGAGATGTTTCATCATCTCCTCTGTTGTCACTTCTTGCAACTTGGCTAAACTTTGATCGTGGCTAAGGGTGTGAAGCTCTCTGAGAGCTCCTCAGGACCGTGACATTGACTTGCCTCTTCTTGGGATGATTAGGCAAATTTGATAACTATTGATTAGCTCTAGAACAGAGAGATTATATTGTGCCCCACTCACAATGGGGGAAAAAATATGACTTTTTCCCCTCAACTTAAAAAAAAAAAACCAAACCCTGTTAAGTTCAATTAAGTAATAACTCCCAGAAGCAGAAGCAGGCTATTAAAAGGCATTTCTTTCTCTCTGAGTGCTTTTCTTTTCCGGCAGCAGAAGGGCTTCTGTGCAGTTAGAGTCACATGTTTGATTGACTCGGCTCCCAAGCTGATGTTTACACTGCTGTATTCATCTTGCTCCAATGACTGTGACATGCCACCCGGATGCGGCGAGGCTGACAGGGAATGTGAGGGGGACCAGACAGATGACAACGTCTCCGTTCTTCGGAGCCAATGCAGGATGATCTGTCACCTGATGATAGGCTACAGCCTGTCATTTATTTACTTACAGCTTTAATGTGGGTAAAATGAGCGGGAGACGGGGGAAAAGTGACAAGAGGCAAAGAGAAAGCGAGTGGTTACAGGAAAGAAAAATCTGGCAGACCCTTTTTGACATCAAAATATCAACAACAGCTATTTCATACATCTCAATGGGCATGCCATCCCAGGAGCCAATTATTAGCAGCCTTCTGGGCAGGAAATCAGATTTGCAAAACAGGAACTTTAGCCATTTAGTTGTGAGAGTGGAGCAGACAAACTACACTGCCGCTTGATTATATTAAGTGCTGTGAATTTCTTGCATATAAATTTCTGCAATATTCAGTGATCATTTTGGCAAGCACGTTTTCCTTTCAGTTTTTTAATCTGTACATATTTTACAAAGGAAATTTTATGTGCTGTGGAAATCATCTTCCAAGTGTACTTTTTTGCTTTAAAAACACTGCTAGAGAGAAATCACTTATAGTCTTAAAGTCAAAACCTTTGAAAACCATTGACCTGCTTGTTTTATGTGATGACATCCTGATTATGGGAAAGAAATGCCTGAAAATCCAGGGAAAACAACAGCAGAGATTTTAACTAAGTTAATTCTGTAAAACCGAAACTAGAACTATTTGTATTTTAAGGAGATTTTGTAAATCAAAAAGCTGATCTTCTCCTGTGTCTAAATTAATGAAATATTCCTGAGTTAAACAAATTTAATGGACAAAGTGTGTTAGATATTTTATATACAAATACAGATTCAAGCCATTATAAAAGTTTTTAAAAGGCATCCAGAGTTTGGGCATTCTTTTCTTGTTTTACAACACTAGGTCTTATTTGGTCACACAGCATTTGGAGGAGAGACCCCAGAAATTTTCCGCATACTGATGATCTTGCACTATAGAGAAAGCGTGCACGGAAGCACACCTCTATATGCCCAAAGACCATAAAGCATTCATAAATCATCTCTAACAATGGAGTTGATGAAGCCCAGGTGTTGGGTCCAGGATTATGTCAATAAAATCCATCATGCAAAAATATCAAAGAACTGACGTATTTCATGAGAAACATTGCGCCTGGGACATTATAACTGTAACCCGTAGTAGCCAGAATCCAGCAACCCCAAGACCGAGTGCTCTTGATGAGGCTCTGGTTCTTTGTGTGTCATTTCCAAATGCCTCTTTCAGCATGTTTAGATCGGTCGTGCACTCTATATTAAAGTAATTATCCCCCTTTTAGGCTTTCAGATTTGCAGCACCCTAGCAACCCCTCAGCAGCAGCTTGGGATACAATAGGTCTTGCTTTTGCCCGATGAAGGTAAAATCTCTAAAGAAGTTAGGTACATAAATGTGACTTTCCAGAATACTGCGAGGAATATTGCATTTTAATAGCGTATGTCTGCCATGGGAGAGGAAGTAGTTCCAGTTGATGCTGAGAAGGTTGTTGGAGCGGATCAGACAGACTTCACCCTGTGGCTCCATTAGCACGTCTTCCCTGAATGTCTCCCCCTACTCTTAGATATTCATGTGCTTTCCGCTTCAGGCTGCAAACTGTGATCAGAAAAGAGGAGGCTTTGCCACATCTCCATATGGGGTCCCCTTACTGAAGCTAGAAATACAAGCTGCACTTGACCTGCCACTTCTCCTGTAGGTCTGTTGCCAAGGAAAGGGAGATATTACCAAGAATCCTGATGATCAAAGGGTCCTGTGAAATACAAGACTCCCAACCAGCAACTTGCTATGCCTGTTTCTGGAGCCGGTAGTGTCCTTAGTTCCTGGTGTGTATACTTTGGCATATTCTTGTGAATGAGCCAGTGGTGAAGTACAGTTTCTTGAACTCTGAGAACTGTTTGATATTTTCAACGCACCTTCTGAGGTTTCATTTTGTATTGCCCAAGAGTTCCGCTTCTTTCCTGAAGAATTTCAGGAGGGAAGGGAATTTCGTGCCCTTGTATGTATTTGGCAGTGTGCTTTTGATGCTTGAAAGGGCCAAGTTACCTGTCCTGTTTCCCTGCCTTGGCAGGGGAACGTGATGAATCTTATAACCTTGCTCGCAACTTAGCTGGATACTGTTTGCGTTGGATTTATGTGGACACAGGTGGTGCCCTAAGGGGCCAGGCCTTTATGGGGAACACCTGTTTCCATTTCTTTTGCCGGCATTATTGCTGGGTATGACATATGTGGGGTGAGGCCTTAGGTTATATTTGCAAGATCAGCGAGGTGAAGAGTGTTAAACATTAGGATTTTATTACAGCTAAGCTTTATTGTTCTTCTCAACAACCCTCATGGTTCTTTGGCCTTTTTATATCTCTGGTTAGATGTTAATACTGGTAACATGGGAGGAATTAGGAAGAAAAGGGAAGAAGGGCAGAAGATTCCTGGAGCTGATCCTGCCTAAGAAATTTGCACCTCCACTCCCTTATATACTAATAAATGTTTTATAATTTACCAAATATTTCAGTCTCTATGATCACACATTCCAGTGTAACCTATAATAATTTTAATTAGATAAGAAGTATGTAAAAAGTCACTTATTGTTTGTTCTTCCATCAAATATTAATTGAGGGTCTCCCATGCATACAGCCTCTGCAGACTGAACTGTGGCTCTGATCTCAATCCCTTTAATATGTAAACGGAGTTAAAAAAAAAAAAACCTCACATCCTCTTTCCTTTTATAAACCAAAACATCTCTTTCCCATTTCCTGTCTTTCACATTCTTTTTGTAGCAAAGGTGAAAAATAAGAGTAATTATTATCCACTGGGACCTCTTCTGCTGAGACCAGAAGATATATCCAAACCTTTAATGTGCAGTTTTTATCACTAACATTTTATTCTTGCATCCCAGATGGGATGCTAGTTCCATCCAGTATCAATCTATTCATGAAAAGCTCCTAACACAAAATTATATCAAACGTAATAATAGATAAGCAGCTAGACTGAATCATATAGTTGTAACTGAATATTGCTCCCTGGTAATACCTGTGAGCAGGGATAATATTTAAGATATTTATCCTATTGAGCAGCCAAGCAATGATCAGTGGGAGTGGAATTTGGCTATAAACAACAGGTACATGTTGACTAATGCCACCCACTGAAACTCACCCTTGCAGGGAGCATCTGTGGTGGGAGTGTTGGAGAGGTAGTCTCTCTGGTGACATAAGAACATAACAGATAAAGGCATGTTGCCCTCTGTATGAGTTTCCTAGGGCTGCCATAACAAATAACCCCAAACCAGGTGGCTTAAAGCAACAGAAATTTCTTCTTTCACAATTCTGGGGGTTACAAGTCCAAAATCAAGGTGTCGACAGGGCCATGCTCCCTCTGAAGCCTCTAAGGAAGAATCCTTTGTTGCCTCTTTCCAGCCTCTGGTGGTTCCTGGCCTTCTCTGGCTTGCTGCAGTATCACTCCAATCTCTGTGTTCCCCCTGATGTGGCCTTCTTCCCTGTGTGTCCCTGTGTCCTCCCCTCTCCTTATAAGGACTCCAGTCATTGGTTTTAGGGCCAACCCAAAATTCACCACGATTTCATCTCAAGATCTTTAACTAATTACATCTGTGAAGGTCCTATTTTCAAATAAAGTCACATTCTGAGGTTCCGAGTGGAAGTGATTTTGGGGAGGGCTACTGTTCAACTCACTATACCCTCACTCACTTACAGTGTTTCTCAGAATGATGTAAATAGCAGGAGAATGGCAGGTGCACAGGTTTTCAGTGATCTCCTCCCTGATCAACGTGTTGGAAAAGTGTTCACTTTTTATTTTTTTACTGATTCATCTAGCTATCGACTTATTTATTTCTCCACTTAATAAAAATGAACGCAAAGTTTTAAAGCATTTTCCAGGGGATAGAATTTAAATTGATAACTTTCTGATAAATATTTGGAAGTGTTTTCCTATTTATCTTTCTCATTTGGTCCTCTCAGCAGCCCTGGGGCGGGAGGTGGAGCATCAGTCCTGGCCTTAGTGAGCAGGATGCCCAGGGCTCAGTGGGGCTGGGTTTTACCAAGGTGGCTTTAGTTAGTGACTGATGGAGCAGGGCTGGGGTTGCATGTCTGGTTAGATTTCCTCCCATTAGATCGAGAAAAAGCCCTGGTTTTCACAATTTTTTCTTATCACAGTCTTCAGGGAAACTCTTTGCCCCATTTCCATTTTCACATTCAGATTTTTATTTCACTTAGCAGTTCAGGGATACATGGGCTTAGTCATTACGGCTTTGGGGTCAGTCTGAGCTGTGTTCTCATCCAGGTTTTGCCAGCTTTGCAACTTCGGATGAGTTGTGTAAGCTTTCTGGGCCTTAGCTTTCTCATCTAAATGGAGAGAATAATAATGATCTTATAGGAAGATAATGAGGAAAATTAATTTAATACATTTAAAGCATCTAGCAAAGTGCCTCCCGAATAGCAGCCCCTTTTTATGCTGTATAATTAGAGCCAAGAAGACAGAGTAGATGGTCTGAAGAGTCAGCGTGTTTTGGGTCTGCAGAACGAGCTGGATGGTCCTGGACTAATGTCAGATATTCTAGTGCCAGGTCTGTTTCTGCATCTATAAAACGATGGGTGTTTCTAAGTACATTCAGTTTCGTGATTTATGGGCAGAGACTGTGAGAGAATTGCAAACAACTCTCCAATTTACCTTAGTTAACTCAGAGCGATTTAAACTTCATGTGAGGAACACTTATGAAACTTCTAGACACAACATGAGGAGCAGAGAATCTCTCTAAGAAGCCTAGAAAATTCTTGGTTTTGTTTCAGTTTGTCAGATAAAGAAGTCACGAATGAGGCAGTTCTTGTATATTTAAGGTTGAGTAGGGGTTATCCTTTTTAAAAAATTACCTTGACGTTGCATTCCTTCAAAAGATAATTGCACAATATTCACATTTCTCAGAGTACCTTGGAGACAACATGGGACTTGAAAACTTGGTGTTTCCAAAGGAATTTGGAAGCACAGAATAATGATAGAGCTCAGGTCAAATAAAAATAACTCCTTAGTTCTTCATTTGTTAAAAATGTATGTCTTGTTTTCAAGTATTTTCTTCCACAGCAGTCACACACTGGCAGAACACAGTTTGAAGCTTTTTAACTAGTGGTTTCTGACAACTCCAAAGCCCTTTTCCTCATGCCCAAATGTTGCTCCTTCATTAAGCTCCTCAAGGAAGCAAACAAGCCAAAGGCAGATAGAGACAATAGGCCCCCGTTGCTCAAATGAACATGTTACGTTCATTTGTCAGAAAATGTAGAGACATTGTGAGAAGGCTGACTTGGGAACAAAATCTACATGGCATAGCCCTAGTCTGATACTGCAATCTTTTATGCAGATGGTGGGTGAGGATCTGATATGCCATTTGTACAAAAATTAATACTTAAAGCAACATTTACAAGAAGTGGTTCCAAGTCCCAGGCCCATTGCAATCTCTTTATGTTCTCTTTGGAGTCTTTTATGTTCTGGGCTATTTTCTAAACCTCTTTCTTGTTTCAACACACTTTATCTTTTGTTTGCCATCTTTCCCTGTAAAAATTCAAGCCAGAGTGATCTCGACACTTTCCTGCAATTTGTTTTTTCTATCAAAAATTAGAACACAGTATCATCCTTTTATTATAAAAGCACCCTTGTTTTTCATCCAACCCAGAATAGACAGGGAGGAAAAGATGAGCATACTTGAATAGCTTTCTTCAGTGTAAGAATTTGTGTTATCTTGATAGTTTCGTTTAGTTAAATAAGCATCTGTGGATTACATTCCATGTGCCAGCTCTGTGTTAGTGACAGAACAATGAACAGATATGGTTTCTACCTTCAACTTGGTTACATTCTATGTGGGAGAAATGAAATTAAGCATAAGCTATGGGTGGTGTTTTAGACAAAGTATCTACTGGGACGTGAGAGACTGAAGTTCCAATTCAGACTTTTATCCAAAATTGATAAAATACAGTATGATAAAATTCTCTTCTATTTGTTTTCCTTGTTCATAAAATAAGGTGATGTGACGGGCTAGAAGGTGATTTTCTACGTGATTATTCTGTGTTGGTTTGTTGGTAAGGCCTAATTTTGGCTTTCTCACAATCTAGTTTGAATTTTCTGTGGTGGTGACATTCAGTGTTCCATAAGGCAGTTGGGAAGGTGAGGGGGAGACAGAAATGAAGCCTAAAGAAAAATCTGAGCACAGTGGTCAATTCTCTTGTATTTTTCTAGTCTAGGGAGTGGAAAGAATGAATCAACTTTACACATATGCCCAATTTCTCAAAGCAGGCTCTTTGCAAGCTTTGACTTTGAAAGTTCAATCAAGAATATCTCTTGACTTCCCCAGCTTCACTGTGATGAGATCTATAGCTGTGTGGTGGGTGAAATGTTGCTCTCCAAATTCCAGTCATGTGCCATGGGGCAGAGGCCGGGATTCAACTTGGAGCAGATGCTCATTTCTAAACTCCTCCACCATTAATTTATACATTTATAAAGTGGAAATAACATCTTAAAGCAGGGGATCCACTTTCTATATTACACTTGCATGTTGCCAGGCAGTGAGTACAGAAGCATACATGCAAAGATGGAATTTCAGTTTCTATGTTCCCAAATGATGTAGTGTAACTCGGCAGCCATCCTACAGGGTGTCTCAAAAGGCTTAGTTCACTTCTAAGCCTTAATTACTTCAGAAGCATAAAGGTACTATCTTATAATAATCTTTTGAAATATTAATTATTAGGTTCCTTTTTATGTATGCAGTTTTGTGAATCTTGAATCATTTTTTAATGTTACATTTTAATTCTTGTCTACCATCTTCAGTAAGAGGAACTAGAAAAAACTAAAATTTAAAAATACTTTTAAAACTTCACAAAACTGCGTAAGTTATATAAGAAAGGTAACTGTAAATATTACAAATGGTGTTCTTTGTGTATAGCACTTTTGCTTTTGAATTTATTAAAGCTTAAAATAGCACTGGGACTTTTGGGATACCCTGTAATAAGGGGCGGTTTATTTTGGAATTCAAATACGCTTGCCAGTTTTTTCAAAAATGGATTAAAACTAAAACAGAAATGAACATATAATTTCAATATAATGATCACAACTTTTGGGTTAAAAACTGAACAAAATTGGTAACAAAGGACTACTATGCCTGCTCATAAAAATCAGTCAACTTGTTCACATAGATTGCATACTTGAGAAGTCTGTATGACCAGCAATACTTTTAAAATTCAGAGCAAGACCACAGAACTTTGCTAATTCTGGAGGGCATTTGGAGCTTCTCTTGAAGACTGGGGCAGTGGGAACCAGCTGTGTCCAACCACCTCGTGAAACACACCTAACGAGCCAAATTAGTAAATTCTTTAGATGTAGCTTCTGCTTAGAATACAATCTAACTTGGTAACTGATAAGATTTTCGTTTTAGGCAAAATGGGCATAAAATATTAGGTTATATGAGCAAATCTTACACTTCCCTCTAGAAATGAAGGAGTTACATTCTCCTGTCCTGTCTGACATTTAGTTTACACAGTGCAGTGAACTGCTCAGGAGTAAGGCGTTTAGCTGAGAGGCGGTACTGTGTATCTATAGAACAGATTAAAGTGTGTTCCCATTCTGTTTGCTTTGAGAACAAATATTTTCCTTCAAGTTAAGTCTGTTTGGCTGGATGTGCAGGGTGGGCAAGTGAAGCGGGGCACCATGCCTGGCTGTGTCCATCAGAAGCCCTGCCTTCTAAGGACGCCTGGGAGTATGGAGAGCCACAGTCACCTTTTAGCCTGTCCTTGTGTCCTCCATTCTACCCTGCATCTGAATTATTACTCTAGTCCTCCCATGTTCCTCACTCAGAGGATTTTTAGTGGTAGTTACGTATTCACAGAACCCACTTCATACACCCTGCTGCTCTGCCCTGTTCTAAATCTTGGTTCAGCCAGGCATTAGGTATAACTTCCCCAACACAGTACTGATTAAGCTGCTGCAACAAAGTGTAATGATTTTGTGATGTGTAATGCCCTTGGCTTATGGGTAAGTTTTATTTAGGGTTATGCACTAAAATTCAGGCATTTTTTTTTTTTTTAACTGGGCTTGACACAACTGGTAGAAACAGATTCAAACCTTGACACATCACTTACAAAATGAATTATGCTGCCCTGGGAGTTATACTTTACCTCTTATGTTTTACAGTGAAACAGTAATCCCTTTTAATGATCAAGTGATACAGGGTTTAGTATGACTTGTAAAAGTAGTTACTTAAAGTGATAGTAACTCGGATTTTTGGCTCAATATAAGCATGACCTTTTTAAAATTCAAGTCATTCAAAATTGGAATGGGCTGCCCGGTAGGTGGTGAGTGCCCTGTCACTGGAAGTGTTCAAGCAGAGACTACATGGCCATCTGCCAGGAATGAACTAGATAGAATCCCTATGCTGGATAGGATACAATACACCCCAAAATCTCTTTCCAATCTAAGGTTCTATGGTTGTATCAAGTCTCAGTTTTGCAAGGTTGTAATGATTCAGATTGTAATGTAATATGATTCAGTTTGTAAGATTGTAATGATTCAGATTATGCATGCTCACTATCCACTTTCAGCTTTTCTTATTGTAGTAAACTCTCATTTTCCTCAATTTTAAAATGTGCATTTGACCAAGTAACAGCTTTCTTGATGTTATTTTGTCCTTTTCCTTTTATAGCAATAGTGACAGAAATACGTGATGACTAGACCTAGGGGAAGCAGTGAGGTGCTGTGGCTCAAATCCAGAGCCACACTGCCCAGCTCTGCCACTGGCTGGCAGTTTGACATGGGAAAGGCTCATAAAGCTGAAACCTCAGGTTGCTTATCTGCCAAATTCAAAGCATAACAAGTACCTACCTAACAGGGCTGTTGAAAGGACTAAATAAGAAAATAACTATAAAGTACTTAGTGCAAGGCATGGCACTTGTAGTGACTATGATTATAAATATTCAATATTTGTTAATTGTAGTGAGTTTTGTTATTCACCTGGGTTGTCTGTTTAATTAGTCAGCAAATCTGTCATTTGCCTGCCACAGATGGATGATGGATTTGATTTCAAGAGTTTTGCTAATTATTGGCATTTTTAAAAGCATGAATATATATAATCATTATTGCTATTTGTGTCCTTTCTCCTATCTGTATCTGTATCTAACAGATACAGTTATTTTTAAGAATTGCTTAAATAAACTTTGAATTACTGCTTTTTAAGGGTATAGTCAATTTACAATTCTTAAAATAGCCCACAATTATGGAGTACCTCCCCTAAATTCCAATCCGTTTTAAAAGCCTGTGTTACCTATTGTCTACCGCGATTAACATTGTCATCATGGAACTTTGTTATATTCATTTGACAGAGAATATTTGGACTTAGAAATTTTTCAGATTTTTGTTTTGTTTACAGAGTGCTGATTCATACAAAAGTGGTAGCTCCAGTTTAACGTATGAATTATGCTTGCATGTGCGCCTTTCCTTTCCCATTGAAACAGAAATGATCCCAGTGAGTGAAAAGCAAAGATAAGCTGAGAATAGAGTTGCAATCTTAGTTTGTGCAGGTGCTGTTTTGTTAATGTCCTGGTGCATGTGCATTGTATTTTTGCATACACAGTAATAGTCAATTTTTTTTTTTTTTTAGAACATGCATTACAATGTTCAGCTCGTTACAAGTCATGACAAAGCCCCATTGGAACCAAAGAGAGGACTTGTGCTCTTTATATACTGAGAAGCTGTTCCCATTGTAATTCAAAGAATTTTAGTTCAAGAAATATCAACTGGCAATTAGCTTTGTGGGTTGTTTACAGACCAGCTACTTTTTGCCTTATGGTTCTAATGTAATGTAAGACAGTCTTAAGCTTTGAGGTTAGTCTTCTAGAATGTGCTTTAAGGTGATAAGAATCATACTAACTGGATCTTTCTGTCATAAAACTGTGCCCCACCCCTTTTCTCTCTCTAACTCTTTTCCTCCATTCGGAGCTAAAACAAATCACTTCATAAGAATCTCATCAATTTTTCCTTCTGTGCACTTTAGTTAAAAGACCCTCCTGTGCTGTGCATTCCACTCTGTGGGGACACTGTGTCACAATCCGCTTGTTGGGAGATCAAAGTGGCGCATCCTCAGCTCACAGAACGCCTGATGTGCCCCTGTAATGCATCTAGCACGCCTTCCGAGTGCACTCACTTTCAAAGGCTAAGGGGATAGGGCATTTTATCACAATACATAATACATTCAAATTTCGACACAGTTTATACAATCTAACATAATTATACTTTCAACAGTTAAATGGCTTACCAGCTTTCTTCAGGGCCACTTACATACTAGAAACTGTCAGGCTTTTTTTTTTTGTCACAGAATAATCCATTCTCTTTTCTTCCAGTCAGAAAATTTCTAACTTCATTTATAAATTGTGAATACAACTTCCTGATCCTTTAAAATAAAAGGTATGGAGACGAGTTGTGTTTGCTACTATACGCTCCAGCAGAGCAGGCAATATAGTGTTTGCACTTTAAGAAATATGAAAACATGTTAAATATTGTATATTCCTTTCTATTCTGGGCTTCTCAGTATTCCCCTTCTTTTGGAGCCTAGTCTTGTCCTCAACTAAACTGTTTTCTACCTACTAACTTTGAGCAAAAACTTAGTTTCCTCACAAGATCATTTGCCGATGATAAGACATGTCCTTTACCAAACGAGAATCCATAGATGATATAATAGGTTTTGAAGGTGGAAGAAAGTTTAAGAAATCATTTTAGGTGAGTGGTGGGCTCCACATTTTATAGAGTAGGAATCTGAAATTCATCCAGTATTACGCATTTACTAAGTGTTATATTTCATCTCTTCTCTAACACTAAAGATTGTAAAATATACCATTACTTTATGTACAGAAAAAGAAACATTACCAGTTTAAATTATGAATTCACTTTGACAGACACTAAGACACATCCTAATTTCAGAGAGATTATAAGTGTTAAGACTACCACATTAACATAAATATATCTCTCATTCATGAAATATATAATTTGCACTCTTGTCTTTCATAACGGAGCAAATATTGTGAAGCATAAGCACATATCTTCTTATAAGGGGAAGTCTGGATAGCTGCTTAGACTGGGGAGGAAGGTGGCCTCTGGAAGGGGAAAGGGAAGATGGGAGGGCACCAAGCTTTAAGACATTCTTTGGCTAGAAGCTTTCCTAGAATTACAAACAGATTACTTGTGCCTGTACAAGGCACGTGCTTCCAATATCGTCTTTTAGTAAGAGTTCCTTCCTTCTCTGCAGCTTGTGGTTCTTTTTTGCAGGGTACCACCTAAATAATAGTGATTGTCCAAAATTCCTAAGCTTCACGAGATTGACTTCACGGTAGCACTACTGGTGGCTGTTCCTAAGCTCCCTCGTGCCCTAAACAACGGGGAGAAGAATGTGTCTGGGGGCTGCCTCTCTTGTCTGCTCAGGGATTTACTTCATTGTCTCTACTAAACAAGAGCCATCTCTGGGGCTTGGGGGAGTGATGGTAGCTTCTTCACAGGGAAAGGCTGGGATCCTTGGCCTAAGAACAACAGATGGTTATTAGAAATAAAGGAGGATAAGAACTTCAAAACCAATTATATGGCTTTTGTTTTGAAATTTCTACTAATCTATGGCAAAGTCTGTCAATGTGAAGTAAAAGCATCATAATGATTTGCACTTGATACTTCCTTTGTAGAACATGTGTTGTCTTTAGGTCCAGCCTTTGGGGAGATCTGGTATTTGTCATTCAGGTTCTATTTGACTGCTAATTTACTTTAAAAGTTCATTTTCCTTACACAGAGGATTATTTTCTCCAAAGATGAAATGTAACACTTCAATCTCCAATGAAAAGGAAAGACTTAGTATGCGTATCAACAAAAGTCTCAGAAATCACCATTTAGTTAATATCTTGCTTTTGTTACTCAGTATTTGTCATGCTATTCAAAATACCACAAAATGAAGATAACAGCTTCACAAAACTGATTCAGAGATATTAATTACTTCTTAGCTTGTTTCCAGACTTATTGCAATTCATTACTTGGTCCTGATGTGGTTAATACTGTCATACTTTGGAGCTAGTATGTTATGCCATTATCAATTTTTTGAAGCCTCCACTTAAATGATTGTATTACTTTGATTTTTAAAATGTCTTCATTTATTTCCTGGAAGTTATTGAGCTGACATAAAAAAGCCATTCTCTAATGGGAGTGAATGTTCGTAAGCTATTTCCATCAAATCTCATCCTCAGATGCTGTATTTGGCCATATGTCAGGCATTAGATTTCTTTTGTTGTACTGTCTTTCTTGTTCTAAGTATTTATACGTACTGCATGTGTCAATTGTCTGATAAAATGTATATTATTTATATTGATTGTATGTTATAGATTGTGATGTTATGCATATTATTGATTGTTTTTATAAATGTTTTCCAACTAAAATTTTAGTAAATAGAAACAAGTATTTTAAAGCTAAATCTATCAATCATAAAGCAAATGGAAGAAATTGATAGTTTTCCTATTATACTATTTGGCGGACAATCACTGTATAATTTCTATTAAAAGATTCCCTTTGGCAATTGAATTTAATCTAAAAGGACTACCACAGTCCTGTCAGCTTCCTTCTTACCTTTGAGTTGGGATAGCCAGTATGCTGGTTACTTGTGCATTGGCTCTCGAGTCTGTTCCCCTGCATCTGTGTTCTTCTCTTCTAAGCAGGTCAGAAGTCTTCAAACTCTATTTAACAGACTCCCTTGCCAAGTGACTTCCTTATATTCTTCTAACAGGAGGCCCTGGCAGGAGATTGGAAGGTGGGAAGAAGAGAGAGGACATTTTCTTTCCTTTTGGCTTCAGACAGCACTTTCTGGCAGCAGTAGCAGAATATCAGGTTACTCTTATGGTCTTGCAAAGTAGCGGCAGTGGTGGTGGCTCCAGCAGCAGGAGGAGATTATCCAGCAGGTTTACTTAATAACAGAGATCATGGGTTCTTGGATAGTATTTTCCCTATTCCTCCTTCTGCTGATGGGGTAGAAGTGTTGTCTTGCAATTATTAATCTAACCCTCCCCTTTTTACTCCTTTAGCCCTTTCATTATTTAGTAACCAATTTCTTGTATTAAATCACCTCCATTTGAAATTCTTAAAGTTGTTTCTGTTTCCCTGACTGAGCCCTGACTGATGCATCTCGTAAAACCATACAGAATCTTCAAATACAGAAAGGAAAAACCCAAATGAGGAATCATGGGACCTAGATTATTCATACAGGTCTCAATTAATGAGAAAATATTATTAAACTTCCATAGGCAACACGTTGCACTAATTCTAATGAAGAACACAGAATATAAAGATTGTATATTTAGGCTATGTAGGCTGCCAGTTCATAACACAAGGAGAATTTTGTTTGGACTCTAATCCCAGTTCACACCAATTTGATGGCAAAAATAAGCACCTCTAGCACTCTCACATTTCTCCTCCATTAGTATTGTACTCTGAATTACTGCCTGATACTCACCATTTCCCATAGTCTTATTCCATCTGTGAAAGACGACGTAAGTGGAGCCATATCAAAATAAAGCTGAAGCAGCCATTTCAGAGGAATTGCCTTGTACATCCTGTTTCCTTTATCTTCTAAATTGGACCAAACCACCAACATTCCAAGAAGTCAGTGAGGACAAGAATATCCTGTTTGTAAGGACTGATGAAATTGGGCTTTGCTGATGACCGAATCGCTAACTAATCAATGAAGTACAAGTCTAACCTTTCCCTGATGACGGATTCTCAAGCCAATCTTTGAAGTGCAAAACCTAGCCTTACCACCTCTAGTACCAATGATCTCTTTCTTTAATTTAACTTACCTTATCCTCCCTTTTTCCCATAAAAACCCTGAGCCCCCCTCCTGTAGTCGGGACACTATTTGGGTTTCTACATGAATCTGTGCTCCCCCAATTGCAATTCTTTGATTGCAAAATAAATGCCTCTATGCCTCTCATTTTGGCTCTTTATTTTTAGGTTAAGACATCAAATACATTAACATTCATGAAAAGCAGAACTGCAATGATGCCATGAAGTCTCTTCCTACTCCTCTATCTTTCAGTATCCACAAATTCTAGAAAACTGTCTTTTCTGTTCATCTCTGCTTTGTTAGAGCCTCAATAGACAAAGCATCCGTCCTCTCAATGTGTTGCAGAAATTGTAGTAACCTGCCCATTTCAAGTCTTACTCTTTATTGCAACTCTTCTGGGTGTGAAGGGTGGTAATTACATGAGTAATTGGCACACAGGGTACTCAAAATGCCCTCTCTCTTTAGAACGGCTATTGGCTGCAATGTCTCCACATGTTGTTCCTCAAGATGAGTTCTTACCAAGGAGGCTTCTTAGACCTCCACCTCTTCCTCCCACATCTCCAGTAACCAAATGTGTCGGCATCCTATAGTGAGTTCAACCTAGGCTCAAGTTGGAGCCCTAGCTAGATAATAATATCCCCAATTCACTGAATAGTTAAAGTTTCGATGGTATTGTCTGTGCATATGGTGCACCCCATTGTTTGAAATTTGGACAGGTTGATTTTTCTGTGCCTAAATTTCCTAAACATGTTTAAAAAGAACAAAAATGGAAGCAAAGAGACAGATATGTGGAGTGGTGCTAGTCCACTCCTGACAGCAGTGGATCTCAAAGTACTTTCTGTAAATACTCGCTATATAAATAATTAATGATAATAAAATTCCTTTCACTGTTTTGCTTCAATAACATGGAGTCTCAAAGCCCTGTGGTCCCATTTTCTACTCTGTTTCTTCTCAGTCACCTGATATCATAGTTGTATGGGATTCAAGCCCCTCAGTGTTAATTTCAGGAAACAGTTACTTCTGGTAAACTTGCAAGCTTCTAGCTCTTTTAATTTGCAAAGCAAGGTTAAAGAGATTCGTGTTGAAACTCACCTCAAGAAATGTTTGAAAGTAAAACACCTTGAGCTTTCTTTAAAGTTGCATAGTACTAAATAAAGTTTAACTATGAAAAGATTAATTATTAAGTAATGAACATGTACTGTCCATGGGCTACTAACAATTCTCTCCTGTGCTAATGAGTTGAGAATCATTCTTTGTTTTTAACTAAAGTGCACATGTGCGTGCACGCGCACACACACACACACACACAGACAAAGGAGTTGTGCATTAAAGTCCTATTTCTTATGCCATTAACTTTTGTGTATGCCAGGAGGGACCTTTGAGGGATCACATCACAGAGATCTGAGGAAGCGGAAGAGAAGCTCATTTCTCAACCATTTTATTGTCGCTCTTGCGCCTGCAACTGAAGCCTATATAGTAGCCCAGGGCTTTAGGGCAAGACCCACTGTAATACTTTTCTCTTCTCTTCTAAGTCCACCTCAGAGTTAATCATTTCCTCCGAGGAGGTGATGCTGTAATAAAGATAATTAAATTGAAATTTAATATAGTGGGGTATTGCACTATAGCTTTATATCAGATGAGGATTCTGAGAGAAACCATTACTGTGAGGGAGGAGTGTATCGTATGTAATTAACAATTATGTTTGTCAGCTTTATGAAACAAAAAATTAATAACATAGAGACTGTAAAACAGTGAACAAAGCTGCAAATTCTGAATTAAGGTGGCTAGGCTATCATTTACCCCTACAGCAATGGGTGTCTTTCTCTTTTGGAAATAGAACATTGGATCGTGTTGATTTACTCACATTTTTTAATGCCTCTCACTCTCTGCCTAGAGTTTTTTTTTTTTTTTTTTTCTCCTAAGAGCAGTGATCCTCAATCTTGGCTGCATATTAGAATCTCTTGCGGGGAGCTTTTAAAAATCCTGGTGTCCAGCCCCACCCCAGTACAATCAAAGCAAAACTGCCGGGCGTGAGACCTAGGCTCTGGTATTTTGTAAAGCTCTCCAGGTGATCCCAATGTGCTTGAAGACCACATTAGGAAATGTTTTGTATGATTGATTTCCCTAGAGGAAGGTGTTAGCTTAAACGAAAACGGGGAGGGCAGAAGAACAGAAAAGAATAACTGCATAATAATTAAATACTCAGAGAGTGTATTCATCTTGATAAATGAAAATTTGCTGTATTTGTCCACAAATAGGATGTATTATTAAAACTGAGTGGCCATTTCTAATGTTTGGACACCTATGCTTCCACGGAAAGCAGCTCTAAGAAATCTTAGCCCCTCCTTGTCATTCACTCTGGCCTCCCAGAAGCCATGAATGTTTTAAGGTTTCTGAATGAGGCCACAGAATTCCTCAAATTATTGTGGGCAAATGCTGGATCTGCCCTTGCCAATCAGGGCCCTGGTAAGCTCCATGGCAGAAAGACAGGCAAGCATGGTCAGAGTGATAATCCCTCTGGGAATTACTATAAACTGGGAAACTGAAGCATGGATGCTTGGCAAATCCTCCTTCTAACCATGCTTCACAGCATAAAGGCAGGGACTGGGGATCTCTGCAAAAATCGAGTGCTGATTTTTTATTATGCATATACACGTATGTGTACACACGCGTGTAACTTCAGAATACCCCTGGATAAATGCTATTTTTTATCAGTCTTTTTGAGTTTAAGAGGTTACCAGACTAAAGTAGATTGGGGGGTGATTTTATTATTCATTTATTTGCTTAATTTATCTGCAGTAAAATATGTATTTTGAAGCTACTCTTCTACTGATTCTGATATGCTTTTGTTGAGAAGTTTTGAATTTAACAACAGTAAATCATTTAAATGTGATTTCAAAGACTACTTACTGAGTAATTGAATTTTGCTTATTCTCTGGAATTTGAGCACATTCTGGAGCTAAGATGATAGGGAAAAGTAAAGCATTATGTGGGAGTCAGGCTGCATCCTGGGATTTATACGCTGAAAAGTTCTTTTTTATTTTTTTTTTCCTCTTTCAATTTTGACACAAAATGTTAGAGTTGAAGACTAAGTAGACAGGCATTGTCTTGCTCCATCAATAATCATATTTGCAGAAAACAATGTATTTATTTCTAACCATGATCAGTACAATTATAAAGCTTTCTTTTTATATTTGGTCATATCCAATGTAACCACAGGACTTTGATAACATTTATACTCATTCAGATCAGTTTTTCCCACTGCATATTTTTCTACAAAGATTATTCAGATTTTTCTGTAATTAAATCAAAAGAATGAGGGAAAGTAATTATGCATGTGACTAAGAACAAAAGACTAAACCTATTAAAATATTAAAGACTTGAAATTTAAATTGGGTTAATCACATTTATCAATACAACTTTTTTTAAATTCGCTTTTTTTTTTTTATTAAATACTATTGCTTATTGCTGGGCCATGGCTGTATCTATGTAAGCTAATAACTAGAGTATAGTCTTGCAGTCTTGGCTTTTTCAGCTATCTTTGGTGGTACTTGTGATGACTATCCAGACAGAACAAGTAGCTGGCCAAAGAAATCAGCTTTATAATGCTTGATTTGATGCCCCGAACAGTCCTGTTTTCATAGAATCATAGCTAAAATCTCACACTTGCAAACTGATGCTAAATCTCCTACCATCAGAATATTTAAATTTTTGAGCATATAAAAAATGGAGACTATTTTTAACAAGTCATTTACATATATTAATGCTTATTTTTAAAATACTAAAAAATAAGTTTCTGAAATTGACATTATAAGTGGTCTAATTTTCACCTCATGCAAATCATACATTTTTTAGTGTTTATTGCTAAACTTAACAGGTTGACCAAGGTCAAAGTAACATTTCTATAAACAATCTCTGGGTAAAGTAAAATTTAGGCAAGACACGTAATTTATTTGAGATATATTTTTTGAGCTCTTCATAATTCAATGAATTCACCAAGATTGCAGTTTTTATGATGTCATCAAATAAAAAAAACCCTTGCTATACAGAAAAACACTTTTCAACCATTAGCAACAGGTAAAATAAAAACCAATTTTGAGGCCTTTCATTTGTATATCTGATGTTGATCAGACTCTGTTTTTCTGTTTTCACAATTGCCCCATACTCAGGGGAGGCAGGTGAAAAAGCCCAGGAATAAGCAACCATAGCTTCCTTGGTTGAAAGTGTGGTCAATTGGGATAATTTGAGTTGTAAGGTCTGGTAAGGAGTTGATTTCCTCCTACATAGAAAGAGGTCTTGGTTCCAGGACAGTACAGAAAGTCACCCTTCACTGTTAATGTCAGTTGCTCAGTTGGTAGCACATCTCTTGTACAGAAACTTCCAGGTGGCTTCTAGACCCTCAGAGTCCCAGTATATCTGAGGGTGGAAAGGAATATTCCAAGACTCGTGATTGGTCCTTTTATTTGGGAGGTTGGAAATTTGAGAGACATAGGTGGAGCCCTGATCAGGGTTGGGTAAGCACATGCAGCCTCTTCCTTATCTCCCTGGGCCCTTCAATGGAGCTATTCAAAGGTGCATCTGAAAAGCCCCCAGTAAAGAAGACCATGAGCAACATGGCACCCTTGCCCACCTCGATAGCTGAGCACAACCAGGGAGATGTTTAAGCACCCAATCTTGTACATCTGTACCAGCTGCACATTATTGACCAGGAGACCATGGTCTCCTAGAGTTAATGTATTGTGTCCAAAGTATGTGGCACTCATCCCAAAATGTGCTGTTTAAGTGGGAAATGGAGAATTGCGGGGGCAGAGGAAGGGAGTTACTGGTGAGCACATTCCTGAAGAGGCGCTGTAACCTTATCTTTATGTATATTGTATACTTATGTCCATTTGCTGGATGTGCCTTTTATCAGCATATGAGCTAGCTGCAGGGTGACTACTCTAACAGGTATATGCATGTTTTGCAAATTGGAGCTTCGTTATTTCTGAAATGACTGTTATAGAAAAAGTTCACTTGGGTTTAAAATCCAAACACATAATCTTGAGTACTTCAATATGGTTGATAATTTAAGAAAAAGAAGAGCTTTTAGATCCTTTAAAAAAATCCACTGGGGGCCAGCCCAGTGGTGTAGTGGTTAAGTTTGTGTGCCCTGCTTTGGCGGCCCAGGGTTCGCAAGTTCAGATCTCGGATGCGGATTTACACACCGCACATCAAGCCATGCTGTGGCGGCTTCCCACATACAAAATAGAGGAAGATTGGCACAGATGTTAGCTCAGGGACAATCTTCCTCACGCAGAAAGTATACCTTTAAAAAAACATCAACTGTTGTAAATGATTGAAAGGTTTTAAAGACGTTTTTAAAAAATACCTTATTTGCTCATATGGAAGTATTTTGTAGATCATAAATACCAAGAATTTGAAGAAACCATCATCGCAAAGCCTTGGCTAGGAATTACATATAGCCAATTCAAGCTTAAAACCTGGTATAAAAAAGATAAATTCACAGAAGCAAGCTCAAATTTCTCTTTAAATATTTTGATATTTTATTGGAGGTTTTGTTAAGAAATTGATATTTTTCCAGGTACTTCCCATTTTATTTCTCTTATTACAATTTTACAACATAAGTAAAATTAAAATATTTTAACCTAACCCCAAATAGTTGTTCTCAAACTCCTTTTCATTTACCACAGTGTATTTTAAAAACATTACCATTTTCTATATGCTTCATGACAAAAAGGATTGGGAAAAACATTTATAAAATTTCAAATATCCATTTCTATGCTTAAAGGATGCACTTAAAAATCGATTTATTCTTTATCTCTCTATCTAGATGGCAGTAGTAAAATCATCTCTCTTCTGCAAACTGTCTTTCTTTCTCCTCTCCTCTCTTATCTACTCACAATAGTGCATGAATATGCATTTTCTCTTCAAAGGATAGTACAGAGTAGAATATTCATTATGAGACAAGATATATTAATGCCATTCTGATGAAAGAATGTCCCACAAGCCCATATGTGTGCTTATACAAACCCCCAGAGCCGAGGAAGTTCTTCAAGTATAAATTGTAGGCAAATATAAAACTAAAAGCAATTTGAAGACAAGTTCAGCATTTTAGGTTAATTTCCATGCTTTTTGGTTAATTCTATTATGTCATAAAATCAACCAGAACAAAAAGAAAATGGAGAGTATAAAAGATGATCAACCCTCTGCATCCCAAATCCAAAAAACTCTGAATGTTCAAAAATGTACATATATGTACATGTATGTGGTTAGTCACTCATTTCCTTCCTTCCTTCGCTAATTTACTTACTCAAGTACATTTCTCAGAAGTCATTTATTACTTGGGCAATTAGCTCCTGTTCTTTTAGATCTGAGACGCTTGAATACCTGCTAGCTCTCACAGCACTCTGATATGATTTTGAGATTGTAAATGCCTCACAAGTAACAAAGCCTTTTTATTATTTTGAGCTCCTATGTCATTGCCTTTGTTTTCCATAGAAGGCAAAATGACAAAGTTTTTAAAATGCATTTTCTTATTTTCTGCAATATGTATTTTTAAATCACATTGACAGTTTTATTCCACAGCACACCAGCAATTGCTCAGCTCTCATGAACAACTCTACCCCAAGAAAATCAGTCAGGCAAGAAGAGGTTTAAGGAGACAGATTTCAGCTTCACACTTCAGAAAGGTGATTATAAATCATTGTATGAGAGGAGGAAACAAGTATAAAAGTGATGAAATGTACCTTGATAGGAGTGTGTTTTTAATCACTATTTTCATAGGCAGGTGCAATTCTCAAAACGTTTTCTCAGTGGGGCCGTACTTTATGAAGTTCGCATGCCAGCATTTCTGTAGGATCAATGCCTGCTCTCTTCTACTCATGACCATGCCTACTGCACTTCACAGGGGGCGGAATTTCAAATCTGGACTGTTTCAGGGGATTCCTAACCCTTCCAAGATGGGGCTTCTCCCAATCTTCCTGCCTTGTGAAGGATTTGTTCGTAAGTAGATGTCAGCCTGGAAGCAATGGGACTGCTTCCTGAATTGCTTAGAGCTAGCTACAATTTACCAGCCTCTGAAGTGGCATTAAAGCAACGTTCATTTTTTAATGAGTATTAAATTTACTTTTAGCCAAACCCTCTAGCTGACAATGAAGTGTTCACTGGGCTTGCTATTGGCTCTCTCTTTGCTAATTGCTCTGCTGCCAGTAATTACTCTCTCTCTCTCTTTGGATGCAGAAACTTAATATATTTGAGTTTTGTGCTTAATTTCAAAAGTAGGAACAGCAGTAAAACTCTCCAGATTTCAAGTCTCTGAGTAGGGTCTCTCCTCAATTATGTAACAAATCCACATGGTGTAGTGGTAAGAACGTGGGCTATGGTAGAAGAGGTAGGTATGAGTCCCGACCCAATCTCTTCTATCAGGGATTAGTAAACTACCATCTGTGGACCAAATCAAGACCACCACCTCTTTTGGTCCTAACTGCAAGCTAAGAATGGATTTTACAGTTTTAAATGGTTAGGGAAAATATCGAAAGAAGAACAATATTTCATGACATGAAAATTATATAAAATTCAAATTTCAGCGTCCATGAATAAAATATCCTGGAATATAGCCATACTCATTCGTTTATGCATGGTCTATGACTGCTTTCCCACTACGGCAGCAGAGATGAGTAGTTGCAACAGCGACAGTATGACCCACAAAGCCTAAAATATTTACCATCTGGCCCTTTACAGAAAAACTTTGCTGATCCCTGATTTAAATAGTTGATTGATCATGGGCATATTTAGTCTCAGAGCCTCAATGGCCTCACCTGGAGATATGGACTGATAACAGTGGTGACACCAGGGAGCTATTGTTAAGAACAAATGAGGTTGCTAATCTCAGCATTTAGAAATCTCATTGTTTGGACCAGCCCTGTAGCTGAGTGGTTAAAGTTCTGAGTGGTCCACTTCCGCGACCCAGGTTCGCGGGTTGGAGTCTCTGGCACAGTCTATTTAATAAATTTACTTATATTAGATATGATTTAGAAATAGGCATTTAAAAGAATTTATACACTTATTGAATGTCTATAATAAACCAAGTACTCATCTCTGAAGATAGATTATATATAAATTAAATTCCTTCATTCTCTCAAAATGTCTTTGAAAAAAGTTCTCAAAAGCATATCTACATGTTTGATTTTTTTCCACTTGATCTTGTTTACGATGCATCTCTGTGTTCCTTTTAATTGTTCCCAGATCACTAAATGGAGACAAAGTAAATCCACATTCTTCAAACACATTTGGGCTCTAGCTACAATTGAATATAAAATAAAGGAAACAATCAAGCTATTTATTCTACTCATCAAACATGAATTATGTTTACCTTTATTACAAAGTTTAATAATTTAGGAGGTTGTTTGAATTTTCCACTTCAAATTTTACCTCCCAAATAGGTTTTTGGATAAAAATCCAATAAAGATTTCTCTTCTGATGGGATGAAGGCATTTGCCATGCTGCTAATGAAGGAAGAAATAGAGGAAATCCATTTGGTTCTTTCCTGATTCTTGTCCAAAAGCAATTGCCTCCCGCTGTGGACGGCTCTTAGTGTTCAAACAGTGCTGGTCTAGGTCCAAACCTTCCGTCTATTTTGATCTAGGAGAACTCACTTCTTTGATGTGTATCAGTGGCTTCTAAAGTGCTGTGCCAGGTTTAATCAAAGGTACATAGCTTCAGCAAAAATAAATGACGAGAAATGATCACAGTGCCGCACGCAGGGTTTTTCAGCAGCCTCCAGACTTTGCTGGGCTGGGCTCCCTCCTCAGAGGACAAAGGCAGGAACCCTAGAGGGTCTCTCTCAGATGAAATAATTGCAGAAAAACACAACAAAGGGAAGCAGGGCAATATTCTCAAGCCCTCAGATTTCACCGTGCAAACTATATTCCTCTCGCTGTGGCGATTGAGGCTCAACACGGCACTGCAAGATACTATCAGTAAGTGTGGGAACCAGAATGGAATCTGAGCCGGTACCAGGGTCTTCAGGGCCTGGGGGGGGGGGAGCATGCTAGATATGAACATTAATGCTGACAAGCTGGAGCCAATCCTCGAGGGGCCACGCGGTTGGTCACTTCGTGGTCTTTTTACCCACACATCTAAACATGGGGATGGTGATATGTTTCCAGAACACAGTGAAATAGCAAAAAGTGTTTTCAGCTTTCTGCCTATTCTGTCAGTACCAAACAGTGTTTTCCAAGCATTTTAAATCTCTCGCCTCTAAAATTGTTTTAGACATACATACATATACATATGTATTACAGTCAATTCATATAAAGCACATAATATAATAGTATATTAAATTTTTAACTTATAAGATTGATGTCTAAGCCTTTCTTCCCATTCTTTGCTGTATTATTTGAGACACTTCCAGGGGTCCGCATACTATTTTTGGAGACCACTGCTAAAATATTTAGGCAAGTTAACGTAATTTTCTGAAAAGTTCACCAAAACATTAAAAATCTAAAGTCATGAGATTTTTCATTCTTTTAGGCTAGCCTATGGTTGAATAAAATCCTATGTCACCACTCTACCCCTTCTTACATTGTTAATCATTCTTGAACATTTCTCTTTTCTCTCTCTGCCCAAGAGAAACCCCCAAACCCTCCCGAGATCTCATCCTATCACATATTTTTAAATACCATAAATATTCTGACAATTACCAAAGGTTTATCTCCAGACCGGACCACTCCCCTCAACTGTAGATTCATATGTCCCTTTTAACTTAACATGTGTAAAACCAAATTCCTTGTTTAAGAAACCTGTCCCTCTGTTAGCACTTCTTCATCTCGGAAAATGCAACAACATTCTACCAGATGCCCAGACTAAAGGTGGATTCACCTTTAACTTTCTACTTTCTCTCACAGCCTCCATCAGAAAATCCTGTTGTTTAGACCTTCAAACGACATGCAAACACTTCGTATCACCTTCACCACTAACTCTCTAGTCCAAGCCACCATGATCTCTCACATAGGTTTTTGCAATCTCCTACTGATCTTCTATTCCCTACTATAGCTTTTCTTAAGACAAGATTCCAGAATAGACTGTTTAAAACAGAAGCTATGTCCAGTCAATTCTTTGCTCAACATTCTCCAATGGATTCCCATCTCACTCAGAGAAACAGAAAGAGAATCTTACTCCCAGTACCTTTTAGATCTCACCTTATCTACTCTCAGTTATCTCTGCTCTACACACTTGCTATTTCTAGAATTCACTGGCCAACATCCCACCTCAGGACCTTTGCACTTGCTCTTCTGCAAGATAGTCAATCTTCTTCCTTCTTCATTCTTTCCTGTCTTGGCTCAAATGTCCTAGTCTCAGTGAGTCCTTTCTGACCACCCTATTTAAAATTTCAAATGATCCTATTCATCCCATGTCCTTATCCTACTCTCTTTTCCTCTCACCATCTGACAAACTGCACATTTTATTTACCTATCTTCTGTTTCTCTCACCTAGAATGTAAGCTCCACAAGTGCAGGGATTCTTGTTTCATCCACTGCTGTATTCATAGCTCAAAGCCAGAGGCTGGAACATGACAGCTCCTCCAGAAATCTTTCTGAGTGGATGAGTGAATGGAGGTACAGGGACTACGGGTGAAAAGGGTGTACACCAGCGTGTGGTTATCTTCATTGTCATAGAATTAATGGTGATTTTAATCTTTTTATATACTTTTCCACACTTTTGAAAAAATAATGAACGTTACTTTTATCATCAGAAAAAAAGGTCTTATTAAATGCATTTTGATGTTTAGGAAAAGAGGTATGAAAGAAACAAAAAAGCAGAAAACAAAATTATGTGTGCATATAGATGAATGTATCATCAATGTGTGCAAATATATGCAAATAAAGAAATAAAATTATAAAGAAACAGACCAAAATCCTTACAGTCGTTAACTGCCAAAACTACCAGCCATTTCTCTCTTATGCTCCTTTATTTCCCTTAATTAATGAGTATACATCTTCTATGATAAAAACAAATAAACCTTTACTATAGATGTCAAAGGAATTTGCCATGTATACACACATATAAATGGAAGAATAAGTCAATAATCTTAGCTATCTGTTACTCATGAGCAGTCCTAATTAAGTTGCTACAACTCTGTTATTTAAATTTTTAAAAATTTTATGAATTCCTTCAGCCTCCTGTTTTCCTATCAAGAAATAAAATTTGACTCCAAAAAATGACTTCGTCTTTTTGCCCCAAACTTATTCTTATTTCTGTCAAGAATGTTTCACAAATGTGTATTCCTGGATAGTTAAATTAAAATTGTCGGTGAAGTGTGGTGGGGTCACTTTATGTTTTTCTATTCTTTAATTCTTTAAGGTAAACAATGTTCTGATAACACTGTAGTTAAAAACTAGTTTGATTTGTACTATATTTTCAAAATATTCTATGTCGTTTAAATAAAATGCACTTAAATCATAGTCCTTTAACAGACTACTGTGTTGCCATCAGGTATTTGCTTAAACGAAGGGCTCTTCGTTCACCTTTGGCATTGATAGTGATTAATCGGTGCAACAATGATCAAAGCCTTTTCTTCCTGGTCTCTTTCTTGGATTTGTAGCGTTTGTTGCTGGCTCTTGCATTTTGGAACATAATGCTTCCATGTTTATTTTGCAGAACCCATTTTACTGTCATAAAGGAGAACCACTTCTGTTGCCTTCACTGTGTGAAATCTAACACACAGCATCCTCCCAGACCTAGGGGAGATGTATCCCCTCCTCTCCCTCCTTTCTAGGAATGGGGATTCATCTTTTTTCTTTTTTCTTTTTTTTTTTTTCCTGAGGAAGATTTGCCCTATGCTAACTACTGCCAGGCCTCCTCTTTTTTTGCTTAGGAAGCCTGGCCCTGAACTAACATCCCTGCCCGTCTTCCTCTACTTTATACTTGGGACGCCTACCACAGCATGGCGTGCCAAGCTGTTCCATGTCCGACCCCGGGATTCGAACCGGCGAACCCCGGGCCGCTGAGAAGCAGGACATGCGCACTTAACCTCTGCGCCACTGGGCTGGCCCCGGGATTCATCTTCTAAGCCCAAGCCCAGGGACAACCAAGTGGATACTCAAAATGGACATTGCTCAGAGTCAGTCCCAGATCATAACCTGGGAACAAGAAAGCAGTAGTGTCTTGGAGAGTGGATTTACCCGGACCTCCCCAACATCGTGGTCGCCCCCTTCATGAGAAGAGGGAAGTCACACTTCTGGGGCCTTAGCCTTTTTGTAGTCACCACAAGGTCCTCAACTCCTGTTGCTTTCATAAGTGTCAGTTACACCAAAACCTCTTATTAGATACTGCTTAATATTAAATCATTTGTATAATACCTTCCATGGTCATAATAAAATGTCGAAATTTCCTTAAACAGAGGACAAGAAGGAGATAATAAATAAGGTATCAATAGTAGATGTCCATCTCTTTCTTAATATAACAACTAAAATGTAAATAAAACTCATGATTAAGTAGTTTTGATTTATGTTAAAGCAAACATAATAGAAATTCAGTGGTTGCTGTGAGTTTCCTGTGTGCTCCTCAGGTATTATTCTCAGAATGAAGTCCATCTTTGTAATATCCACGTCAGCATTATCAAGTTTGAATAAACCCCCATTACCTTTCTATTGATGGTACAATGTCTTGGCTTGGTTTTTTTCTTAGGATGGAAGATAAACAAACGTAAATCACATTTAGGGGAGGGGAAGGAAGAGGATGTTGGTTATAAGAAATTTTCTTCTCCCAGCTTATTTTTAAAAATGTCTGGAAAGGTTTATTTTTATTCTTTATAATTTTTTTAATACTATAAAACGTGACCTATGAATTGCATACGGTTGGTTACAGTAGAGTGGGTAGCAGGAAGAAAGGATATAAGTTGGCCATAATACGAAAGGAATCAGAAAGCCTCAGTTGCAGCTCTTCCTACTGTATTCTTCAGAATAGAAAAGATGAACTGCTTGCACGGTGGCACCCAGCCAATCTCTAACTAGAATCAATTGCTTTGCCAACAAGGAGCACAAAAGATGTTCATTGTTTGCAAACCAAGTTTCCTGCAAAGGCACCATTTCTCCAGGCTGACAAAACGGAGATCAAGACAATTCCTTCTGCTCCTTCTTTCTGCTGTGTCTCTCCTCTTCCTGTGTTCGGAAACCCTACTGGAAGAAGGCGAAGCTGAATCTAATCCCAGGGGATAAGGAGACTTTTCACTTCACAGTGTGATCTCTTCATTACAGCTGCGTGACCACACTATGCAATTGTTCTGAAAGACAGTGGCCAATATTATAATGATCTGCATAAAACAAGTCACTGGGTAGCTTCTGTTTTTGAAGTTTTTTATTTGTACACATCTTTTATCTAGCCATGATGTGGCCAGATTTAGAGAATAGGGGTGAGAAGTCGGGGGTGGTGGTTACTTTGAAGGAGCCAATTCTGGGAGGGGAGAATGGGCACAGGAAGGAGAGAAAATGCTCTCCTTCACCTCCAGTTTCTCCTCTCCTGCTCTTTATATCCTCCTCCACTAACCATTAGAGGGTTAAAGTGAAAGTGAAATTGGAAACAGCATCAGGAACGTGATATAGTTCTCTCTCTTTCTCTCTTTGCCTTCCTCACCATTCCAAGTGTGTTCTTCACCTTTCTCCGTCTCCAGCCCTTGTCCTTTTGCTTCACACCTTTTGGATTTCCTTTCTTTCTCTTTAATGTACAACCTTTCATCAGGGTTTTCATCACTCCTGCATCCAGATCTCAGGGACCCAAACAGCCTTTTAGTTTTGCAGTGCTCTCTGCTCCATCCACAAGGCAAATAGGCGTTTGTACAATACCGTAGGAACCTCTCAAACATGTGCGACATTGTTCCCACGGCAAAAATGTATTCTGGGGGCCAAACTGCCTATCCAGACAAACTTTTAGGATATGACCATGTTATAATTTGGAGATGTGCATTATATAGTTAAAGGAAGCACATAGAAGAACCACATATTCAGCATGAAAATTGCAAAAATGTGTATAAATCACTGGAGAAATAATGTCAAGTTCCAAAGAGGCATTTTAGACCAATGAGCATTTTATTATTTGTGACTACAATTGAAATGCATTTAGTGAGCTATATTTCCCCATAAAAGATTTTTGTTTAGATATCAGATAGGGGTTTAGGGCACTAAAATGGTCATTGTGTAGGTTTAAAATGATATTTTCTATTTTTTTTTTTGTATATTTTGAGATAAGTAGTAATTACTACCTATAGAAACCTGGAATGGATTTATAACAGTTTCCAGAAGGAATTCTGAAACAATAAAAGTTTTTCTGTATGGACATAGAGAGTTGTAAGAGAGCAAATATATATTTCATTGGCAAGTAAAACAACATTCATATTATGCTAAAAATCTATTTTGTATTAAATAAGTGATGTCCTATATTGGACATCATTTATTAGAATGCACCTTTGGAAAGACACTGCAATTTGGTATTTGAGAAATTAGTCATCTCAAATTGATCCAAAATATAACTAGTCCAAAAGTTTAAGTAATTAATGTTTCAAAACATTATACAACGATGTTTAAAGTGAAACTTACAAGCGCTTTAAGATTCTCACTATATTATGTTTGATAGTATTCAGTATTGAATGTATTTAATTCACTTTGAATTCTTTGAAGTTGAAAGATGTTAAGAGATTCTCATGAAATTTCTGCCAATGAATATAAAGACTAACAAAATACGTCTATGTGCTATTTTCATTTGTTTCTTTATTTGTTAATGTGCCCTCCTAACTGCTTATTATACATTTTTCACTTCACTGTCCCACAGGCAACTCAAACTCAACACCGCTGAAACAGAGCAAACTTTCACAATCTTCTTAACTCCTCTTGTACATGTTTGCGACTGACACCTTCTTCCATCTGTATGGTTGGTCCAGAGACCAGGAAGTCACTCTTCACATTGTTGCTTAATCTCACATCCAATCCATCCAATCACATTTGTCTCCTCCTCCTAATACCCCCGCCACTGTCTTCATTTGAGTCCTCAACATTTTTCATGTTTTAATTAAAAGCTTATCTGTCCTCTTTGTCTCCAGCCTCGAGCCTCTCCACCTAAACACAGCTGTTAGAGTGATATTTCTAAAGGAATCTGATCACATCACTCCCTGTTTAAAATTCTTCATCACTAACTCCTCTTTACCTTTGGGCTAAAATCCAAACTACTTGACACAGCTTATAAAACTCTTTGACATGTGAGCCTATGTTCTGCCTCACGTTTCAGCAACTCATAATCTGTAGTCATGCTGTCTGACAGGGTAGCTGCTAGCCATAGGTGGCAACTTAAATGTATTCTTAAATGAGTTAAAAGTGAATAAAGTTAAAAATCCCATTCCACAGTCACACGTGCCACATTTCAAGGGATTAATAGTCACATATGGTTAGTGGTTGCCACGCTGGTGGGAGAGGAATATGAACATTCCCATCAATTGAGAAGTTTCCATTGGACAGCACTGGCTATAGTTCAATCTTACAGCCAATGCTCACTCTGTTTAGGAGTTCCCCAACCGTACACACTCTCCTCTCTTTAATATCATTGCTTACACTCTCCCCTCTCTCCAGTGTCCCAATTATTTTTCTCTTAGCTAAATCCTACTCACCTTTTCCTAATCCCCATCCCAACCTGGGTTAAGTCTCTTCCCACAGGGTTCAGTAACACCCTAATAGACCTTTCTTGCAGAACACTCTCTGTAGTTTTCTATTTTCTTGCCTGTCTTCCCACTAAAGTGTGAACTGTTTGGTATCAAAACCAATGTCTTTTAAAGTCTAGTACTCTGCCTGACTCATAGAAGATGCTTGAAACTATATCTAAGCATAAAACAAGCAATACACATCAACTGAAAATGTTTCCTTTGGGGTCAAGACTTATGCTTATTGTAAACATTCAATGGTTACAGTTAGGAGCAGCTGAGTTATAAATTGTAACTTTCTCTTCTTTCAATTTTTCTGTACTTAGCCAATCAATTTATCCTAAAATACTTACTTATCTTACTATGTATCTTTAAAACCCAACCTAAAATTAAAAGTTTAAACTATTGAGAAATAAATGACATAAAGTTCTAGCTTGAAGTAAAAAATACTCAGTGTTGACTGTATCACATACAACACAGTTATTTCAATAATGCTATTATTTAGATTTCAACATTCTGTGTTATAAATGTCCTTTCCTTAAAGTGGGAGAACTAAGTAAATTTTTTTCACTCTTAACAGTTGAGTTACCAGTATTTTTTACCCAGTGTGTAGACCACCTAATCACTTTTATTTATTAAATAAGTGGACTCTGTGAGTAGGAAAAAAAAGGAAACTGATTTTCTTTCTTTTTCCAACTTCAGATTACTTTTTAATTAATGATTCACAATTAGTGACAACACAAAGTATTGCTTCAACTGTTTTTTTTATTTATCTTTTAGCTTATTGAAAAAAGTAACTTATGGATCATTTAAAATGTCACTCAGGAAATTTTCTGCTTGTAGTTTTCTCTTATTCAGGACGGTTTTAGAGCTTTAAAGCTAAAGACAAATGTTGGTAGATTGTACTTGAGTCCACTTTACTGCTATCCTCTCATTTCTTTCTCTCCTCATAGCTGTTCTTTTCCTTCAATAGGCCTACATTTCCATAGCTGGAGAATAACACCTGCAATATTCTTGCAATTTCATTATCTGTTCATTAAAATGACTGGTGATATGTGGTTATGGAGGTCACAGGGCAGAAAATGACTATGGGTCATTTGTTGTTGTATCAGTGAAAGGAAGGATAAATAACTAAACTCCAAATTGAAGATCTTTATTTGAAAAACCACCTTCAGGCAAATCACGTGAGCTTGTTGGAAATTATTATTCTGATCAGTAAGAGGTAGCCCAATATTGAGACAATCATAGATCATCTCTACTCTTACATTAAAAATATCTAACATTTTTCTAATGGTACCATCTACAAAAACTATAATGTTCACATATGCAGTGCTCTGCATAATTTACAAACTAATTATCTCAAGACTAGTTCTGTATGACAACTTGTGAAGCAGGTAGACTGCCAATACTGATTTTCTTCTTATTGCAGGAAAGGAACAAAAACAAAAAGCCACAAGTGCCTCAGTATACTCTATCATTGAGGATTGGCTAAGTTATACCAGGATAACAATCAATCTCTGAAAGCTTGATGACTTAGCCAAACAAGTGTTTTTCCTCCTCATGCTATATTCCAATGTAGTTGTGTGTGTGGACAGACATGGTGCGAGGTTCTTCTACTTATGAAAACTTAGGGACACAGCTAACATGACTCCACCATATGGAAGAAAGAGCAGATGTTGAACTTGTACCTCTTTTTCTACAGTTTGGCTTAAAAGTGACCCATGCCAATTCTGCTCACAATCTATTGGCCAGAGCTAGTCACGTGTCCTGCTATATTTAAAGAAGGCTGGGAAATAAAGAGTGGCAAGTGAAAATTTGGTAAGCACTATAGTTCTATAATCTACTAGAAGAGGAGTCAAACCCAAGACTCCTCAATTCCCACTAGTGTCAATTAAAATAACTTGGAAATAAATATTAATCTGAGACAACTCTATTTCCAAACTAAATAATGTGAATTAACTTTTAGTTAGGCCAATTTCTCTCCTTTTTAATACTGGTTTATCGTGACTAGCTTTTGATTCTAGAAATCAATTCAGGGGATATGGCAGGTTGAATAGAAAGTATTATTTTTCTCTATATGAAAAATTCAACTATTGGTAGCCATAGTTCATCCAAGGTCACAATGGAAAATGGAATCAAAACATGAGTCAACTCTTCTTCCATAGATCAGTTGCCCAAAGTAAATTGGAGCTTAGCTGTGTTGTAGAGCAATAGTCTCCAAAATGGTGTGCATTTATATATTTAATATCTCTATATTTGATATATAGATTGATATCAGCCCATTCACTGGATCTGTATGTCACAGTATCTCTTGTTACATCTGGGTTTTAGAGGGAATCCTAGGAAAAGAGTGGGACCTCTGTATCATGGAGAGGTTGAGGATGGTACCACTGCTTATTTATTTGCAGTCTTATTTGCAGTCTAAATGAGAACAAGTTCAAGGTTATGTGGGTTTGAACAAATTTAGTTTTTCTTGGAATTTCTATCTTCCTGCTCACATTAACTATCTGTTCTTACATGTTGTCTATCTTTTTCAGTAGAGCCTCTAACATACTAATCATAGTATTTTTAAATTCTCTGGCTGACCATTCCAACCTCTATGTCATATCTGAATCTGGTTCTGATGATTGCTTTGTCTCTTCAGACTGTGTTTTGTTTTTCATTGCTTTTAGTATTCTTTGTAATTTTTTTGAAAACTAGACATGAAATAGTAGGTAAAAGTATTGAGGTAATTGGTGTGAGGATTTATGGCAATCTGGCTACAGTTGGGTTGTATTTAATGTTTGCTGTAGCTATAAGCAGTAGAATCCTCAAATTCCTAAAACGTCTTTGTTTTTGAACCCCTTTGAGATCTCTAAGAGCTCCTCAGCATCTGTGCCTTGTTGCTCTTTCAGTTTAATCAACTGCTATTATACTAAGCCCTGTTGGTGTGGTGGTAAGGTGGGGAAAGGGAAGTCTTCTATAATTTTATGACTAAATCTCAGTCTTTTAGTGGGCCTGAGTCCCTAGGCTTTGACCTTCACAAATATTTTTTGGCTTTTGTTACCCTCTTACATGAGACAGGAAGGCTAGAGGGGGTTATAGTGGAGAAGTGTCCTTTCTCCAGACAGAATAAGGCTCTGGTAAAGTTTTACTTCTCTTTGGAGAGTAGGCCTTTGTTATGAAGAATGCTCAGGTGTATTTCACAATGGTTGTCCCTGCCAGAGACATGAAAGGATCTTTCTTGGCTCTTCATCATGAGGAATTGTTGGAGTTTCTAGATATAAAAGTGAGGGGCTCCCACAAAAAAATTGTAGCCGTGAAGGGTTTCTCACTCTCAAGGTAGACCATACTTAGCCCCAGCAATTTGTCAAAGTGATCACTTAAGTGTTTCACACTTAAGTGTTTCTACTTGTTTATGTCTCCAGTGGTCTCTGCTCCAAAGAGATCTCAGCTGTGAGATTTCAGAGTCATGTTTTGCCCTGTTACCTCAGTTCTCTCATAGATACAAGAAAAGTCATTGATTTTTAATTTGTTCAATTTTATTCTGTTGAAAAGATGACAGTGACGACTTCCAAGCAACATGCAGAGATGAAACTGGAAGTCTGAACACATTTATTAATAATATGAAATTGTAGTATCTTAATATCTTCTGCTTAGTTTGTAAGAATAATTAGCTGAGATCAGACAAGAGGAAAATTTTTAACAGAATTTTAACATAAAACATGGCATAACTTGTGGTGGGACTTGAAAATGATTTGCACAATTCAATCAGTATGATCAACAGTGCACTTCTTCTATTTATGTCTACATATTAATGTTGAGTGAGTTTTCCATTTTTTTCCAGCCATAATACCAAGTACGAAAATAAAATGAACTTGAGCTAGAATTTCAAATTGCTAAATCACAAATACTACACCAAAATTTTTGAAAATAATAAACCATATGAACTTACATTTTCCTCGCTAAAAATATCAACACTATTTTTGTGTGTGTGAGGACAAACTTTTATTTCAGTGATTAAAAATATGTAACTTAAAGAAATATTATTTTGTCTTTATTTCATCCATTAAAATTCCCACTTGGGGAGTAGATTTTCTAACATATTCAACATATTAACAGAGTATCATGTATGTATAATTTATAAATAAAGAAATATATGTATATGGAAATGAATATTCCTATTTTTTACCAATGGTTTACAAAATTAAAATAGTTTAATTTCTTCTTGAGTAACCTTGGCCAAGTTATAGAACTTCATTGAGCCTCAGTTTCTGACATACAAAATGGCGACAATGATTTCTGCTTTTATGCTTTTCATACTTGGTTTGATTCTATCAAATAAAATAATGCTTGTGAAAAAGACTTTATAAATTGGACTCTATCAAGTGCTGAGCAAATGCAGCTATCTATGCTTTACTTTTTCTGGATTTCCATTCTATGACTTCATATTGATACAAAATAGAATAACAGTTTTTTATCCAGCTAAATAATTCACAAACTTGGAATGGATTAAAAACTACAGTATATTTTTCTAAAAGGACCACTGTGGAATTAATCTGAGTATATGAAAAAGTACACTTTCCACTCAGGAGCACAGCTGTACCATACAGTATCTGACTCCTGTGTTGCTCTTAGTTTAAAAATTAAAAAAGCAAAACTTCAAGAAGGCAAAAGGCAGACAACTTAGGCCCTTGATGGATTGGTCAGAGCCAGAGAAACGTAATTGTTAACTCGTTGATTCTTAGATAAGAGCTTTCTCTTCTTCCTCAGAAACCACCAAGGGCTTCTTTAAAAACACTATGAACCTCATAATGCAAGGACATTTTGGTGTGGAGGAAAGGAGACTGGATTAGAATCCTAGAAGACCTGCATTCTATTTCGACTTCTGCGTCAAATCTGTGACCACCTTGTGAAAGTCACTAAACTCTCCTAAACTTGAATATCCTTCACTACAAAAGGAGTCTCTTACAACTAGGAGCTAGTCGTTTTCTTAACTCATGAAGGGTACGCCTAGGAACAGACATCCACTGACATGAGCTAACAGTTTGAATTCTTCATAGACTTCAATTGAAAATGTACACTCTTTTTACAATATTTCCATGAATAAACAATTTTTATGACTACAGCTTGTTCTGAAAGAGACAAAATCTTTTATCTCTATAAATGACTTAATGTGATGTGTCAGAGTGAAGTGAAGAAGTCAGAGAAATCGCTATTCCTGCCCTTGGGCTGGTTCAGTGAGAGTGAAGGTCTCATAGATCATGCAAAGCTCAAAGTGCAGTTAAGTCATACTTTCAATGAACAGGGATGAGGTGGGTGAGTTTGGAAGGGAATTCATTTTCTTTAGTAACATTTTTATTGATTACATACTATACTAACATCAATAAAATCAATGTGATTTCCTAACCAGATGAATGGTTACTAAAGATATCATGCACAAGAAAATACCCAGAGTTTTTAAGAAAGAATAGGAGAAGAATGCCTTTGCAGTCTATAGGCAAGAAAGCAGTGTTCAAAACAAAAATGATGAACTTTGGGGAAGGAAGAGAAATGCAGGCTGAGTTGTGAAAATTTCACTCATCTGTTCCTCGCGCAAATTTTCATCTCTCTCTGGAGATGAGCTTTTTTTCAGGACTGTAGCTACCAAATATAAAATAAAAATAAACTCTCTGAAAACTACTCACGGCTTCATAATTTTAAAAAGAAATCATACAATCAAGCATATCACTAATTAAGATGGATGGTTTTTTTCAAAAGTAAAATCTGTTCTTTTTTCACAGAAGTTCAGGAAAAGAAAGAAAAGGAATGAATGGGAGAAGCTGGATGGGAAATCCTCTGAAGAGACCATAAAGTGTCTCTGGAGCAAACAGCAAGCAGCAGGGCAAGCCCTTTTCTTAGTATCACAATAGCCCCACCTTGGGAAGTCAAGACATCTCTAGCTGTATCACTATTTTCCTAACAATTTCCTCAGGGCCTAATGTCTGGGAGGATAGCAACAATCAGACATGTACGGAATGAGGTAGATATTAGCATGACCAGATCAATTGTGTGCTAAAGTTATTATTTGGTGACTGATTCCAAACATCATTACCCACAAATACACATTCAGAAATATGTCAACAGCAGTGCCTAGTATATATGGAGGGAGATAAAAATAACAGCTATTGAAAAATTAATGTGTGTCAGGCATTATGCTAGGCAATTTTCATGTAATAAAATTATTTGTTACTCATTATAATACTTTAAGTTGGGTATTATTATCCCCATGTTATAGAATACTAAACTAAAGCTTAAGATATTTAAGATAGTTTCTCAAGTCCCTAACCAGTATGTGACTGAGCCAGGATTTGAACCCAGGCCCATCTCTACAGGGACTATTCAAAGACCCATTGTGAATCCTGAGTAGTCTTACTTTTGGTTGCTCCAGTCCACATTCTTTCAAATGTATTAAAATAAACAGCCCATTTCAAACTTAATTTCATATTACCACATCTGTTGAGTTGCAATTGAAACATTGAAATAACTTTGTGATTTTAGAACTTAAACAATTATAATTTTTGATTTTGCAACTTTCTTTTTTTGCTTTTTGCCATTTTCAGGGCACAAACATTTTTGAGGGTTCTTGAAAATTCATGGTTCTCGTGTTATAGCTGTGGTACCTATGAGACACAGCAGCCCGAGGATGAATCTGGAGGTTCTGCTCTTTCCACCTGGGCAGGCTGGATGGGCCTTTACAGTTTCACCAAAACTTCATCTTCAGTGGTGTTATGGGCATCATGACCAAAATGCTTGCGTTGAACAGGCCCACTTATATTTCCTTCAACAGTGAGAGAGGTGGTGCAAGAATATGATTTCCTCTTTGCTACAATACCTGGTAGACAGTGCTACCCTAAAACTAAAGGCAAGCGACAAAATTCCCTATTATTTTTCTTTTCCTCCAGGTTGGAGGCTGTTTGAGGCCACTGGCCATTTCTAAATAATTCTTGCAATCCAGAGTTAGTGTTTTTTGTTAGCGCACAGTAATAAGCATTTGAAGAAATACTTGTTGAATGAATACAAGAAAGAATGGAGGTATGTGACTAAGTGACTACGACCAGAAGTCTCCTAGCAAGCTAGTGACAGCCCTCACCTTAGAACCTGGCTTCCTGGCACCTAGCTCAATCATTTGCACATTCGATCATATTGTTTACGTATTCATATTCACGTCCATAAATCAGAGTCCACTTTGATAAATGTGAGTAGATAATCTTCAGATTATTAACTACTAATAACATTAGAAAAAATATTACTATTCATCTGGCTCCCAAAACACAAAAGTTATATACACTTAGATAATTTCCTCCCCCCACTCCCTTCTTAAACTCTTGTCTCTTTTCTGGTTTGATAGCTTAACAGGTTCATATCAGCAGCTCATTCAGAAGGATTTCATTTGGCTATTTTTGCCCTTTGGGTTTTTTCTCTGATTTCTTATGCTAATAAATCACAGAATCCCCTCAATTAAACATTCTGGTGATTTCTGCCACTCGCCACTCACCTTACATTCCTCTTACCTTGTCTTGCATACAATACAACATTATGTGTACATCTTTGGAGAGTTATGTCAATGAATGAATGGAAACAGATTAGTCACTCAATTTATGGACAGAGCAACAAATGGAATAGATTTCAGAAAATAATGAATGAATGGTTTAAAATCTTTTGCAAGTGATTCCTTTACACTATCAGAGTAACATGATGATTTTTGTTTGTTTGTTTGTTTGTTGCTAGATGTCTAGGGATCTTAAAATATTGTACTGAAACATCAACAATCGTCCATTTACTCCAATTTAAAAGACATTACTTAAAACATTGTCCACTTGCTTCAGAATAAGTGGTTAGTAAAAGCCAAACCAGGCCAGTCTGGTATAGAAACTCAAATCGTTTTGTGCGTTCATTTTTAAAGCACTCTTTCCGCCAGGTGAAGCTATTGTTCCTTTTAAAATACATAATAAACATTAACTAATAAACCCTCACAGAATCTACACATCTGACATATTTACATAGAGGTTTGTTTTGCTGAATGTGAGATATTCCTTCTCTTATTTCCTCTCCATTTTCAAGGCTTGAGAGAGCATCATGGAATTCCTTCCAAGGATGCAAGAGGAAGAAGAATCTCTTTCAATTTCCAGTAGAATTCATTGCAGTGAGTTTATGCCAACAATTGATCCCAGCACCTGTGTGCAGGACCTGGTAAATGACCCCTCATGTTGCCCTCAAAAATGGGGGTTTCCCAAATTGTACGACCAGGCATTATGCTGACTAGGGTCAGATGAACTGTTCCACTCTGTGGGAAGTCACAGAGAAGAATGGCCCACTGTCTTCAAGGAGGTGAATCCAGCTCGTGGTGGGTTTGGTGAGGAGAAAGATGGGAGTGTATAGGAAAGAACATTTGGGCTCTCCTTTTGTTTGGAAAGGAGGGGGAAATGCCTATCATGACCACAGCTGCCTTTCAAAAAGGGGAAGACCTGTATGAAGGGTCCTTTAATTCATAGGAGGTTTAGAGCTAGATTTGGGGATAGGGACTAGAGAGGTCTAAATTCCTTACATGATAGAGAAGAATTTGGAACTTTGAGGTAGAGGAGAGACTACGCAGGAGAGAGTATGTAGAAGAGACATGAAAGGAGAAAAACAAGAGAGGAGCTAGTATGGTGTGAGGTTGGAGTGTTACAGGTATAAAGGGACCGTGGTGGAGAGACTGAAATGAAAGAGCTGGGTGCCTAATATTCAACTTGAAGTTATTTGGGTTGTAAATATAAACAAACCCCACTTCCCATCTCTTCAAATCTTCACTTAACTCTTTAAACACATGTCTATGAGGCATTTTAATGCTTCATTTTGCTTTTGTGAAATTAAGGAGGGTCTAAGTAGATATAATGTAAAGGGGAATAGCTTTCTTGAGAGTGCGTAAGAAATTTCTTAATATGGAATAATTCAATGGAAATAGGAACTAAGAACCAGAGGCAAATTCCAATACTAAGAATTAGTAGAAATCTTGGAGAAAGCTTTCAACTTCCACCAGATATGGAATAGGAATTCAAGCAATCTTTTGGACCTCGTGAGAAGAAGAGAGATACTGGATAACACCTAGGCTAGATATTTGTATTAAATCAATGTTTTTCTTGTTACATATGTGATACACTTTAGAAAATTTAGGAGTAAAAAAGCAAAATTTAGACATTTCTGTACATTTTTTAAAAAAAAATTGTGATAAAATGTACACAATATAAAATTTACCATCTCAACCACTTTTTAGTGTACAGTTAGTAGACTTAAGTACATTCACACTGTTGTGCAACCATCGCCACCATCCATCTTCAGAACTTTGTTCATCTTCTCAAACTGAAATTCTCTATATATCAAACAATAACTCCACATTCTCCCCTCCCCGAAGCACTGGCAACCATCACTCTGTTTTTTGTGTCTATAAATTTGACTACTCTGGGTACCTCCTATGAGTGGAATCATGCAGTATTCGTTTCTTTGTAACTGGCTTATTTCACTTAGCATAATGTCCTCAAGTTTCATCCATGTGAGGTCACAACACACACATCCAAATGTGTCAAAATTTCCTTCCTTTTTGAGGCTGAATAATCCATTGTATGTATTTACCGTAAGTTCTTTATCTATTCATCCATCAATGGACACTTGGCTTGCTTCTACCTTTTGACAATTGGGAACAATGCTGCTATGAGCATTGGTGTACAAATATCTTTTTGAGACCCTGCTTTCAATTATTTTGGACATACCTAGATTTGGAATTGCTGGATCAATGGTAACTCAATTTGTAATAGTTTGAGGAACCACCATACGGTTTTGCACAGCAGCTGTACCATTTTACACTCACACCAACAGTGCACAAGGGTTCCAGTTGCTGCACATCCTTGCCAACACTTGTTCTTTTCTGTTTTTTCTCTTTTTTATGGTAGCCATCTCAATGGTTGTGAGGTGGTATCTGATTGTGGTTTTGATTTGCATTTCCCTAATGATTAGTGATGTTGAACATCTTTTCATGTGCTTATTTGCCCTTTGCATATCGTCCTTTTGGAGAAATATCTATTCAAGTCCTTTGCCCAAATTTTTAATCAGGTTTGTGTTGTTGTTGCTGTTGTTGTTGAGTTGTAGGAGTTCTTTATATATTCTATACAGCTAATCCTTTATCAGATGTATGTTTTGCAAATATTTTCCTCCATTCTGTGGGTTGCCTTTTCACTCTGTTGATTGTTTCCTTATATATGCAGAAGTTTTTATTTTTGATCTAGCTCAATTGATCTATTTTTTTTGGTTGCTTGCGCTTTTGGTGTCATACCCAAGAAATAATAAAATGTCATGAGGATTTTCTACTTTAGGTATTCCATTCAGAGTTTTGTCAATTTTGAGTTGACTTTTGTCTATAGAGTAGGGTAAAGGCACAACTCCATTCTTTTGTGTATATATTGCTTTGTTTTGTTGTTAGTGAGGAAGATTGTCCCTGAGCTAAGAGCTGTGCCAATCTTCCTCTTTTTTTTCAGTAAGATTAGCCCTGAGCTAACATCTGCTGCCAATCCTCCTCTTTTTGCTGAGGAAGACTGGTCCTGAGCTAACATGTACCCCCATCTTCCTCTGCTTTATATGTGGGACGCTGCCACAGCATGGCTTGACAAGTGGTGAGTAGGTCCACACCCAGCATCTGAACCAGCGAACCCTGGGCCACCGAAGCAGAACTTAAGAACTTAATTGCTGCACCACGGGGCCAGCCCTTCCTCCATCTTTTGTACATGGCTTGCCACCACAGCTTGGCCTGATGAGCGGTGTGTAAGTCTGTGTCCAGGATCCGAACCCATGAACCCTGGGCTGCTGAAGCAGAGCATGGGAACCCAACCGCTATGCCACCAGGCTGGCCCCTACATATTGTTTTTTAAAACTACTTTTCTTAAATTAGAATATCATGAAAATCTGTCTGTTAAAAGTTCTTTTTTCAGCATCATGTTTTACACCCATGCATTGGGCCATTCTTGATTGTATCATAGATTTCATAATTTATAAAAATGTAATAATTTACAATGTCATAATTTATAAAAGTCCACCTTCAGAAATCTACTTTAAACAGGATAGATTAAGTTATAGTCACCAAGCAAGCCAAATTTTCTCTAAAGGTATTTAGGAGGATTTCAATATGGTTCTAGGGAAACATGAACTGGTGCCTTTGAAGGAAATATAATTTAAAAACATTTTCTTGTATATTTGTAAAAATGTTCTATTTTTAAGTGATTTTCCAGTCTATATCTGTTGATTGCCTACTCGGCCTCTATTTCCTCCCCATATTTCCTCTTTTTAGAACCCCAATTTTGTTCATGTCCTTCATGTAGCTCTTGTTATTCATGAGAATCTCCTTTCCCACTCCAGGAATGGGTCCTGATGAACCAAAGCCAGATACTTTCAGGTATAAGTCAATCATAGCATGGTTTGCTGATCATTGTTATTGAAGCAGGAATGGGTATAAGGCCTGGAGTGAAAGATTTCTATTTTCTCTCTGGATATAACCAAAAGAGGCAAAGATTTTCTTACAACAATGTGAAGGAGAACAAGCCCATGGATTAAGCCAAATCTGTTGACAATAGAAAAGAGGGTTGAAAAGAGCACGTGTTCCTGATGACGTGTCATGGAGCTACTGAAGCAGTCAACCTTGAAGTTAGCCTTACTTCTGGAAGTCATGTGACAACAAATTATCCAACTCTTCAAGGCAGTATAAATTGGGTTTTCTCAAAGCAGCTCAAAGCATTCTAATTGACATGCAGATATATTTTACTGAATTCCAATAATATGGCTCTGTGAGGTAGGCAGGATAGGTATGATTATTACCATCTTTAAAAATGAGGATGGAAGTTCAAAAATGTGGAGTGACTTGCTCAGATTACTAATCAGGATAAATTTTATAAGCTGCTCTAGAACCCAGCTAAATCTTTTGTGAGTCATAGGTTTATTTCTTTTTGCCTTGTGACCACTAGAAAAAGACACTTATAGTCATTCCAGCCTAGGCTAAAAAATATAATTGTATCTTCTTGCCAAAGAAAAAAGCAAAATCTACATCTATTTTAATGTCCTAATTATTCCTTTATGTAATAGTCTACTAACTTGCCTCAGGTTTCCAAATTTCCACTTCAATTTTTCTTTTGGATCACAAAGAGAGAGAGAGTTGGTTTTCATGTATTTCCAGAGTATGTTTCTTATACATCCCATAGGCCTATTTACGTGTTGCAGAAACTGAGTGGTATAGAAATTTTATTTGAAGTAAAGAAAACCTTTGATCATCCTCTTGCATGAGGACAAGCTTTGTAGCCATGCCTTGATTACCACAGCCTGCTTATACCTGTGAAATGTGCATGTTGATATAGGTCTCATTTTTCCCAGACACTTTAACAAAACATTGTCACAGATTACTCAAAGTCAACTTAACTTTTTATTCTACATCATTAGATCTAACCTGGAACAGGGAAGGAAGGGTAATGTTGGTAGGGATATAGACTCGTTGGTTGCACTAGCTCAGATCCTGGGAGCCACAGAAATAAAAGAGGATTTATAAATACCTCCTTAAGAATCAGAATGAGACCTTCTCTTTCAGCTCTAGTCTAGTTTTCTTGAAGTCCTTAATTCTGAGAAAACTGTTTCTGTATAGATTGGAATCATCTTTCCAAGGTCAGTCATAGGCCACCTGTTGCTCACAAAGAGGGAAATATACTACATGGGACAGCCAAGGCGAGTCATCTGGACATGAGCTAAGCATAAACAATGGAGTATCAGGCTGGATTCCTGTTTAGCCCTGGGTTTTTATGTTAGTATGTGAACCTAGGTAGCTATTTTATTCTGTCCCAAAGTCTTCTTTATAAAACGTTATCTTCTTGCTTTTCAGAGTTCTATAGAATCTTAAGATAGAATAAAGAAAACTAGAAGTAAAATATTTTAATAAAAAATCTTATCTAAAGCTACTTTTTATGACAGCAGGTTGTGGTAAATTAAAGATAGGCGCAAGTTCTTAGACTCTCCTCTCATTGAAAGGTAGTGCCTATGATTCCTCCTTTGCATTTGGGTGGGCTCTGTGACTGCTTGACCAATAGAATATAGTGGAAGGGATGCTATGCCATTTTCTAAATCCAGGCCTTAAGACACTGGCAGCTTCCTGTGGCAGGCAGAATTCTAAGATGCCCTCCAAAATTCTCAAGCCTTAGAGTGCATGCCTTATACTGTACCCACCTCTTGGTTATGAGTGGAACCTGTGACCATGATGGATGCCACTCCAGTGATTATTTTACCTTGCATGGCAAAGCTGAATGGATTTGTAGATGTAATTTAGGTCCCTAATAATTTGACTTTGACTTAGTCAAAGGGAGGTTATCCTGGTTAGGTCAGCCTCAATCAGGTTAGCCCTTTAAAAGAGGGCTTAGTTTTTCCAACAAATGGTGCTGGGACAACTGGATATCTACACAAAAGAATTAAGTTGGGCTCCTCTTCACATCATACACAAAAACTAACTCAAATGGATAATAGACCTAAATGTAAGCATTAAAAGTATAAAACTCTTATAAAATATTTCAGTAAATCTTCGTGAACTTGGGTTAGGCAAAAATTCCTTAGATAAAACTTCAAAAGCACAGGTGGCAAAAAACAAAACAGACAAATTATGCTTCATCAAAATTTAAATATTTTGTAATTCAAAGGACATAATCAAGAAAGTAAAAAGTCAATCCAAAGAATGGGAAAAAACTTTTGCAAATCATATACCTAGTAAATAACTTGTGTTCACAATATCTAAACACAACCCAATAATAAAAATATAAATAACCCAACTAAAAAAGTGGGCAAAGACTTTGAATAGATATTTTCTCAGTGAAGATATACAAATGGCACATGAAAAGATGCTCAACATCATTAGTTGTTTTTTAAAACTACAGTGACATACAAAATTACGAGATACTACACACTCTCTAGGATGGCTGTAATAAAAAAGACAGAAAACAACAAGTGTTGATGAGGATAAGGAAAAATAGGAATATTTATGAGTGTTCATGTAGAATTATGAGCATTATTCACAATATCCCAAAAGTAGAAGAAACTTAAATGTCCATCAAAAGATGACTAGATGAATAAAACGGTATATACCCATAAAAAGGAATAGTATTCAGCGATAACAAGGAATGAAGTACTTATACAAGATATAACATGGATGAACCTCAAAAACATGCTAAGTTAAAGAATCCAGTCACAGTAACCTGCATATTAGGTGATTCCATACTATAGCCAGAACAGGAAAATGAACAGACAAAAATAAATTAGCAGTTGTCTAGGGCTGGAAGTGGGGGCAGAATGGAGAGTAACTGCTATGGACACATAGCTTCTTTTGGGATGACAAAATTCTAAAATTAGATTGTAGTGATAGTTGAACAGCTCTGAGAATATACTAAAAACCATTGAATTACACATCTTAAATGAGTGAACCGGATGGGATGTGAATTATATCTGAATAAAGCTGTTGTTTAAAAAAAAAATGGTTCAGACCTTCCCTGAGCTAGGGTATACTCCCTGTTGGCCTTCAAGATACAAGCTGGCATCAGTTCTACGGCTTCAAGGAAGTGAATTTTACCAACAACTGTTGAGCTTGGAAAAGGATCTTGGGCCTCAGATGAAACTGTAGTCCAGGCTGACACCTTGATCGCAGCACTGTGAGATCCTGAGCAGAAGACCCAGTTAAGTAGGTTGTGTCCAGACTTCTGACCCACAGAAACTGTGAGATAATAAATGGGTGTTGTTTTATACCACCAAGTTTGTGGTAATTTGTTACACAACAATAGATAACTAATTCACTTCTATTTTCGGTCTCTTGGATCAGCTGGGTTCTTTTGGAACCCAACTGCCATGATGTGAGAAGCCCAAGTCACATGGAGAAGCTCTACTTATACTCCCTGCCAACAGCCAACATCAGTTGCTAGTCATGGGAGTGAGCCATCTTGGCCATCCAGCCCAACTGAGGATGACTGCAACTGCCTGAGAGATACCACACAACTCACAGAAATGCTCAGTCAACTCACAGAAATGCGAGAGACAACATTAAATTTAAGTTTTCAGGTGGTTTGTTATACAGCTGTAGGTAACAGAGATTTTAAAAATACCAATTTTATTCATTCAAACAGGTATTTTATCTTTCTGTTAGTCTTATAAGGGAAATTCTGCTTTCTGTTTTCTCTATTTTGCTCCTGGAATCCTTCAGTCTGTATTGAAGTTTGATAGGTGACTTCTCTTAGGAAAAGCTGAAAGACACTGCTAGATATATTCTCAATTCAAAATGAAACACTTATTTTAGTGGAGTGAAGATGTGATTCCGGCAATATTTAAAAGTAAACCATAATGAGGGGTACACTAGGGGTACTACAGTTCATTGAAAAATGCATTCTCATTATCAGGTAGGTGTAGACAGATATTTGTGTTCAGAAAGAAAAAAAAAAAAAAAACCAGTGCAGACACATTGAATCCAAGTTAAGAAAGTATAATAAATATCATAAAAAACCTCATGTTACTATGATGTTATTAATATGGAGAAATGGAAATAGTGAATGAATTCCTTATGTTTTTACACTTCTGGTTGCTTAGTATTTCCATACTAAATAAAAAGTGTGTAGTAACATTTTACTCTCTTGTGCCCATATGTATGTGGCTAAAGCCAATTTGTTCATAAGTATGATAATTATCTAATTAGGAAAAGCTCTTCTCCTTATGAGAATAAAGTTTCTAATTCCTGTAAAAAGAACTTTCAAATATTCTTAGGCACAAAGTCAATGCATGAGCTTCAAATCTCCTTTGTTTTTAAAATTGGAATCAATAGTTTGAGAGCTACAGCTTCATAAGGAAGTAATCGCATTAGTCACCCTCTTGGCACTACAAGGGTATTAATCTTCTCCTTTCATCAGCCTCTCTGACTCTTTCACAATTTTATAAGATCCCCCACAAAGCCAAATTAATAGTGTATTTTTCTTCAAAACTCGTGAATGTGCAATTAATAATCAATGATCTTGGGAGAATAAAAGAAACTACTTTACAATTTCTAGATCATTTTGATGGGCAGCTGAATTCCATGAGATATTTGAAGAAGTAGCCTCCTCCTGTTATACTTTTATTACAGACAAATTGGATTGAAAATTTATTGCCCAGATTAAGCGATTGTCTTATTATTGTTTTATGAATATACTTGGGATTTTCTGATTTTAAAAAAATTCATTTTGAATGTTTAATAATCCCTCCATTTGCCTTGTGCTAAAGATGCAAATCAAATTGCAAGTCAAGGTACAAGTCAATGGCAAGAAGGCAAAGAGATTTTTCAGCCTTTTGAGCAATGTTCTCAAACTTTGATTCATAGATGAATCACCTGGAAAACTTGCTTTATTTATTTATTTATTTATTTAGCCAGACTAGTTCTGGCTAGAGATAATGGGGTAATGGGAAATTTGTTTCCCAGGATACTCAACCAAATGCATCGGAAACACCTGAAAAGATAGCAACACATATTATAAAGCCTTTGCCCTTAGTCTTGTCATGACTGGCTTCTTCTCTCATAGAGACCTCAGCTGAAAAAGCATCTTACCAGAGAGGCTGTCTTTGACCATATAACTGAAATTAATCCACCTGCCACATTCCTTCACATCACCCCATTTTAATCCTTGTATATTTTCTCTATTCGCCTGTTTTATAATGAGTCACTCTTTTCTTTTAGACCACAAGTTCTGCCAAAGCAATAATCTGGTTTGTCATGGTTGCTGCTGAATCTCCAGAACCTGCAATAGCACCTGGCCAACAGTACGGCTCCGTAACTATTTCTTGAGTGAATAAATGTCCAGCTTGCTCTTCATTAATAATAATAATGTATAATAATGTGATGATGATGATGATGATGAATGTCTAGTTGGTCTTCATTAGTGGCAATCTAATGAGGTTGACAATATTAAATGCAAAATCTAAGTGGAAAATTTCTCCAGCTGAGAGAACGTGCTTGATCTGCCCCTTTAAGCCACTTTTGATTCATAATTAAAATTACTGATTTCCTTTGTTAAGGTCAACTGGCTAGCAGAGTTGCAGCAGATCACAAACCAAATTTCCAATTTGACCTGTCCATTGCATTCAAATTAAGTGCCCCATTATGACCATAAGCATGTGGGGTATTCTCAGGTATCAAAATTCAGGTATGCAAAATGTTACTTTCTTTAGTATCTTTAAGACCAAACTCAGTTTCTGTCTTGAGCCCAGTCTTGCCACATCTATCATTAAATGTTATTATGATTTAAGTGAGAACCGGAGTAGGAGAGGCCACATATAAGAATTTTCTGTGTGGAAATCAGTATATAAACAAATCTTTTTAAGCATATGGAGTTTGGAGGCAGACAGACCTGAGTTTCAATCCCCCTTGCACCACTTCTTAAACCGTATGACCTTGGGCAAGTTAATTAGCATCTATAACCTTTGTTTATTTGTGAAATGAGTATAATGCTACCTGTCTCCCAGGATTCCTTTAGAGGATTAAATCAGATAACCCTAGGAAAAATTGTTAGCACGGTGTCTGACATATAATAACACTCAATTATTATTGTTATCACTATTATTTTTATCATTTTTGATCGGTCATAAGAAAATGGTTTAAATAGATGAAAGTTTATTTTGATTTGTCTTCCTTCATTGCACTCTCCCTCCTCAAGCTGGAAATTCCTCTTTCCCTATCCTTTCCAGGCTTATGCTTTCTCACTGTAACTTTCCCTGATGATGTTACTCATCCAAAAAAAAAAAAAAAGTCTTTATGGAAAGATCTGATCCTTTTTACTAATTCCTACCTATTATAGTGTTAAATCAATGCGCTTTTTTTGCTCCCTTCTCAGATTTTACATCTTTCTCCAATTATGAGAATTTCTGTCTCAAATTGAAGCCAATAGTGGGGAGAGGTTGTCTTTGGCAGAGACTTCTATCTATGAATGCTGAGAGTGATGGTCCCAATGGGATCTAAGAGACTTCTCCCCACTCCAACCCCAATATAGCAGGAGCACTATGGCTTAGCAGTGGGCCACAAGGCTCCCGTGTGACTACTTGGCTCTAGATTCCCAATGAAAGACGCCATCCCTCATTTATGTTATACATTCATTCAAATAGAAAAAAATTACTATGTATCTACTGAGTACAATGTTCCTTTCTCAGGCCAACTTCGGATCAAATAAAAGAGATCTTTACTAGGTACTTCTGAAGAAAGCATACAAGCTAGTGATATTGAGATATGCAAAGCACTTGCTAAGTTAGATATAGAGTATCATGAAGGGCTAAATACAAAGGATAATGTGAGTTAAAATTGCGAAAATACAACTCCGTATATATAGGCTCATTCAAAGACTTCCAAATGACATAGTACTATTTCAAGCAGAATACTTTCCTTTCAATTTTTCAAAATTAATTTTAATTCTATTGGATATGAAACCATCTTTAATCAGTTTATTTTGCTGATGGAATACACTGACATACATATGTATATATAATATATATATTTATAATATATACCATATTATATATATAATATAATGCCACATTCTGTATGTATATATGCACCTATTACTACCTATTCAGAGGATTGTGATACATTGTAAATAGGGAAAAAATAAATAATTTCCAGAGAAAGGTAGCATAAAGTTTGCCCCTAGCCCTGCCTCAGTGCTCAATTATGTTAACACATTTTGAAGTCTGTGCCAAATCATTTTTCATTTAACTGTAGGATTGAAACTGTACCAGTTGTTACTTGCTCCTGCTTAGATAAACAACTGCAAGCACTAGAGTATACCTCATGCTGACCTCATCAGGGAACCATGTGTAGGTGGACTTCTTGGAAGCTTATGTTTCAAGCTCAGAAAAGCAAAAATTGTCCAAATAATTCTCACAGGTGTAAATACAAACTCTTAACTCCTCTCTGTCTGTCTCTTCTCTTAGCACTTTGCCCTTTTCCATTTCAGACCTGGGTTTTAATAGTAATGATGCTTTGATCACTAGTTTCTTTATGGGATATTAAAGTCTTCCAGAATTTTGGTGAAAACAGGCTTCCATTTCCTATTAAATTCAGACTTAGAGTTTCTCTTCTCAATATTCCAGACAAGAACTTACTCTGAAACATGTACTGAATGGTCACTGTATGCTACAATCTTGCTGAACAGTTGGGACAGAAAAAATAAATTTGACATGATTCCTCTTTGAAGGAACTCACAACACAGCAGGCAAAATGGGCATGAAATAAAAATAATATGAAAATTCTTCAAGAGAATGCTGAGCAAACTGCAATGGGCAGACAAGACAGGAAGAATCCATGGAGCAGAGGAAACTTCACCAAAGAGATGATATTGAGTTGCCCTGCCATGAGGCAAGGAGAGTGGAAGGGGATTCCAAGCAAAGAAAAGAATGAACAAATCAATGGGAAATTGGAGAATGAGCATTGTGTTTAAGAACGGATGCACTCCACTGGGTAGAACATAAGGTTTATCATGGAGAAAAGGCAAATAGTGAGAAACTAGATTCTTGGGCTGAAGACTACATGAGAGGGTGGAAGGCCAACAGGAGTTTTACCATGGGAGAATGGCATAGTCAGACTTTTGTTTGGGGAAGATAACCCTTGTGGCAATATGGAGGAAAGACTGCCATGAGAAGACATAAGAGGCAAAGAAGTGAAAGTCCATAGCAGATACACTAGAAATAGAGAAAAGAGGATGAGTTCCAGCAATGCTTCTGGAATAGAACTACAAAATTTGGTAAGAAAATGGATAATAAAAGCAGGGGGAAAAATGAGTCCAGAATTTATTAATCTATTAATTAAATATTTATTAAGCACCTGCAATGTGCTGGGTACTTTGCTTCACATTGGGTATACAAGGGTTACTAAAACAAAGTACTTGCAATCGTGCAGCTTAGAGTCTAGCATCGGAGAAAGAATGATCCCAAGTTTCTAATTTCAGTTTATGGACTAGATGTAGATACTACTAATTGTGCTTGGAAGCATAAGAAGTGATAGCAGCTTAAGGATAGTAGGATTTTGAGTTTGGTTTTAGACATGGTAGGAAAAAACTGTCCTAAGGCCATAAGAGTGGAGATGAATGGGAGGTCTGGCCTAGAAAAGAGAATGGAATAAATGATGTATATTTGGAAATCATGAGTTTAGTTATTAGTCATGGGAGTAAATTAAATTACCCAGGGAGAACAAATAGAAGAGTGTAAAAGATAGAACACTGGGGAATGATATCCTATCTGAGTAGAGGAAAGGAGTCTAAAATATGAGCCTTAAAAATGTGGTAAGAGAATTAAGAGGGAAGCTCTGGAGAAGAAAAGGAAGAAAAAGTTAAAAAAAAAAATAGAGACTAGTCAGGTATGTCAGGTTTGCTTAAAGCTTCCATTATCCTTGTTTCTGTGTAAGAATGATCTCATTGGCTATGAATCATACCAAGGCTCAGAGATATTTTTTTCTACCCTGGATTCCATTTTGTGCATCTTCTTCTTTTATTATAAATAATCCTGTACTAGGATGGGAGTGTACATAACTTTAAAAAAACTCTCTAGGAACTTCCCAGTATTCTATAAGAACTTGCCCTAAATAAATGGTTAGTTGTTACTTCATAGACAGTGGTAAAGTTCAGTGACCTGGATGCAGACATGAGGAACTACCTGGACTGTCCAATGATTTTGATCTGAAGAGATAGCAGTGAATAATTTTGGAAATCTTGAAGCTAATTCCCTTGTTCCAGAACTATCAGTATTTTCGCACCCAATGTCCATTCAGATGAATCTACTATACAACGCATGTAACAAGTTCAAGAATCTGTGTGTTTTCTCTTGCCAGTAGTTATCAGCTAATATCTTTTGGAAAGATCACTGGCATGTTTGTCATTAGGTGTTCCTGAAACACCCAAATAAGAGGATAAAAGGTAGATGTGTATGTGGCTTGTGTTTTACTTAAACTATGATCGAACTGTCTCAAAAGACAATCAGGCATCTTTCCCGTGACCTATATACCATGACTAGTTTTCTGAACCTAAAATAAGAACACAGTTTAAAGAGGATATTGAATCATATTTCATTGTAAGAGGAAGACTGGAAATGTACTTTAAATGCTTAGGGCATTTTCAGTGTCTATGGAGACAAGGATGTGGTACTGTAATAGTTAAGAGCACAGACTGTGATAATAGGGTGCAATATTAAAAGCCGAGATTCCCTAGAAGATTTTGGCTGAGTGTTGGTCAAGATACAGTAAATCCTGTTCTACTACCACATCCATGTTGGACAGGGGAGACTGACTCTGGAAATTCTCCCTATTGTTTTGGCAAAATGAGAATTATTTCAGCTTGCAAAGCCATCTTGGTGCCAGCTGAAACCCATTTGTATACTTACAGTGCTAAAAGTGGGCCACCAAAGCCTCTTTTTCACTACTGGATTCTAGTTTAGACTATGATAACACCAAATAAGCAAACTCCGTTATCTTTAAAGCCTGAGATTATATGAGTGGTTTGGACCGGGGCTTTAGCATTGGGCCAAGCTGAGTTACTCTTCTGGAAGTACAAGCGGCACAGATGATATTCTCTTGCTGCCTGGTTTCTTTCATAATACTTGGGAAATAGAAAGAAGCTGGGGATCAATCCAGACAGTCATCTCTGTATATGTGACAATGGCCAAGTGGTGATATAAAGAAGAAACCAAGGAATTATGGCAAATGACTCTACTTGAATGTAAGTAGGAAGTTGGTAATAAAAGCAAATTTTCATTCTCTTTAAATCAAGGAAGTTGTTTCTGGGAGGAAAGTGGAACCTATTTATTTTAGTTCAAAATAGAAAGTGCTTCTTTAAAATAGCTAGCCATAATATGGCTACTTGGGATATTGTCTTATTCTTCTTTCCCCTCACCTTAGCTTTCAAGGAAAACTCAATCTTTTGTAAGAACTTTTGCATTATTGTTCAAATCTTAGTGCTGGTGATCTCTGAAGGTGGGTCACCTACTGCTCTTAAAGTGATGACATGACATCATAACCAAAAAAAGCAGCTTGTCACTAAATTGCATCCTCTCCCACCCCAGGTGGATTCTGAGCCAGATTCACTGCATCTTGTGAGGAGAGAGAAATTGAAAAGGAATTTGAGATCAGGCAAAAGGAAATCCTCCTCAACAATGCATTTAAATAGGGCAGAGGTAGGGTGGGGTCTTTGTATCTTAGGTATGGGAGAAAATTCTCCGTGTTTTTCAAAACAGAATTAGGATGTTTACAAAAATAATAATTTTCCCAAACATTATGAGAGATCTATAGACGCATAATCTTTCCAGGATCAACCATCTTTTCCAATTATTGCCACAGGGACTTATTGAAGGGCCGTATTGCGACAACCGAAAAGATTTGGCCCCAAACTATTTTTTCTTCTCCCCCATAAAAAGCTTCCACTGTTACCATCCTCTGAGTGGCACACAGTCCTTGAAGATAACAGATAAGAGTCAGGTTGAAACTCTTCTGTTTAATCAAGAATGAACTGAATATCAGAGGCTCAATGTTCTAGATCAACAATTTTCGGGATTGATACGTCTTAATCAAGTAATTAGGTGACTTTTTCGGTGGTGTTTTGCACACCGGAGAGAGGAACAGATTTGCCGCTTTGCTCCGATGGCTGCTAGCAGCAGTGTTGGTTGTTAACAGAGACATTTACACGGAGCCACCAGTTGGCAGGGGCTAACACTTTGTTACTTCCTATTCCCACATGCTGAGGATTGTGGGAAGGCTGCCAAGCTTTCTGCCTCATGTAGCTCTTCAGTATAATAACAGCAACAGCAACAAAAAGACTTGAAAAAAATAAGAAAAAGAAGAAAAATGAGTAAAGGAAACAATGGAACTAAGTCCCCGACTTCATATTAAACATGATGGAATGAGAGATTTTTAGTGGCACTTTTCTTTCCCTCTTTTCTTTCCCTCTCTTCTTTCTCTCTCGGTGTCTCTCACTCCCTGTCTCTTTGCCTTTAAAATGCATTTTAAATTGAGCTTGATGCTCTCAAACTTTAAAGTACATTCAAATCACCTTAGGGGCCTATTAAAATGCAGATTCTGATTCTGCAGCTTGGAGGTGGGGCCTGAGGGTCTTCATTTCTAACAGGCTCCAGGTGATGCTGATACTGACAGTCCTGGACTATTATTTGGATAGTAAAGACTGAGGGGATGGTAGAGGGAATAACACATGACCCGATCTGGTAGTGATGATTATGGTTGTCTGAAAAGTAATGGCTTCAAAATTACAATGTTGTTTTTCTGCCCCACCCCTTCTAGATACCTAGTATTGAAACTTTTTTGTATTATGATCCCAATCAGTAACCTTACCTGTACTGGATGAAACACTAGGAGTTAGATGATCTTGATCCTAGTTCCAGTCCTGTTACTAATTAGTTGTGTGATAGCAGGCAAATCGTGTATTCTCCCTAGGTGTCAATTTGCTCATCTGTACCTGAGGGATTACACATTAAGTGTTTGACAGTTCTTTCAGTACTAACTTGATGAGATCTCATGACCTATCTATTGAAAAGGTGGAATTTGGGTGTGTACTTGAAACCAATAATATCTGAATTTACTTTAAGTTGCTTTGTCTTTCATAGGATATAAAATAAATAAAACCAGCTTCGAAGAATGAATGAGCCTTTTCCACTGTGTGTCCCTGACCGTATAAACATTTGAGCCCAAGTAATTGAGGGCTGACTATGACAAAGGCCAGGAACTGGTGACTAAGCAGACCCTTTATAGGGAAATGATACATAAAATCTCAGAAGCTGAAGTAAGATGACTGGGAAAGTGGAAGACATGTTGGCATGGTCTGAGAAGAGTCAGAGGTCTGGGCTATAAGTCACATCAACCAGTAGGTAGCAGGAGTTGACCACAGGACTGCAGTTCTGGCTTCTGGAAGCTTAGTAAGATAAAGCAGGATTCCTCCTAGATCAAGTAAGATAAAAGATGGGGAATACTAAGGAGAGGTGGGTAAGGCAGGCTTCATAACTTGCAAGTTCAGTGCAAAATGAAAGTACAGAGCCCTTTGATCAAAATATAGGAAAAAAGTGCCATTAAGGTACTAAAATACAAAGAGTTTTCCTTTCTTCGATGATCTCTTTCAACTTATCATGGTATCTTTCATTTACTTAATATCATTCTAAGTTAAGAAAAATAAAAATTTTAAATTATTCACATGAATTTTGCTGTTTTAGAAATTATGCAATGCCAGTTTTGAATACAAATGTAAAAGCATTTAATTGTATGCAGAATTGCCAAAATGACATATTTTGTAGTTCATACATGCATATGTATTTTGTTCTCACCAGAACAGTGGAAACACTACACAAAAATAACTCAACGATTTTTTACTTCTTCATATGCACACATTCTACTAAAACTTTCTACCTTTGGTTTACTAATGAGTAAGGAATGACTGGAAAAAAAAAAAAAAGGAAAGAACTATGGGTCCTATTTTTCCCATTCCTTCTACGTCATGGTTTTTCCCCATAAGTGTTTGACTAATGCAAGAAAGTAACACTACTAAGAAAGAATACAATAGGGTTTCTTATTTATTTGTATTTCTTAGAATACCACTGCCTTTTTTGCATGTTGGAAGCAAGTTCTGGTTTGAACAGAAAGTGTGGTCTCTTGGGGCTATCAGAGCTCCCCACCTCTGCCTTACTCAGTTGTAGATATAACTTGTTTACCTTGTGCTTACTCTGAGTCTTGCTGAACTTCCACACATCATGGATTAGCCAGAATTCTGAATCTGTGAGACATCACCAATACTATATGTGAATAGAGAGGCAAGGAGTGCGTATTGTGCATTTCTCATCTGCTCATGGGCATGTTCTATTATTCCAAGGGACTTCACTTATAAAACACAAGTTCAAAGATAAAATTATTAAGAATTTCAAGACTCCAGCAGCAGAGCATTAAACCAAGTGTGGGACACCAAGCAATTGCATTGGTCAAATGTCCATGAAGCCGACTCTAGTTGTGGGAACAGAAAAATGAATTAAGGAACTGATTAGTCCAAAAAGTTAAGAAAAGAAACTGGGAAGGTGAATTGCATTATAGGATCACAGTGAAGGAGAAATTAGGTTAATTCAGTGTTGGTCCTCTGAACTCAGGGAAATTCTACCAGATTAAGAAAAGGACTGATCTCAATCCTGTGAAGTTTGGAATTATGGGATATAATTGTATAATCTATCTCGTCAATGGCTTTCACTCCGTGAAAATTTATGTAATATTTTTCTTTTGTTGTAGAATGAGAGGGTTGAAAGGGACACTAATTTTACAGGTGAAGAGACTGAGAACCAGTGGGATAAAAAAGCTTGTTGGCAACAGAATCAGGATTAAAACCTAAATTTAAAAGATCTAAATTCAGTGTCATTTTGAGTTCCCCATGCTAGTTCTTGCCATACATTATTAAGATGACAAGAGGTCTCTATGGTAATGCTAAAATATTTTTCATGTCTGTAAAAACAACGAAAAGAAAGTAAAGAGAAAACACACTTGGTCTACTCAAATGCTGCAAAACAAGTCTTCTCTCTTTCTCTGATTTTAATGACATGGCTTTAGAAGAAATATTTTCTCCATAAAATTCTGCAGTGGTGAGTTGGATAGTGAAGGATCAGAGGCTGGCTTATTCAGAGAGAGTGATTAATTATACTTAGCACCGAAGATATGAGTAAGGCAGGGTCACAAAGTCAAATGTTCTGTAGGTGGTTGCTGACAGATTAATGTGAAATGCATGAATGAGGGCTTTAAATGGCAGTGAAGGACTCTAATGGCCTTCTAGTTTAAAATGTTGCCTGACAAGCTGTCCCTAACACAGTATCTCTGATTTTTCCCTAAAATCCCCATGAGGATAGAGGAGAAAAACAAACACACAAGCAAAACTGGTAACAAAAATAAAAACAGAAACTATTGGTTTAATTTTGCCAAATCTGAGAGCAAATTTCACTAACTAAAATAACTGTGGAGCTTAACAGAGAATGCACTGAACTCATCTTTCTCCTGAAACCAAGTGGAGTTTATCCCAAGAATGCAAGGTTGCAAAATCAATTACTGAATGTACTTGACCATATTAACAAACTAAAGAAGAAAACCATGTCATCACTTCAATAGACACAGAAAAAGAATTTTACAAAATCCAACATTCGTTTCTTATATAAATCCTCTACAAATTAGGAGTAGAGGGGAAACTCCTCAACCTAATAAAGAGCATCTAAGAAAAACTTAAAACTAACATGATATTTAATGATGAAAGAGAGACTGCATTCCCCTAAGATTGGGAAGCGACAACAGACAAAAATCCTTGTTCTCATCATTTCTAGTCAACATCGTAGTGGAAAGTCTAGCCAGTGCAATTAGGCAAGAAAAAGAACTAAAAAGGAAAGAAAGAACTGACGCTCTCTTTATTCACAGATGACATGATTGTAGAAAATCCAATGGAATCTATACATAACTACTAGAATAATAAATGAGTTTAGCAACCATGCTTGATATAAGATCAATGTAAAAATATCAATTTTTATATACAATGAGCAATTGGAAGTTGAATGAGAAAAACAATACCATTTACAATAGCATAAAAAATATGAAAGGATAGATTTGGCTTAAGATTTTCAAGATTTGTACAGTAAAAACTAGAAAACATTCCTGAGAAAAATTGAAGAGGACCTAAATATGTGGAAAGATATATAGCAAACGTGGATCAGAATTCTCAATATTTTTAAGCTGCCAATTCTCCCTAAATTGATCTACAGTGTAAGTGCAACATATCAAAATCCCAGGAGTTTCTCTTTTTAGAAATTGACATTGACAAGTTGAGTCTAAAATTCATATGGAATGCAAAGTACCTAGAATAGTCAAAATACCTTTACAAAAGAGCAAAATTAGAGGATTAGCATTACATGATTTCAGAACTTATATTAAGTTACAGTAATCAAGGCAGTGTGGTATTGGTGTTGAGAGAGAAAAATGGATCAATGTAACAAAACAGTCCAAGAATAGACTTAGCCATATATGGACAACCAAATTTTGATAATCTAGCTTTTTAGCAGAAAACGTAGGGGGATATTTCTGTGACTTCAATGAGATAGGCAAATATTTCTTAGATAAGATATAAAAAATACAAGTTGATAAATTGGAATTCACCCAAATTAAAATATTCTTGTCACAAACTCCATTGAATATAGCATGGAAGAAAAACATACTTGTAATGCATATTTATCAAAAAAGAATTTTATTCAAAATATATAAAAATAAGCTCCTACAAAACAACAATAAAAAGCAAACAACCCAAAATAAAATGGTTAAAAGACTTGAACATACACTTCTCCAAAAAGGCCAATAAACATATTAATATATCCTTAATATCATTAGTCAGAAGGAAAAAGAAAATTAAATTTATAATGAAGTACTATTTTACATCCACTTCGTTGACCAAAAAAAAAAGAGAGAGAAAGAAAGAGACTGGTGATATCAAATATTTGCAAGGATGTAGAACACATGGAACTCTAATACTTTGCTGGTAAGAGTGGTCCAATCATATTGGGAAACAGTTTGGCAGCTTCTTATAAAGCTAAACATGTACTTACCCTTAACTCAGTAATTCCACTCCTAGGTATTTATCCAAGAAAACTAAAAACACATATCCACACAATATCTTTTATAAGATGTTGATAATAGCCATATTCTTAATAGCCAGAAAAACCCCCAAATATTCATCAACAGGAATGTGGACAAATAATTTGTGGATTATTCATATGCCAATAAAAAAGGAAAAAATTATGACAAACTCAACAGGGTGAAATGACCTCAAAAACATGATGTTGAATGAAAGAAGCCAAATACCAAAGAAAACATACTGTATTACTCCATTTGTTTGAATTCCAAGGACAGGCAAAGCTAATCTATAGTGACAGAACTTAGAAAGTAGTTGCCTCTGGAGAATAGGAATTTGGAAAAGGACTCCAGGGTACTTTGCCCAGTGATGGAAATATTCTATATTTCATTTGGATAGTATTTGCATGCTTGGATATGATTGTCAAAAACATCAACTATGAGATCTGTGATAAATATTAAGTTTTTTAAAAAGGGCATTAAATTGCATTTTTGTTATAACTTTCTTTCTCTGTACGTATACGCTTGTGTGAGTCTGTGTGGATAAATGCAGGTATCTATATATATGTGTGTGCATGTGTGTGTATACATATGTATGCACACATATGCACAGACATATCTAAACCTGAAGGTAATCTCCTAAAATATTAAAATGGTTAGTTTCTACCAGATCAGTTTTGTTAGTAAAGACATGTGGGTATAGTAGAAAGACACCAGATATTTTGCTTTTATCATTAATATCCAGGGACTACTGAATAGAAAGTGATACTATATAAGATAAATATGTGGTTTCCTCCAATAATACTTAACATATTTTATTGACATAAACAAATTGAGGAAACTGAGGTAGTAGAGATTATAGTGACTGAAGCTAAGTTCATTTTAGTTTAATGGCTAAGTTGTTGGTTATATTAACTCATAGGTTCGTCTATGCAAATGGCTTGGCAGTTAATTTTTATTCCCCCCTTTTTTTTTTGCCAAATGTGATTAAAAATCTAAGTCAAACAAAAAAAAGGGGTTAGTGTACTTTTCTCAGAAAAGAGTCTCAAGAAATTGTTCTTTTCTAACTAGTAAACATTTTCTTTTATTTTTCTCTGCATTTTGTCTAGAGAAAGTTAAGGAGAGAGAGAGATACAGAGACAGAGACAGAGAGGAAAGACAGGGAGACAGAGACAGAAAGAGAGATTGAGACTGAAAGGGGCTGGACCAATTACTCATTCCAACCTCACAGAATGAAGAATGATGAGGAAGAAAAACTTGGAACATTCCACACTGGAAAAAACATCGGGCTTTGGAAAGAAATTATTCTTTACAGCTAACATATATAGAGCATCTAATATGTGCCCATCATTTCTGATTTTTTTGATGTTGAGTATTTCATTTCATCCTAATAACAATCCCATGGGGTTCTCTAACTTTTTCAAATACCATAATGAATGTAGACCATACCAAGAAAGTAGTTATATATAAAATTCTGTTTTTGCTTTTATGAGAGAGGGATTAACTCCTGGAAGAGCAATCACCAATTATTAGTTATTAAAAAATGCTTTTGGACAAAGCCCTAATAACAATTGCCCTAAAATAATACAGAAAATCAAAACAAAAGCTCACCACCATATCAACAACAAAATATTTATTCCTTAATAATACTTTTCCAGCGAAAAGTTCTAGAGTATATTGCTGCAGTCAAGGGCTCTATGAACTTCATTCCATACCCGAAAATTCCTTGTGCACAGACATAAGTTACCTTCCTCATGTGTGTAATACAATTTTCACTCTGGTGTGATTTTCTCTCTCTCCTTTTGTACACAATCAAATCACTCTGCAGATCCTTAAAAATAGCTGTTTCTTGCTCTGCTTGCAATAGAAAATGATGTGTTTGTAGTTTCAGCAATGCTGGTATTGTGTGAGTAATGTCTGTGTTTGATCGTCTGGGTGCTTATTAGCAGAGGCAGAACATTCAAATTTACTTTTAAAATTTACGTGGAGCGGCTACCCCTTCATTAGAGGTGAGTGGGGAGAAAGCAGAATATGGAAGACCTTGGTTTATCTCTTTACACAGTGACCCTTTTTGGAGTATACCCAGAAGTAAATTAGATGTTGCAGCTCATAGAGTCAGTTCTTAAAGTCCTCACTCTGCTGTTCAATGAATCCGAAAGAGATTCATTCAACAGGAGAAACCAATGAGAGAAGCGACCCAGATTCACGTTGTGCTTATACTTACCTTGAAACTGAAAGGTAAAAATCTTAACATATTTTTGTTGCTTGATCACCTCAAAGCCTTATATTGTCTCTATTTCTCCTGACAGAGGCAACCTTATATATAGGTGTTGTGCCAAATTGGCTGGGAGTGGTTATGGCGAAATACAGCTAACTCTCAATTATGAACATGCAAAAACCATGGATAATCCAATACCTCAGTTGAGACACTCTTTTTGATTTTTAATATGGTTGATCCTTCTACCATAACACCGAACACCTTATTGTCCTTTCCTTCATTTGTGGTCAGAGTGCAGTGCTAACGAGAAGAAAAATGGGGAAAAGTTAAGAATAAAGGAATGGGGGAGGACATGGATAAATCCTACACACTAAACACTATTATCCAGTGGATAATAGGTCCCTGAACATTTAAACTGAAGGTGGGCTAAGGACAGAACGTGGAGAAAATATAGCTAGTGTTTACCTAACATCAGGAGGAGGGGATGTCAGGAAAGAAGATGGCTAAATGAACACGAGCCCTAAAGAGCAGAGCTGGGCTCTGGGATTTTGCCACTTTGCCCTTTTGACGAAAGAGGCAAAGGAAGAAACAGGGAAATCATATGCAAAATGACAAAAAGAAACCTAATTTTCACTTAAAAAGAAGTTGTCTTAGTTTTTATATGTTTTGTATTTTCTTCCTTTTGTTGAAATGTATTAGGAAATACATATGTAAAAGGCATAGTTTCCTATTCATTAAACCCATAGAATGCTCACCAAAAACTTGTTTTTTTCAGATGCCAAAAAATGATCAATGAATTTCTCTTACCACTTATTTCTTTCACATATGTCTAATTTCTATGTTTCTGTCTGTGTCCATGCTAAGACAGCAAATAAGAAGTGGAAAAACTCATACATATGATGGTTTTCTTTTCATGTAATTTGTCAAACAACTTTTCTGATAGATATCCTCGCTGGCCAGAATATTTTTTTAATGAACAACCTGTTAGTCACTGGTTTTATGTCATATAGACATGACATAGTCTTGTATCTGTGTCTTGCTCTGAGTCGTAGCTTCCAGAAGCAAGAAATCTTTGAAGAAATTTCAAAGCAAAAGGGAATTGGTTGAAACCTTGTACTTGAACTTTTCAGAAAAGTCATAGTATTTGTGAATAGAGCCATCAGGTTGTTCTTGATTCAAAAACTCAGGCTAGGGAGGCACACCTAAAAAATCTGTGAAAAGCAGAGAACAGCTGCACAGGCACAAAATTAAATCAAAAGAAATGACGCAAACCTCAAAGAACGAATGAGAAAGATTCATTCAACAAGAGAAACCAATGGGAGAAGCAGCCCAGGTTCATTGTGCTTATACTTAACTTGAAACTGAGAGATAAAAATCATAAATGTCTTTGTTGTTTGATCACCTCAAACCATTTTATTGTCTATTTCTCCTGACAGAGACAACCTTATATATAGGTGTATTGCCAAATTGTCTGGGAGAAAGGGCATTTTGAACAAAAAGTTATTCTCTCTGATTTCTTGGGAGCTCACCTAGCAGCATTGTTACACAGACACAGCCGGGATGCCAGCTCAGGCATCTTACCTCAACCTCCTGCTCTTTTTGTACTGTAATGCATTCTGACAGGTACTCTATGTTTCTGACTAAGGCCCTAAATGGAGCTGATTATCTTTTTAATTTGTTTGCTTGTGGGGAGAAGAGGAAAAGAACGTAAGAGTGACAGATTGAGAGTAAGGGGTATTGGTGGAGGTCCAAGGAATATTCAGTGAAAGACAGTGGGTACATTTCCCACACAACAACTTGTCCGACCTCTCCAAATTTCAGTTTTGCCTCTTAACCACATTTTCCTCCTTCATCTAGTGGCCAAAACTTCATTCTTCTACTCTTCTGCTCCTCCAACTGCTTTCCTTCCCTTTCTTTCTCCCTCTTTTCTAACCATAAAGTTGCCACCAAAAATAATAAAAAATGTACAGAGGTAAGATAAAAATAAATAATCACAATGCTTCACTATCTCTCTGATATTATTTGGGACTGGCACCTCCTTATTTTTTTAATCAATCATTTGTCATGGCCTATATCTAATGCTTTATCAGCTCACAAAAGTGACCAAGTTGGGCAGGATTTGGGTCAGATAGAAGTTGGAAGCTGGAGGAAGCAATCCTGAATACTGAGTTGGATAACGGCATAAAACCTTCAGGAAAGCTGGCACTATTTGAATTAAAAGGCTAACCGGCAGAAAGAAGGGAAATACTTATAGGCAAAATGAGACCTTGAGTTGGACCTCTATAGTTCATTCTCTCAACTCCTGAATATAAATAGATGACAGATTCAAGTGTTTGGTCAGCCTACAGAACTTCTGTGGATCACAGCCATCTACTGATTTGTATGAAATAATTGGGTGGAATCGACTGTTCATGCCCTGAATAGGAATAAACAGCGCTTTTTTTTTTTTCCTAACAGCCACATCTTTGTGCAGATTCTTGGCATTTTTTTTCTTTGTAGATGTGAAAAAAGATGCTGCAATGAAATGACAAAATAAGAACAGGAGAGGTTTGCTGGGCCCTGAAATCCTGAGGAGAGAAAATAATGCAACAGTCTTAGTAAACGGTTGTTAACACTAATCATTTAGAGCACAGTTTCACAAAGATTAGTTTGAATTTGTTGTAAGCCTATCTCTGTAGCAGAGTCATTTGTACTTCTTTGCGTATGGGAACAGCTGCTATTTAGTTACTTGATTGCAGAGAATCACACCCTCTTTGCCCTTTCCCTGTGGGCTCCACTATCTCACTGGGGCATTGAAATCAGTCAGGTTCTTCATATTTTATACAAGCCAATTTACTGTCCAAATAAGGTCTTTAAAGCGTGGCATGATTGTAACAGTACCATTCATCTGTGACCTAGAAATGTGACCTGGCAGGTTGGTGGGGGCTCTTGCCAGTCTTGAAATAGAGGTTCCCACCCCTGCGAATGAGAGGAGGTCATCATACCTCTGGAGAGTAGCCTGGCCCACTCAGCTAAACTCTCCAGATGTTCGTGGTTTGCTGCACATCTGTCCTTTCTCCACTAGCCCAAACAGAAATTTGAATGAACCAGAAGCTCGGTGTTTGAAGAAGGTCTCCTGTGAACTTGTCCTCATTGAAATGCTGGTACGGTGCTGGTGCTGGTGGAGAAGCATATGCTATGACGAGAGAGCCAAGACATGACTCCACACAAAAGAGGCTCGTTTCAGTGGGTAGCGGGTTCTTAGGTGGGAATGTTAATGCTCTAAGCTCTGGCGATGACTCTCAATTATCTAGATTTTCAAGTTGAAGATTCCTTGGTGTCAAAGGGTAACCACTACAAAGATAACCAGAAACTAACATGAACTTTACTTCATCTCTCCTCCTCAAACCTTAAAAATTCCAAACTTGTTACATTAGGATAAATCATGCAGAAACACTCCAGCTGTTCATTACTTTGTGAAAGCCGAATTCAGCATCCCCCCTTTTTTTAAGTTTGTTTGTCGGAGGGTAGTTCTAAAAAGATGTGTTGGTATCAGAGATCTTATCTATCTGTAATTCCCTCTACATTCTTGCCTTTTCTTCTTTCACTTCTCATTTCGAAAAAATTTCCAACTATAATACTTGGTTCAACTAAGCTTCCAGAACCCTTCATAATTCCAAAGAAAATTCAAATTGCATTTTCAAAGAGCATTTGGCATCATTTGTTTCTTTCAGCATTAGGGATAAGGGGAACGTGTTCATTTGTGGAGACAGTAGTGCAGTGAAAAGTACATAAGGTTTAAAATCAGACAGACCCAGCTCAAATCTAGTTGGTTCAAATCTGTGACCTTGATCAAGTTATTTACTTACTTTTCTAAGGCTTATTTTGTTCGACTATGAAAAGAGTGGGGCGAGACATAATAATGAACTAAGAGGATTGTGAAAATGAAATAAACTAACATGTATAACATGTAATGCATAAAATATATGTGTTTGGCCCTTAGTAGAAGGTCAACACATTTTAACATCTCTTCCTCTGTTTGTGTGGGAGATCACCGGCTCCAGATTCTTGGGCATATGCCCAGACTACAAGTCTTGAGTTATTTTTTGTTTCCAGTAACTGTATTGTTCTTCAACGCATATCTTGCTTAACAATACAAGATATACCAGAGAAGAAAGTAGAGCTGCCCTGCATTTGGTGGATTGCAGCTCTGATACATCAGCGTCTCTGAAGCCACTTGTAGCTGACCCTGAGCAACCTCTATACCTGAACAACCTCTATACCTGAGGAACCTCCAGGAAGCTCAGGGCCTACAAAAAGTTGATATGGACACCACCAATTTGAAAAAAAGCAGAACCGTGTGGTTTTAGACCTGGAAGTCGTCTTAGTTGTTATCTAGACCACTGACTTTCAAATTTCTTCGTGATACACACTAAGAAATCCCACTACTCACAAACTTAGGTGCACAAATATGTGCATAACTGAAGTAAAATTTTACCATAACAATACCTACATTTACTATGGACAATATACTCTATTTCTGTTCTCTTTCATTTAAAAATAATGTTTGTCTGTGCTACTAAATTGACTGCGTGATTGGTAATTTCAAAAAGTGATCTACATCAATAGACCCATATTGAAAACAAAGAAATTAAAATCCAGAACTTTTCCTTTTCTGTCTCATGTTTCTATCTGGTCATCCTAAATAAAATCTCTGTGGTTTATTGTTACTGCTTATACATAAATATTGTCCCTGAAGGATGTTATAAGTCAACATGTTCTTTATCATGGGCTGATTCCTAACAAAATTCACGGTGCCAGACAGAACAGCTTAAGGTGCTTGCCTGAAAGTTTTCCATGCTGTCAGTGTAGGACCTCCAGAATTACTATTTTGTCTCTGACATATCACCAAGGGCTATCCTGACCTTGTGAATCATGCAGTGATCTAACAGGTCTGAATCATGTTCTCTTGAGAGAAACATTTGGCAAAATCCTGAAAGTAACTTCATACTTTCTTTGTTCCTCTAACCCACCTGGTTTGATGGCTGAAATAAGATGAATTGAAGAAAATGAATGTTTCTGCAGCTGTTTCCAACATCGTGCCAACTTCTTGTACTTCCCAAGCTCTGCCTCTGCCCAATGACTTGTTTGTTTCTGCCCTAGCTTGGTGTTTTTCTCAACTTTCCTTTGAAAGTTGCAGATGGCAATAACAAAATTCTTTATCCCCAGGGAATTGGGAAACACAACTTTAAGTAGCTGTCACAACTAAGAAATATCATTGAAACATCAGTTTATTTTTAAAAGTCCATGTGACTGATAAATTCTACTCTACATATAACTTGAAATTAATTATTAGTTAAATGGCTTGTTTGTTTTTGTTTTTTTTTCTTTTCTTTTATTGAAGTATGCTGTAGTTATTGGTTCCTGGCACTCTGGGGTGTTCTCCTAGTGGAATAGATACCCCATGTTGAGACGCATGGGAAGAGCCTGGGCTGTTGACTCTGACTGGGTTAAAAATCCCACCTCTATCTTTGACTCGTTCTGTGAACTAGGCAAGGGACTTTATTTGTCAAATCTTCAGTTTCCTCATAACCAAAGGCTAGTAATAAAGTGGTTGTGCGACCACAACTAGAATACCCAACTATGTACTGGGGAGCTTTGGGGAGAAGAAGAAGACAAACAAAAGAAAAAGATTGGCAACAGATGTTAGCTCAAGGGCCAATCTTCAAAAATAAGTAAATAAATGAAGTGGTTGTGAAAATCAAGGGGAATCATGACTGTAAAGTGTTCAGCATTTTAAATGTGGCCAATAAATAAATGTTGATCTTTCCTCTTGTCTTTTTCTTTTCTCTTAGTGAAGTTGCTGGAATGAGAAGTATGAAATGCTCTCTGGTTGGGCTATATTTGTTTTCAAATGAATCAGGTTTTTAGACGTTCTGTGCATGACTAGCAAATTATTTTGATAGTTTATCATCCACAGAATCTGTAAGCATCTATTGTTATAAACTGTGATTCCCAGAGACTTTCCTTATATTAACGTTAGACTGTAAGAAAAACTAGCTAATGGGATGGAATCGACAGACTCATCATTTGTGATAAAATATGGATTTCAAACATGCACCTAATTTTTATGTGTAATAATTATTAGGTCAAATAATCCCTAAGAATAGATATGCTTAATTATTTACATTTAATAATTATTATCCATCAGAATTCCAACCGTGTTTTTGGCACTTACATCTCTACAAGGTGATGGCATGTCAGTTCTATCCTGTTTGAGGCAAGTCATCACCTTGTTTCATATCACAATGGTCTCTCACTTACAGAGCCATTCAACGGCCTGCCTAGTCAGAAAAGATTATCTGAGAGAAAAGAATCGTGCCTGTATCTCTGTCTTATCCACCATGACTTTTTGAAAAGTTTCCATGAAAGTAAAATCTTTCGTTCTTATAATGTCAATCAGATTGATCCCTATTGTTCTTCTGAGAATACTAAATAATTCAGGGTCAAAGACAGATTGAAAGGAAGAAGACTTATTTTGGCCCTGGTTACACATATTTTCTCTTGCCACTTCCAATGTCATAGAGGCCAAAGAACATGATCATAGTCCTCATGTGCATATCACTGCAGGTGCTGCTCAGAAATTCCACCATCTTCTTTCTCTCCAACCTGTCTTCCAGAGAAAAGAAATAATTTTATGAAGAAGCAAAGATTATTCAACTGATTCCAAACACTTTTTTTTCCTTTTAGGCTTCTCTAGAGTTCTCTTAAGTTATGTGCAATTGGCTATGTGCTAATTTGTAGCATAGGATCAAATAATGTTAGTGGGAGGACCGTTAATTAGTCAACATTGAAAATTCCTGTTAGAGAACAGAAAATGAAGAAAATCCGCTTCCCTTTGGCATCCACTTATAGGATGCACTTTTTTGGCTAGAAAGGGGATCCCAGACTGTGGACACTGCAAATGCAAACATCTCAGGGGGGCTGGTGGTGGGATAACTCTTTGGAACCTCAAGGAAAGGAATTATCTAGGAAGCTTTTTTCAAGCACATAGTCAATGTGTGACAATTGAAATGAAGGAATATTTTAAGTACATAGTGCTTATGTATAGTGCTCAAACTGTCCTCAAATCCTGCTCTTTGCCCTGCATTTGTTCCAAAGCTCTAGGTAAAGAAGGTTTTGGAAAATAGAAAGAAAATCAGAGAAGATAAATTTTTTTTTTTAAAAAAAGAGAAAATGAAAAGAGAAACAACTAATTCCACAATTCTCTATTAAGATGTTGAGAACTTAAGCTCCAGACAAGTGGTGATAATGGGCATCTCTCGTCTTCATGCAGAGGACTGCTGAAGGATGCTAGAGGACAGAGAAACTGAAAGGTGTGGATATCACATAAGGAAGGCAACAGCCAGATCGAAGCCCAGCAGGCTAGGTTGAAATTGGTCCTTGATATGGCCAGAGAGCCCCGCCTTAATGTCAGGAGCAAGAGAGCAGAGCATGGGAGGTAGAGGAATTAAGTTTCCCATACTGGTGCCTGTGTAGCCAGGATTATGGCCCCATGTGTAGTTACGTAGCATTAAAAAGTGATGAAATGACCTAAAGATGGAGAAGATGGTGGCAAGGGTGTGTTTAGGAGGGAAAGCGTAACTCTTATTGCTGGTGGGAATATAAATTTCTTCATGCTTATGGAGAACTATTATAGAAACACCTGTTTAAAAAAATACGCATACCTACTGACCTAGCTATATCCTCTGGGTCTTCAACACATCCTAGAAATAAAAGCAGCTCTATTAAGATTATTAGAAGTTTAGGAAGAGTTTAGAGAGAACTTGTTTGCAACAAAGAAGTTTAGAAAGAGAGTAAACAGATGTTTATTATAGTATTTTTTGTAGTGACAAGAAATTGCTAGAAACCTGAGAAGTTATAATTAGGCGAAGAGTTGAAAACTATGGTACATTAAGTGGGCAAAACAAGACAAAAAATACAAGACGATTCCTTAAACAAAACCTTTAGGAAAAAAACTAATAAATCAGTGTACACATGATAATTCAGATAAATGAGTATATATGTGATTCTAAGAGCATGTGAAAAAGACACACATCAGGCTGTCCACTTTAGTGGGATTTGAAAAGCATGAAGGATAGAGACGAAAATCTTTTTGCTGAATAAAAAAAACATATGACAAAATGTCAACAGAAAATGTATCCTATTGAAAATTTTATGACATTACTTTTTGTATCTGTTAGCAATTGATGCATAACAAATACTCCTAACTTTAATGGCTTAAAAAGAGACTTTGAACATTTCTCACCAGTCTACAGGTGGGTTTGGTGGTTCTACTTATCTGGACTGTGCTTAGCTGATCTCAGGTGGGCTTAGATAAAATGAACAAGATCGGTTACCTTCAGAAAGGATTCCTAAGTGACTTAGTTAGTTTTGTGGTTTCCCGAATTTCCTATAAGTATTCTTGGGTATGTCATATTTCCATATCTGATATCGGGGTGTCTACTACTATTACTACTAAAATTATTATTACTACTCTGCTACTACTACTACTAAGTATCATTTATTTAGCTTCTACTGTGTGCAAGGAACTACAAAAGGAATTTCATATACATTTTCTCTTTATCTTCACAAAAAGCACTATGAGATACACATTCTAAGTATGGATTCACAGATAAGCAAATTGAGACTCAGAGAAGTTAAGTAACTTACCTGGCTATAATGAAGCAAGATCAGCACTTAATGTTCTGGAAAAGGCCTGTATATTGAAATCAGGTCCAATTAAGATAACAAAGACAGGAAAAACATAGGGAGACATAATTTGTCACATAAGATACTCAATATGTGAAAAATCTAACAGAAATTATAGTTGAAAATACAGAAATTATAATAATTAGATTATTTTTCTTTTTATGTCACATGCATGCTATTGTCTGTACTATATTTTGTTCATTAGTGGACATATTGTTGGGAGCATGGCCCATACCAGGAAGTTATACTTTTATTATTGATAACATCTGGCTGCATACACATTGTTTTCAAATTCCTAACTTGATAGAGTGCCCTGCTTTTTGGTCTGAGGAAGGCAAAATTATTGTCAGTATTGATTTTTGTTTTCGGGTTGGATGTTCCATGTTTATACCCTTTCATGATCTTTGCCAGTATTCTCTGGTCCGTCTCCTTTCACTCTCATCAGTGGGTTTAGGCACATTTTTTTTTCCAAATCCGCCAAATAATCTCAGGGTCACCTCTCACTATAGTCACTAAGTATCTCTGGAATTATATTACCACCTTAGGAAAATGTCCTAACCCTTTGTCATATGCTTGGTCAGTTTTGAACACTGCTGTGGTTCTCATGTTTTTCCTTCATCTAGGAATCCCCTTTCTTAGCAACCTTATTGAAGGACAGAATGTTATATTCATAAACTTCCAAATTGCCAAACCAAGAGTCTTGTATTCAAGATCACTTTGCTTAGGGAAAACAAAACGTAAATGCTTTCCATTCCTCTCAGTGGGCAGTGTACAGCCTGGCCCCAGCTGGTTGTTAATAGATATTTTGTTCCTGCCCCTTCCTTGTGGCTGGGTATCCTGCTTATCACTTTCTCTGCCACCAGCAGTGTTTCCTTGCTGGATTCTTCTCTGCCCAGGGTAATGGAGAACAGAACACAACTTCTAACATCCCCTCTCTCTTGAAACTAGGACTGCAACTCCTTTTAATTTTTAAGAATTTTTACTGTAAGTAAATACAACAAAATCAAGCAGCAGTAAACAGAAAACAACAAGCACTGAGATAGTTACAAAGGTCTCAGAAATCTCAACACAGAAACTATGAATTAGTCCTGTGTCTTTATAGAAATATCCAGGGCTCCAAGCTCACCTTTCTCACATTGCAGTTTCTGACTCCCTTTTCCATAAGGTTTTTATGTCACTTTGGGTCCTCTGAGAAAAAGACAGTAACACAGAAATAGAAATTTAAGAGACTTATTGAGGGAAATGACTGTGAAGTATAGAGGGCAGAGGGAACAGGAATAAAGGTGAGCTTTCAGACCATGATGCAGGTGTGACATCTGTGAAAGAAGAAGGGAAAGGGAGAAGGATTGAGTAGAAAGCCTCAAACTGCAGTCAGCTCTGAAAACATCTCCAATGGGGATCCTGGAGCAAAGATTGCATGTTGGAGGAGTCCTTCACTAGGCAGAAATGGCTGCATCTGGTATTCTTCCCTCCTCCCCCACATCATCATGTTACTCATTGACTAGAAACTGCCTGGGGAGAGCTTGGCCTCAACAAGAACACTAAGGGAGAATCTGAAGGTGCAGCAACTGGAGACTGTCCACTGGGTACACTCCTCACAACAGGTTTTCTCTTAGAGGGAGATCAGCGTAGCTCACTTCTATGGTTAGAACAGCCCATTCTGGGCACCACTCAGATCCACCTCCCCACATACATTCAAGTAGCAGTTCTTCGACAACTTTTAGGAGCCTCTATCTTTCCCTCTGCTATTAATAGGCCAAGATCTGTGATCACTTCTGCCTTCAGCCCCGACATGCAGAGAAGATTTGCCACTGAACTTAGTGATGCTGGTGCCCCTGACCAGCACTTTCTCGATGGCCTTGATGGATGGTGTGTCCTCTGGGCCCTCCTGGGGAACATACAGCTCTGATGGGTCTTCCAACCTTACATAATACATCCACACTAGCATACTCATGCCCTTAGACTTCTTATTCCTTCCTGTGCTGTCTGCTATGACAACTCAGGCATTTTATCTTAGCTCAACATGGGCAAGTACTACTTTTTCTCAGCTTCTAAGAGCCATCCATCCCTGGATCCTTTCCAGAGTATTGTATCTTATGTCCAAAGAAAGTGCTCCCAAGTCAATAAATTCTTCCTTCTCCAGTCTTACATTCTGGTTTCTTTGACCTGGGACCTATAAAATTCAACAATGGCTCTTGTTAATTATTTCACCTTCTTTGAGATGCAATCTCTTTCCAACTTTATCAATCTAAGTCATCTCCCCAGCAGGGTTATGCTGGGATTTAACTATACAGGTCAGTCTGGCAGCCAGAAGAGGAGGTGACAGCTCCTGTGGGGACACCTGTTCCTTTATAGGGGAGAGACCTTTGCCTTCCCCCCAGGGAAAGTGCTAACTCTTAATTGGGAGAGGTGTGGCATGTTTTAGGTCCTGAGAGTATAGGTCAGTTGCAGAGCCACAATCGTCCATGTTTCAGGGGCACTGGTTTCCCAACCAGGACTCTGACCTTGGCATAACAGACTTGCTCAAGTTTCTATTAAGGACTGCAACTCAGTTATGACTGCTTTCCTGCTGCAGAAGATAAAGACCTTTCTGCAAGATAACTACGAGGTCCTCTAGCTCTCCGATTTAGTCTTTGTTAATGGCCCTCATATTCTCATTATCTCTCTGCATTGCAACTCAGTGCACCTTGGTAATTGCCAACTCCGGTGTCCTTATTCCTTCCACACCTTTAAAATGCCTGAATCATCCCTCTGGCAATAGTGTGTTCCTCCAGTGGGCCATTTTCCAGGTCACCATGGGTGTAGCCTTCACCAGTTGAGACACCACCTTGGGGTCATGAGAGTATCTGTGCCCCAACTAACGTTTGAAATGAGACCTTCTTACCAGCTAGATAGTGACTGATTTTCACTTCACATCCCATTTTATCACTGGCTTTCTCAAGTTACTCCCAGTGCTGAGTCATTTTGGGCCCGCTGGGAAGTTGTTGTGAAAACTGAATTAAAAGTGCAATAGAATTTTTGGGAAGACCACCTGTTAAGGGTAATGGCAGATTAAACAGAGGTAGGCAAGGATAGCTTCAGATCACGATGCAGAGGGCTGACACCCCTTAAAAGAGCAAGAAAATGATGGAAGATTGAGTAGAAGAGCCTCAGACCACAGTGCAGCTCTGAGAAGGTGTTGGCCAAGCTGGCAAGGAGCCCAAGAACAATGATTGCTTATTAAAGGAGTCCTGCATTGGCAGAAATGGCCTGACTCTTATACTCACAACCCGCTCAGACACCAGCTCAAATATTCCTGAAAAATATGTCTTCTACATGAACATTGCAGCAGATCCTGAAGGTGTGGCCCTGGAAGTTATCAGCTAACTCTACTCCTTACCAAAATTTCTCTCTTCAAGGAAGTTCTGAGTGGTTCACCTGCATGGCTGCCAAAGACCTGCAGAAGTCTCTGAGTCATTGGAGTCTCCTCAATCTAATCTTCTGTCAGTTAAGTCCAAGCTCCTCAGACTGTCTGTGGTAGAATTAAGTCAACACTACTGCAAGATCTGGGGAATTCTCAGTGCCTTCAAGAACCTCCTGCCTAATCTCTTTTACTAACTACTACATTCTATTATCAACTCCCAAAGATTCTGTCAGGTTGTCTGCCACCAACCTGGTACAAATGTGTTCACTACTCCTGAAGCTGTCTTGGGTTCCGGTTCCTAGAAGTCAGAGACAGCTTGGCTTGAATACTAGTTGTGTGATATGACTCTCAGAAAAAACATTTAACCTATTTCACCTTAGATTTTCCACTGGTAAAATGTGAACTATTGCCCCTACCTCATAGAGTTGTTATGTGGGTTAAGTAATATAGCATCTGTGAAGTGCCTAGTACAGTACCTGGCACATAGCAACTATTTAAATATTAGTTTCCCGTATCCTCCCTTGCTCAGGTTGCCTGAAGAATATTCCTCTGGTCCATTGTTAAGTCCAATTCTGCCATTTTTTGAGGAAGTTCAGCTTCCTTACCCACTTTTCAAAGGTAATATCTAGAACTATCTGCTTTACATCAGGTTCCTTCAAAATTCCTAGCTGAATCCCATCTTTTCCTGTTTAAAAGTCGCTTTCCAAATTTAACCTATTCCTACATTTATGTTCAATCCTTGAGGGATATTTCTTGAGATCAGCTCTCTCTTGTTTTTTTTGGGGGGGGGGGGGTGGTGGTGAGGGAGATTGGCCCTGAGCCAACATCTGTAGCCAATCTTCCTCTTTTCACTTGAGTAAGATTGTTGTTGAGCTAACATCCGTGCCAGTCTTCCTCTATTTTGTATGTGGGATGCTGCCACAGCATGTCTTGATGAGCGGTGTGTAGGTTTGTGCCTGGGATCCAAACTCGTGAACCCCAGGCTGCCAAAGCAGAATGTGCAAACTTAACCATTACACCACTGGGCAGGCCCAGATCAGCTCATTTTTATATCAGGGAAAGTTGATATCACATTCCAGTGAAAGAATGAATCCATGTGACTTAGGTCACCAACTCTGCCTACATCTCCATGTTCTCTCAGATTTCTTACGTTAGTACCCACATCACCCTGCCCATCTCCCACCTTCCTGAATAGATGTAGAATGTTGTAATATTAAAATACTTTAAACTTACTAAAATTACAACAGGCTTTTTTGTTTCAGAAGAGCGTTGCTCTTCTGTTACTCATTACTTCTCATGCTTACCACTCAAAATACACATGTTCTGGGCATATGCTGGCACAAATACACAGATATGCTGACTTACAAGAGGCATATTTTTGTACACCTTGACATCTGCTTATGTTGGTTAAACACACAACTCTTCTATTTGTGTTTCAACATGGTCAGAAAACACACTTGAATGTGTCAAAGCCTGTCTGTATACTCCTTAATAGTTGATGGAAATTGTTTCAGGGACAATTCAGCATCAGTTAGTCAAGTCATTTAGGGACTCTTGCTGGAGTGAATTGGGAGTGATCAGTTGGACAAGGCCTTCATTTGTTGGATTCGTAGGTGGCATACAGACGGAGTAATCCTTTCTCATGCTCATCCTTTCTATTTCTCTCTCTATCCCTTTTTGTTCCTTAAGAAAAATCAGATGAGTTTTTCTTTTAAGACTCAAGTAAATTAAGAAAAGTCAGGATTGACTTCTCACTGTGGACAAATTGAGATATGAAAGTAAAGTTTAGAGACCCTTTTCCACTCTGTTATGCCATATTGCTATCAATCTATGGAATAATATGGCTGCCCTGGTTACATACACATTTGAGGATAGTACATACTATCATGGACACTTAGCTAAGTTATTTTAAATTTAAATGTTGTATATTCTGATTTGTGAGCACCTAAATTTACAACTATAATGTGGTATCACCCCTGGCTTTTGCACACAGAAAGAAGCACAATTTTCTTCCATTTTCTTCATTTGCATGTTGCAATTCTATTCACAACCATCATTCATTTACATATATATATTCAAATTGTTGTCGGATTCTTTTCACAGCATTGCATTTTATGAGCAGGCTACCTTCATTCATATTTTATTGCAAAGAGATTACCATTAATACTATTAGGCACTTTTAAATATGAGCAATGGTTACTCATAAAACAGAAAAAATTAAACAACCTGAAGCACAGAAAAACAACCCATCAAATTCAGATGATTGAAAGTATGGCTGGAAGGTTACTGCTCCTGTCCAAATGAAACCCTTTAGCAATGATTGCACTGCCTTTAATTCTGTAAATGACAGCCTCCCAGCAGGCTGCACTATTCTGATCACCCCTACAACCTCTCCATAATTGGCTGCCCATGAAACCCTCCTCACAGACGGGCCTTGTTAGCTCATGGGGAAAGAATGGTACAGACAACACATCAAAAGGTTGAATATGGAAAGAGAATGAAAGACCCTAGCAGCCTGCTGCATCCTGGTAATTGAAGACCAGGAGAATCTGTGTATGTGTGTCTGTATGTGTCCATGCACACAGCAACCCCTATATTGAAGACTGCCAAATGAGGGGAAAATAATCAGGTGGGAGAATAGAGATACTGTGGGACAAAAGCAGTTGAGTGAATGCACACTGGCAAAGAGCACACATTTCACAGAATAGCTTCCCAATCTTTAGGTGAAATCTGCCACTGCTGCTACCAAACATCTGTGCAATTATCTCCTGATCATAGTTATCAATGGATTTGATCATTATAGTCCAGGAGCTCTGAAGCTTCGACCTTTGCCTTCCCTTTAAAGAGAAAGGTGTGATGGAGATTAAAAGCATTTACAATTGGAGCTCTGATTTCCAAGTGGATTTGAAAGCATAGGAGAGTGTAAAGAAAATTGCTTTTGGAGCCAGGGAGAATTGGGTTTGATCTCAGGTTTGTTGATTCTTGGCTGTGTAACACTGGGGAAAACCATCAACCTTCCAACCAGCAGTTGGCTCAACCATTAAATGGAGATAATATCTACTTCATTGGGTTTTCTGGGGATTAAGTAACCTGATGTGGAAAGCACCATACAGAATCATACCTATTTCTTAATAGACAGTCAGTTACTTGTAGTTAATGTTATTTCTGTTTGCTGTGAGGAAACACTTTGTAGGCACTAAAAACAGTAGAGACTCCCTTTAGCCTGACCTTGTGCCTGATTTCAGCATGGCTGAATAATTGACAATATCTTTCCTGTCCTCTTTATAACAAGAAGAGAAAGAAACATCTTCCTGATGTGGAGCAGAATCACAGAACATCAGGAATAAGTCTAACCCATACAAAGCACACTCCGTCACGATGTGGTATATCTCTTGCTCACAGTCATTCTGCTTATGGGATTCTCTTTGCCTGACCCCTACCCTGACCTGAGAAATATGCTCTGCTCATCCAGGGTTTTGTAAAACGTGATGTCTTCCCTTTATAAAGGGGGAGAAATTATTACCTTTGTCATTTTATCATAACAATAGTCCTCAATTTCTCTTTGAATAGAAGCTGTGTGCTACCCAGATTATCCCCTTGGGGATCTAGGCACTTATTCCCTCAGCTGCCAGGAGTGTTTGCAGCTAATGGCTCACAGCTGAGTCTTTCCCTGGGAATTTCTCTTAGCCAATGGGAGCTGACTCACCCAAGGTTGTGTCCCTCCTTTGTGGCAGCCTTTATCCAATGACTCATGGATGCTGGGTATAAATAATTAGACCTCGTGCCTCAATTTGGGACAATTTAGAAGGGTCATCTCAGGTCCAGAGTCCCCCATGAAATCAGATGATCCTTTTACTGGAATTTCACTGCAGTCTGACTTCTCCTGCCCTCCTCCTTTCCTCAATCCCAGTTAGGAGTTGTTCCTGAGAGCATGCCCATGTTGGTTAGGGTCTTCCAAGAGGCAGGTACCAAACTAGAATTAGACATGCAAATATGTATTGGGAGAAATGCTGGTGAAAAATAAAAGGCAGAGGAAGCAGGAGTAATCAGGAGAACCTTCAGACTGTGTTTCAGGTCTGTCACCTATGAAAGGAGAAAGGAAAGGAAGTAGGATTGAGTAGAAAGAGCATCAAACTGCAGTATAACTCTGAAAAAGTCTTAGCCAGGCTGATGAGGGGTTCCAGAGCAATGATTGCTGATTGGAGAAGTCCTGAGTTGGGCAGAAATGTCCTGGCTGTAGTACTCCTGCCATGGTAATTCATTGGTCTGGAGAAGCCCAAGGAGACCGTGGTCACAGTGTGAATGCTGCAAAACTACTGAAGATGTCTCATCTGGAGGCCGTCAGTCAACCTCTTTCCTTGTAGCAGGTTGTTTTGTGGGTAGATCTGAATGACATCTTCACGGCCACCAAATTTCCTTGATTACCTTCCTACAATGAAAATCTTTATCTCATAGTCTACTTTTCTGGAAATCTGAGCTAAGACAGTTGGTATCAAGAGTGTTCTGAGGAAGCAGATTCTAAAATGGCATTTTGGAGCTGGATTACTTGTGGGCAGGCTGGTAATGAAGATCCCATCTCTGACAGGTGAAGTGCTCACAGCCCCTGGAATGCAGCAGTCATGCAATGGTTAAAATTTCACTGATGGTAAACTGCGATGAGATATTGATGGAAGGGAATGCACTGGCAGGTGCAATATTTCAGGCATTTGAGAGGCTGAAGCAGTAGTATTATTATAAAGACAAAGGAATCAGATGGCTTTTGCCAAGTGCAATTTTTGCAATGGAGAAAGACAATGAAAGGTTGTGAGTGATTAATCACCAATTAAAGGCAAAGTGTGAAAGTCAGAGGGTCTTTTTGGCAGCACACAAAGAGACTCTTATCTCCCATAGCCAGAGGGTAGGACTGACCAAAGATCAGTCCCAAGACTTAAATATAAGGATAAAAAAGCTCCAGAAAAGGTAAATTCTCAACTCTGGAAAATCAGCTTTTTCAGGTCAGGTCCCTGTTAGGAAAGAGTAGACCCTGAAGTATCTAAATCAATGCACTAAAAAATATTAAAATCCCAGATACTTATAAAGTCTGGAGCCTATTAAACACAAATATTCCCTCCTTTCTTGAAGACAATGAAGACGCTTCTGCCTTGCATGACAGTGTTCAATTATGTTAGCATTTACCACTCCTCTCTTTTCCTGGCCACTAGACTAGAAATTAGGGCCAAGTCATTATACAACATGCTAGAAAGTGCTGGGCTTGGTAAGGAAGGAAAGAACTGTACTCTGAAAGTATCATAGAACCTAGTCAACATATACTGGCAAGAGCTAGGAGTGTATCATGGAATCCTGAGGGTTCTACATCACAGAGTTAGAACATAAAATTAGCTAAGGAAGAGTTTATTAATATAGGAGCACTCTTTTGTTACACAGGATTTAACACCTTTGCAAAGATCCAAGAAATGCTGCTGGGATGGCTTGTAGAACTTGGAGATAGCAATAACCCACACCTAAGGAAGAGGAATTACAGAGCTACCTTAGCAGTGATGCTAGTGGAGCGTGGGCAATAGAGGAGCAGTCTGAGTGATATGGAAGTACAGGACTAGCTACAGCAGTGGGGGCTATAGTCTACCTCATTAACCTTCCTTTTATAAGTTTCCCCACCACAAAAGACCGTCCAGAATTCTGAAAGTGCTGCTCCCAAATGGGATAAACTTATTGTACCAAGCAAGTTGATCTAAGTAGCACAAGCAATGGATTGTAGTGGATGCTATAGTGAGCTACTCAACTCCCTTCAGGATCAAGGAACTCGTTCCTCCTTCTGCCGTGAGTGTTGACAGCTGACAGATCATAGCAGAGTCCCTTCCTGGAAATTACCCTTGGCTGTTGGGAGTTGCCTTTCTCAAGATTGTGCCTGTATCCAATGACTAGTTGATACGGGGGGTACAAAGGCCTGAATTTTTAAACTCAGTTCAGGACAATGCTGAAGGACCATACCAGCTTCAGAGCTCCCCATGGGATCAACTGAGACTTTTCTTGCAACAGCATCATGGTTCAGTATTCTCTCTGCCAAATCCCACTTCCTTCACTTTCTTGTAGGTACTAGTCCTGCAAGAACTTCTCAATAAACCTTCTGCAGACTGTTTTCTGGATAACTTAACCAAGAAAATCCCACTCTCCATCATTGTTCTCCACTTCTTTTTCAGCTGCGTGTCTTCTTGTGTGTTTTCTTTTCCTTTTCTAAAAGGAGAAAGTCAAAAACTTTTATTTCCTTTTGTCCTACATACAAGGGTACTAATTCTACATATGTAGGATGGAGGCACTGAAGAGAGCTATGCCACAGGCAGAAGAGGAGGCTCAAATTACTGGAGAAGTAACACAACATTTATTATTGTGGAAAGTTTGAGTTGGCAAAATATGTTAGAAAGCTACGCCCTTTGAAGGACATTTCTAAGGCAGAAATGAAACTTTGGAAGCCTCTGAACACACTCAGAATAGCCCCTTGACATTCATCTGTGCTATACATTCTTCTCTGTGCCCACCTGCTTGCACAAGCTGGACAGATAGCTGTCAGTGGGCACCCACAATGATTAGTGAGGTTGATGCAGTAAAGGGCTCAGAAGTGTTCATAATCTCTTCCATTGTCTCTTTTTCGCTGCTGCATTTCTATCATCAAAAACATTCTTCACACTGGAGTAGAGAGAAAACAAATCTTAAGATCAAATTACCTGGCTGTTGCCTGAATTCTACTATTATCCATTTGTGGGGTTCTCCAGCTTCGCATATATAAAATAAAGAGTGTGCCAATAACATTGGTTCTTTTGGAATCTGTTCAAAGCTGTGGACCCCCTCTCTCCCCAGGAAAAGATGCAGGCACTATTTTACACACATTTACCTTCCCTAAAGTCATCTTGTACATGATCATATCTAAAGTGACCACCTCTAGCTCCGATGTCTATAAAACCAAACCTTAATGTCCTTGCTAATTCCTTCTCTGGTTTATACCTGTCCCTACTTTTGCAACCAGATAGGCGAGTGCTGATTGTTAATGAGGGCAAGAGTATTTACTGAATGAACACCTGCTAAAGCACAAGAATTAAGGCTAGCTCTGGGGTATAATACTGTGTAAGGTAAGGCTTGATCAGTAAAGCGAAAATTCTGCAAGAGATATGGAGCAAGGAATTCATTCTAGGGATTAGATGTTACCCTATTGCAGGTTCCAGTGAAGAAGTCTTTGGAAGGTTGTTGCCTCTGCATCTGGTGATGGGCCTGTAATCATGGCAGGTGATCAGGGCCTGCAGTTGGGAAGAAAACTTGGATATAAAGCAGGGGAGGGTGAGGACAAATCAGAACTTGTAAAGACAACCTGGAACCCATAAAATCAATGACACACATGACCCGTAGAAGAAGCTGGTCTCTTTTCCCACTGCTGCAAAATTGCCTGGCCCTGGACTTGGAGAAGTGATGGGGAAATTTTGCAGGATCTAGAGGAACTGTGGGCTCAGCTATAATCCCACCACAACATGAGCCAGAAATCAGTGACGATGCCCGTGAGCTGTCGCAGCCATTAGTATACTACACAAACCTTCAGAGATTAATGGTTGCTGATACACTTCTGCCTCCAACTCTCACACAGTTTTCTGTGATGGCCAACCCTAAATGGAAATAATACAGAGTTCTGGGAATCATAGCTCCAGCTAAGTTAACTTGACACAGTGCAAATCTACCACAAATATGAATAACACACAATCCCTCCCTCAAGTCTGGAAGGATGAAGGGAGCAAGCAAAGAAAACCCAAGCAAATGTCATAAAAAGTATACCATGCATTTCTTTCTCTAGAATAGGTGAGGCATAGATGAAGTAGCCAAGTTTCCTCGAGAGAACTAGAAATTTCATGGAGGAGAAAAACCCAAGGGCATCATAGGCAAAGGAAAAGACAGGAGATAGGAATCCAAAGACTGAACAATCATGGCACTTTCAAAGAACCAGGAATACTTGGTTGCATTAGAGGCTGGGCATAAAGATGAGAAGACATTGGAGAAAGAAGAAAGGTCAAGATTATGGAGGGCTTCCTAAGCCATGTGAAGGTGATAAGAATTTTGGACTTCATTCTGCTTCATGGTTGTTGACTTGAATTTTATAGTTATTTTTAAAACTATCTTAATAACTAATAAAAGAAGAAAACTGCCTCAAATATGTAAGGAATTACATTTGAACACACAGAGAGATGGCCTGGTGGTCTAGTGGTTAAGATTCGATGCTCTCACTGCCATGGCCTTGGGTCTGTTTCCGAGTCAGGGAACCACACCACCCATCTGTCAGTTGTCATACTCTGATAGCTGTGCGTTGCTGTGATGCTGAAAGCTGCGTGACCGGTATTTTAAATACTAGCAGGGTCACCCATGATGGAAAGGTTTGAACAGAGCTTCCAGACTAAGACCAGGAAGAAGGACCTGGCCATATACTTCTGAAAAAACTGGCAATGAAAATCCTGTGAAGAGCAACAGAGCATTGTCTGATATAGTGCTGGAAGGTGAGAGGGTGGCACAAAAAGACTGAGTAGGTTCTCTCTGTTGTATACAGTGTCACTACGGGTCGGAATTGACTCGATGGCACTAACAACCACACAACTGACTTATGTTGCCAGGTTCACCTCCTTTTGCACAGCTTTCAAAATAAAGCTTCTCTTGTCATTTCCATTCAATTGAAAAAATATCATGAGATGGCAAAAGCAGTTCTTAAAATCTGTTCCTAATTTCAAGTATTAATCAGTGTGAATTAGAGTTTATTTCATTTTTAACTTCTGTAAATTCTAAACCAAACACAGAAATAAAATTGGGCATTGAGGCTGATGTAAGACTAAAATTTTATAAACAAACCTAACTTCAAATTTTGATAGTAATCTTAATCTCAACTTTCTCATTGATTGACCTTATAATCAACTAGTTGAGACTCATAAAACGAATTATTGTAATACAATACCAATTGGTTTCAACAGCTTAATACTTTGAAGTATTACTTTGTTTTCAAAAAGTATCTCACTTGCACAAAATAGGAATTGAAAATAGCTAGCAAAGGTAATGGTGAGCCAATAAAGAATTTTAAAAGCAACATGATGATACTTTAATTTGAAAAAAATGATGCTGATAGAGAAGTTACAAAGGAATTGGAGAGAGACAAGTCTGAAGAACAATTATTGTAATCCAGCTGATACTATGACTTTAAAAAGTAGCAGTGGGAATGGGGAGGAAAGAAGAGTTGGTGTGGCAGTTATTGAGGAGGTAGAATCTATAGCACTTAGGGGATATTAAATCATGGAGAACAATGAAGGGCTTAGGGATAGTGACTTCAGTGACTGCATGGACAGTGATGGCTGCTTCATCTTTGACCTTCTCCACTAGCCTAGCACTGTAGCTCTCACATAAAAAATGTTCAGTAAATATTTTTTGAAGTGTTAAAATACATGCCAAATAACAGCACTTTCATTGGTTCGTAATACTTTGAGAAGTTCCTTCCAATAGACTTTTACGATCCTACTGAGTGTCCTTTGTTCTCTTATGGAGTTTTGTCAAACATAAGAACCCAGCTCTAATGCCTGCAATTTTTTTTTCCCCCTGGTGGTTTCTTGTGAATCAAAGGATGCCTTCTGCTAAGAAACCTCACTTTTAAGAAATTGTTTTTGTATTATAATTTGGATAGCATCTAAACGGAAAATCCTCTTTTATCACAAATCTAGTGGGTAGTATTCTAGTACTGCATTTGGAAGGCAATAGAAATGCTTTAAGCAGAGCTCCAAACAAACTTCCTTGTGCTCTTTTATGTATTAGAAATATTTAGGGAAAGATGTTTAATTTTTTTGAAGCAATTACAGATTTACAGGCAGATGCAAAGAAATGCGCAGGGAGTTTCTGTGCACCCTTCACAGGGAAATATGTTTTAAAAGTAACTAGGAATTAATCTCCTAGTGCCAAAGATTATATATATGAGGCAAGAATATGCGATATTAAGGCAGAAAATAGCAATATTGACATGTTAATGACTCATTAACTTTTCCCAAGAGCAGCTAAGTGTTACCATGTTTCTAAAGGTGTCCTGTTTGGACTAAAGTCAATGACAAAATCCTAACAAGTATGTGGAACTTGAGACAGTAAACATATCTCTCTGGTATTTAATTAACTCTATACAACATAAGGCAAGTAAAATCCATTTCTAAAGAAAAAACAGCAATCACAGCTATTAGGAAGCACTGTTTAAAAGCACACACACACATTGTCCACATTCACACAAACACACACACTAGCAAAATTAGTAGCTGTCTGGATTTTAAATCTGAAATATGCTCAACTTCTCTTGTACATTGCATTTTTAAATATCTTTGTCTTTCTATTGGCCCAAAATACCAAACATTATAGAAGAGATTGATCTAATTTGTAGCAAAAGTCCTTCAAAACATAAGACGAATTCTGGTATCTGCTTTTTGAACCAAAATCTTCTCCTAACTCCAAATAGCTCTTTTGTCATTGTATTTTAACCCTCAGTGTTTTTCGGTCCCTGCTCTTCAACCCCACCATTAACAAAAGTGACCACATGTCCCAGATAATGTGAAGTGGTCATATTCTGTGCATTTTCCAAGCCAGTGATGCCATTTTACCTTACATTTGTATAGCACTTTACAGGTTCAAATGCTCTTCACATGCATTATCTTATTTCATTGATCGACAACTCTGTGGGGAAAATATTATTTCCCTATTCAACTACATAGAAAGTTGAGGCTTGAGATGGTAGAGAGATTTTTTATAAATCAAATGACTAGTGAGTGGCAAGATCTGGATTAAGGCCCCTGGATTTCTGCTTCTGAATCCAGTAACCTTTCTTCTCTATCGTAGCTATGCCATATGTAACTAGAATATCCTTAAATTCTCAAGCTTTCTGAGACTACCCTCAGTGAATATTTCAATAACATGTCTGGATGCCTCAAATTCCATACACTGGGCACCTCAGCATACCCAAATATCTCCAAGACTGATTAGGGCCTTCCCTTTTGTTACTAGCTCCAATTTCTTGTTTCCACTGTCTTCTGAATCTCTGCTCTGCATTGTGTCTCTTCAACTCAAGCCCTCTTTCTGGAGGTATGAATGGATAACCAAGCTCTCACCAATGGAATGTGAGTAAAATTTACTGGTGTCTCTTCCAAGCTTGACCTATCAATACTCATAAGTGTGCTTCGTTGTGCTCTTTCCTCCTTCCCAAGGGCTGGAATGGCCACAAGAACTATATTGGAAGCCACATCTTGAAGATGGAAGAGATGACTTCAGCCTGGCTTTATGAATAATTGAGTGGAAGACAGCCATTCTCTGAACTGATATAACCTAGATCATCATGTAAGTAAGAAATAAACTTCTATATTCCTTAAATCACTGAATTGCTATTGTCATATCCTAACTAATTCAACCTTCCTAACCAAACATACCCATTAAAGTGGCTTCTTAAACAAAGGTAAAGTTCTCTCCCTAAGGGGAATTCTGTTTTTACCTTAGCCTAACCAGCTTTTTGGATAATATACTGTGTTCCCATTATACTGTGTAGGGTGGTATAGAGTGTTGGAAAAAGCATAGGCCCTGTGGTCAGGCAGACTTGGATTCAAGTGCAGGTTATATACTTTTTAGCTGTGTGACATTGGATAAGTATATTAATCTTTGAGCCACAACTTTATTATTACAAAAATGAGATATTTGGGGAGAAATAGATATAATAATATTTGTAAAATATCGTATCACAGTTTTCCTGAATATATCTGGAACATGGTGTACAACCAATAAACATTAGTAATAATTATTACTCATGGAGTACATATTTTAGGTTTCCCCATGGTTAAAAAAATAAATTGTGAATTTGCTCAAAGAGGAACAGACAACTGATCCTTAGAGACCTCATCTCTAATGTGAGAAATGTGGACACTTGACTAACCTGCCTATTTACTCCCAGATGATAGTGTCTTTTACATTTTGTTTTTGCCACCCCATACTCCTTTCTAACCTATTTTTGCATAATGGCATATCCAGTCTTTCACTGTTCCAGGAAATTTTGTTTCCGGCTTTGATACCTTAACCATAATAAGCATTCAAAAGTTTTCATTAATCTTAACTCTCATACACTTATTGGTCACTGACAGATCATCTGACTTATTTCTGCCTTCGTTTTTCACCCTCCAACAAGCTAGATGAAAATTTGGTGGCAGGAGGGAAATAATTTGTGGAAAGATGGCACAAATATAGAAGGTGTAATGTTAATACATTAAAACAGTTAAGATTATAATTCAATTCCTTAAAAGTTTTTTTTCCTAAAATGTGGTTAAAATATGAATTTGTATTTTATAGGAAATACAAATTTTTTAAAAAAATATTAAAATGTAACCATAGATTACCTTACCACCCATTGTTAATATTTTGGTCTAATTACTTCCTTTCTCTTTTCACACACATACACACACACACAGTTTTGTTTTGTCTTTGTTTCTATTCTTTTCCAAATTTGAGTTCATACCATTCAACTTCGTATTTTCCTTTCTTCACTGAATATCATGTAGTAAACATTTTTCTACAGAAGAAACATTTCTAGGGCCCAATTTACATTTCTACTGTTATGCCACAGTAGCCATTTAAATTTGCAATGAGAGTCAGAGAAAGTTTTGAATTCCTAAATTTTCTTTCATGGCAGCGCTTCTGCAGCTGTTGTGAGAAATGCTGCTTTTGTCAAACTTCTCTTGGCTCTTATCACCTGACCCTCACTTATTCTACAGAGCTAGTAGCACTATTAGCGGTGGGGAATTCATGCCGTTCTCTGACACTTAGTCTCAGGGATCTTCTCCAGAATGGATATGGGGAGTGCTGTAGTTCACTATCAGTAGTGCACTGATCTTTAACTTCCCCTTCAAATGCTCACATGTAATACACATGGCTCTTGTGTCTATGCTCTGAACTACTTTCTCTTTTCTTTCAGGTATCGTGATTAAAAATTATGTCTTAATACCCCAAAATATACTGGGGTTAACATTATCAAAAAAGGGTAATAATGATGACTTCTCATAATCTGGTGGCTTAGGTATGCTCTGGAGAGATGGAACATAGATTAGTCCCTGGAAATATCCAAAACCATAGATTGTAAGTCTTGAAACATTGACAATTTCAAGCTAAGTGTGAACATACACGTCTTATGGAAGATGTGATAACCAAGTAATTATTGCATTGCATCTAACAGATGCAGGGTGAGGGTAGGAAGGGTTGTGTTTTTATATTTTTAGCCTACAATTTATACTTTTCTTCCTCTCCCCATCAAACATGCCAAGAACACTTAATAGATTCATAATGCTGAATTGGCAACTGAATTTGAAGGCGGAGGTTGGGAGGGGGGAGATGAAAACCAAGGGATTCCATTAGAAATTGCCTCTGCTACCTCATTAATCTCTTACAGCAAATAATAATGCAGAACTCAGGCTACTGAGGTCTCCAAAGAATATCACTTTTTGTGGGGTTATAACAAATTAAAGAAATAAATTAAGTCACTAGCCCAGCAGGGAAGTGCTTGAATTCCTGGGCTCTGTTGTCTTTACTGCTGTTCTGAAATTACAATAACAAAAAGGCCTTTTCTTGAAATATATATTTTTCAAATATATATTATATATATATCATATACATGTAAATTGCTAATGTGGTTTTCCATTTTGTTTTGTTATTAGCCTTGGCATACTCTAAAATTCTCTTTTGTGACCCTAATCCCAAAACTTGTACCTGCTACTCATTCATTCCACATAGAGAAAAACAAGATGTAGAATGGAGTGGAACTGGAAACCTGGTGTTCTTTTCTCTAGAAATGGGGAGATACACATTTCATCTTTGGCTTTGTGGATTTACGTGCATAAGACACCTGCCTATTTTGTACAAAGACTGCTTTGGTCCCACTATATAGAGAGATGAGTATAACAGAGCTGAGGTCCAGGAGTTTGTGGCATTCAGTGAAGGAAGGTGAATTGTTCTAGTGGAGAGGATACTATGTCTGCTGATATACATGTTACAATGTGGGTGCCATGTTTGACCTGCTATATGGTCCACTTAGCCTCCGTACAACACCCCTATGAAGTGTTCCTTTCTTGTTCGTGAAGACAGAGGGTACATATAGTCTACTCTCATGAAATAAGAAAAAACAAAAGAATGTCGTAGATATTTGTTCTACTTAAGCATCATTAACTGCATGATCACCTAGACCTTTATAAATCTTGTTATTGATCTATTTTAACTGGGACAAATAATTCTGTAATGCAAGTATCAAATTTAAAAGACACTAGTCCTCTAATCCTACTTTAGAGGGATGTAAAATGGCTATGGACAACAGGCTACAATTCAAACCGCACCTATTTTTATAGCTTTATAGGATTTTGGAGCCAGGAATAAACTTAGAGATCAAGTCCTGCTCAGTCATAGAAGGAAGCAGAGGCTGAGAGATATATCACACTAGCTTGAACTTTGCTTTCTGACTTGCATCTTGGTCAAGTGTCCTTTCCTCTACAATGCCTTGCTTTCCACACTCACACACACATCTCAGTCCCTCCCACTCACTTCCTAAAACATTGTTTCTAAAATCCTCATCTGCTGTCTGTCTTCAGAGAGTATAACAAAGACAGACATGAGTTTAAATTCTGGTAAGAGGCATCTTAGTTCTAAGAGGGAATTTTATGGCAGCAAAAACCATAAAACATGGAAAAGATTTATGAAGGGAAGGTATGTGCTTTCCTTCTCATGTATACCTACATTGGTATGCTGGTCTGGGTAATTTTCTGCTGTGGACAACGATTAACCTATGGGACTCTTTTGAATTTCAAATGCTTACCCATTCAGAAATACTCCTGTGTGCATTTGAGTAATCATAATCTAGAATATATGACGTGGCACAAGTTTCAAACAAACCAAGCACTCTTCTTCTTCACATATAGAATGAACATAGTCGCTGAATCTTACCATCTAAAGTTCCTGAATGTGTCATTTTCTTTTAAATTTAAATAACACAGACAATTGTCACAGGCTGTGTAGCAGTTGAGGAAACATTGGAGAAAGCGTCTGGAGGAGAGGAGCTACGTTTCTTCCCCTGACTTTGCTCTTGGAAAATATTCCTTGTCACCTACAAACCTTGTTATTTTTCTTCTGTAAAATAAAAGCATTGGGGTACATGAAGTATAACCTTGGACATCTTCTATGTATACGTAATTTGTCCTGTTTTGATTTAAGGCACTTGAGTACATTTGTCCATTTCATCGTGCTATATCTTAACCACACATAGTAATATACTAAAGGCATTACTGAGCAGCTGTCATGTGATTGCAGTTTCCCCATGTCTAGATAAATGGGAGAAAGTGGAGAGGGCAATTTGCCAAACATTTACCGTTAAGCAATAAGAAGCAAATAAAGACAATATAGACTAGCAAAAGTATGAGTTTTGGAATCAGAGAAAAACCTAGGGTTGAATCTTGCTCTGTTCCTTATTAGTTATTGATACTTGGTCAAACCACTTAACATTTTGCCTCAGTTTCCTTAGCTGTAAAATGAGAATCATGATTAATGTGAGGATTAAATTGGATAATACATGTAAAGTGCCTAACATAAAATAGTTTTTAGTAAATTTTCAGAGACTAACCAAGAATTCTCAGCACTATAGTTGTCTGAGTGCCAAGACTGTTCAGACTTGGAGAAGTGGCGTAGGAAAATTATTCCCAATGGTTTTGGTTCCTTTAGCATTTAAGAGGATAGGCCAATTACTTTGTCTGCAATAATTTCATTTCAGTTCTTTTGTCTCCCATAATCTATTTTCTGAGCCAGTTAACAATAGAAACCTAGAAGCCCATGTTGTCTGGGGCAGAGCTCCAAATATTTACTTGGTGTACCCAGAAGCAGGTAGATGACTATGAAAACAACTTGTACTCCCTCATTTCTGTCCATGCACATATAAAACGAAATAAACTAAATTTTCACTGAGTTTTGAGTAAAGTAATATGGGCAACTTCCTTATCATGTTAACATCCTTCCTTCCTCAAGAAATGGTTTCTTATGTGATAAACTTCTTATAGGAAGAGGTTGCATCTTATGATTATTGCACAGTGGTAGCGTACAATAAGGACTTAGTAAATAGTTGTAATCAGATAGTTCTAGACTCTCATAGTTAAAGATGCCCTGCTTTCCACCCAGGTGATGAAAAGCCCATTCCATGGCTTCTCTGATGGATTGGTTTGTTAGAAAATGCAAGTGCCACATGGGTCAGGCTGAGTAGCTCTAGTTGTTAGAAAGATCTTTCTCACGTTTAACCAAATATTTATCTCCATATGATTATGATCCACCTACTCATCACCTCCCTGAAGAAACATTTGCTCAACAACAGAGACCAAGACCAATAGGAAATGTTAAGCACATGTGAATAATTCTATCAGCAGCACTGGATTAGGGCCCTTGGCCACTGGTACCAAATTTAGGGAAATACAATTTATTACACCATGTTTGTCTTCCTGTTTCAATTCAGCTGTTTTAGCTGTGGCCAATGCACTCGGTGTTTTGCTCTGAGCCAGTACTTGACTAGAGAAATCATTCACCTCTCAAGTCTTCTCTTAATCACTAAAATGAAAGAAACCCAACTGAGTGATTCAATAAAGACAACAATTTTCACACAGAGCAAGAGGTCTGGAGGTAGGCAATCCACTGCATCATCTCCAGTGTTCTGGATCTTTATGGCATCATCATGTGATGGCCATCATGTCAAGGAAGAAGTAGTGGGGAAAGGAGTTTTGCCTTATCTGTGGTCATATCTGTTCTCTTATCAAGTTAGCAAATGTTTTCCCAGGAGTCCCCAGAGTCATTCTCTTATAGCTCACTGAAAGAGAAAGGTATGTCCTGCCATATTTAGGGAAAAGAGGCATGAAAAATTAATACTTAAAATTTTCAACATCCATAATGAGATAGGTTACGAGTGGGTGTTGTATTTGTGAGTTAGCCAGGTCTGCCACACATCTCAAAGTCTTTCCCTGATCACATCACTTAAGTACATTCTCCTTCATCTGAACTTGCATACCACTTACAGTCCGCGTGGATAAAGTCTTGGCTTCTTGGCAGTATTTGTAAGTGATTTTCTTCTGTTCCCAACTGATTATATATCTGGGTCATCTCTTCAGGAGCTGGCGATAGGTTTAACAATATCTTAAAATTGTAAAATTTCCCAAGAGCTTCCAATCATAAGCCATTATTTGGTTCTGTACAGGACAAAGATATTTATTTCCATTTTACAGAGAATTTGAGACTGAAAGAGATTATATGATTTACGCAGCTTGGCATGATTTATACCTAAGACTAGAACTTATGCATTCTGACTGCTAAACCAATGCTTTCTCAACAATTGTATGTAATAAATTATATTTATATACGTATTCATATGTCTATCTACAAACAGACCTAGTAAAGCTAGTATATTTGCAATGATATCGCATAACTACACATAGTTATGCACAACTGCTCTAAAAGTGGAGGGGCTACTCGGAGTAGTTTTGTCTAAAATGTTCCTGAAATCTATCCATGGATAATGTGTAACATGACTATATGTTTTTATCCAAATCGAATCACTTTTAAAAATGAGCTATTAATAATTTATTCAGAACAACAAAGAAAACTGAAACTTTCTTTGGCAAGAAAAGACTTATAGTTCACCAGGTAATGGATGAAGATGGTACGGTAGAGCTTTGAACTTATTAGGAGATAAGAGACTGAAGTACAAGGTATAGGATATATCAAGAATCATGATATTCATCTTTTTCTGAGCATGAGAGAAGCTTAAGTAAAAGGGCAAGAATTAAGGATATTAAAATAAAGTATTGAAATTGTGTACTTAATAGTCAAACCACAAAAAATGAATGTTCATATGAAATTTTTTTGTTTGGCAACAAAGAAAACATAAGCTTCATTTTTATTATACTGTGACTTTTCTATTTTCTTTGCACTAAGAAATTAAGTCACGCAAGATGGAGCAAATCATAGAGCTTGAGGGAATGAATAAAGGGAGCACGCTTTTGAGGAAGATTTTCTTTAAGGCCTTGGATTTTTCCCCTCCCCTTTTCCCTCCTTTGTTCATTCCACACTATCTGTCATCTATTTTCAACAAAAAATTATGATGTGTACCATATTTCAAATGTTATGAAAGTATTGGGACTTTAAAGAGTACTCAGGCAGCTCATCATCTAGCGAGAGACAATAAATGGACAATAATGATTGATAGTGTCATAGGCAGAATTTACCGTGATTTGCTTAAGGAGTGTGTAAGATGACTTCAGGAATTAGTAGAGACTTTCCAGGGGAACAATGCTTTTTAACAACCCTAAGAACGAGTCTCACTTCATTTTTTGATGTTTGACTACTGACAGCTTCTAAGCCACATCCCTCTTTTGTTCCCTTGTTCCTCACATCCGGGAAATCTGATAAGAAATCCCATAGGCTCCCTTCTTTGGTACCTATGGGATTTTCAAACCATGCAACCCTCTGCCCATAGAAGAGCACCCTTACACTAGTCCCACTACCTAACCACAATAAAAATCCCAAGTGAATCTGCTCTCTAAGAAAGCAGAGAGCTGTCTCTGCTCTCTAAGCAATTTTCAGAGCAACCTGGGAAGCCTGCCTTGCTATCTCCAGAAAGCCTCAGTACGTGAGTAATAAATCTTTTCATGTCCTCTTGGTTTGTGGGTGGCATCATCAGTTTTGAAATCTAAACTAAATTTTGGAAGTGGGTTCATTGATGCCTGCAGAGTGGACACAACAACAGCTTTATCGAAGCATAATTTACATACTATAGAATTCACCCATTTTAAGGATATAATTAATTGATATTTAGTAAATTTACGGAGTTGTGCAACCATCATCAAAGGAATTTAGAACACTCTTCAGCCAAAAATGTCTCTTGGACCCGTTTGCCACCAACCCCCAGGCAACCACTAATCTGTTTTCTGTCTCTATAGATTTGCTTTTTCTGAACATTCCACATGAATGGATCCATATAAATATAGTCTTTCCACCCAAATTTTTCACTTAGCATAAGGTTTAAGAGATTATTCTATGCTATTATACGTATCAGAATTAATTTCTTTTTACTACTTAATAGTAGTCCATTGTAGTGATATACAAATTTTGTTTATCCATTCAGTAGTTATTGGACATTTGTATTGTTCCTACTTTTTGGCTATTACGAATAGTGCTACTCTGAACATTTACATATAAATCTTTCTATGGACATGTGCTTTAATTTCTCTTGAGTAGATACCTAGGAATGGAACTGCAGAATCATATGGTAAATTCATGTTTAACTTTTTAAGAAACTGCCAAACTATTTCCAAAGTGGCTATACTATTATACATTCCCATCAGCAATGAATGAACATTCCGGTTTCTCCGCCATTTTGGCTGACACTTGTCATTGTCTGTCTTTTGGATTATGGCTATCTAGTAGGTATAAAGTGATATTTAATTGTGGTTATAATTAACATTTTCCTAATAATTAATAGTGTTGAGCACCTTTCAAGTGCTTATTAGCAATTCATGTGTCTTCTTTGGTGAAAGGCCTATTCAAATCTTTTGCCTGTTTTTAATTGAGTTATTTGTCTTAGTATTGCATTGTAAGAGTTCTTTATATATATTGGATACAAGTACTTTGCCAGATATGTAACATGCAAATACTCTATTGAACTCTTTAGTTCAGTCACTGTATTTTTAGCTGCTGGGTGGGGTCATAGGCTGGGTGGTACTGTAGGATGGGCTCCAAGGCTACTCAGGGTCACTGTTCAGGCTCTTTCGTTATACAGGACCAAAGGCTATGCTCAATACTTGGGCAGGGTTGCTGGCATAGCTCCCTGCCTGGTCAGGTCTTAGGGTGTCCTCCATGGATGCTGGGCATATGTGGCCATGCTTTCCAGAGGGGCAGGACTGGACGCTATGCTTCAGTTGGATGGTACTATGAATTTCCTTCCCTGATCAGGTCTGTCTGTAGAATAGGCTCCATGGCCAGTAAAGCTCACTGACTGGGGACCATTTTCAAGCAGAACTACGAACCAAACTCCTTGGACAGATGGGGCCACTATCTTGGCTCTGTAGATGGGCAGAGTCCCTGGCTGGGATCTCTGCTGGGTTGCCATTGCAAATAGGAATGCATTCCACCAAGGCCTGAGCTCTGGTTGCTGTAAGCCTTGCCTCCATCCCCAATCTCCGTCTTTCTCTGATCCCTAGTGGTCGAGCTCTGCATATTCTCCCAGTTATCCCCCTGAGGTGGCACCTAAGTGGACCTCTCAGAAAGCATCTCACCACCCTGGATGTCCACCTTGGGTTCTCTTCTTCCCACTGGAGAAACCATAGGCCCAGGTACATGCTCTCAGTGTGGCTATGTGCCAGGCTAGAGGAGGAGGAATGCAGTCAAAGTGTAGCCACTCCTCTTGACCTTCTAATGTGGTCCTTCTTGGTCTCTGTGGTCCAGGGGGCTGCTTCAGACTCTCCCCTGGGTTCTAGGATTTTCATAATGGTGTCTTGTCTAGGGGTAGTTCTTAGTTGGTATTCTTGAGTGGGGACTGAAGTCAGGAAAATTATCTTGATGATGTTAACTTTATTTTCGTTTCTTGATGATGTCTTCTGAAGTGCAAAAGTTTTTAATTGTGATGAAGTGCCATTTATCAATATTTTATATTATGGATTGTGCTTTTGGTATTATATTTAACTTGTCTAACTCAAAATCATAAGAATTTTCTCATTGGTTTGCTTCTGAAAGATTTATAGTACACATATTAATTCTCACACTTAAGTCTATGATCCAAATTACAGTCATGCATCAGTTACCAATGGGGATATGTTCTGAGAAATGCATCGTTAGGTGATTTTGTCTTTGTGCAAACATCATAGAGTGTACTTACACAAACCAGATGTTCTAGCCTACCACACATCTAGGCTATATGATGCTAATCTTATGGGATCACCATAGTGTATACAGTGCATCACTGATGGAAACTTCATTACACAATGCACGACTGTACCTCCCAAGAACCGCATCTCCAAATGCCATCAGATTGGGAGTTAGGGCTTCAGCATATGAATTTTGGGGGAACACAAACATTCAGTCTGTAACGTATTTTTAATTTCATCTTTAGATTGTTTATTGGTAGGATATGAAAATAAAATTGGTTTTTGTATACAATCATACCTAGGATAAGTCATACTTGATTATGATATATAATCCTTTTTATTTGTTTCTGGTTTTGATTTGCTCAAATTTTGTTGAAGATTTTTAAATCAATATTCATGAAATATATTGGTCTGAAGTTTCCTTTTATTGTGATATCCTGAACTGTGATACCCTTCATATTAGGGTAATACTGGTTTTACAGAATGAGTTGGAAACGATTTCCTTTTCTTCTACTATCTGAAACCGTTTGTGAAGTATTGTTATTACTTATTATTTAAATGTTTAAAAGATTTCACCAGGGAAGCCATCTAAACCTGGTTGTTTCATTGTGGGAAGATTTTGTGTTATTAATTCAGTTGTTTTACTTGTTATAGGTCTATGCCAATTTTCTGTATCTTCTTTAGTCAGTTTAGGTAGTTTGTGTCTTTCTAAGAATTTAACCATTTCATCTTAGTTATCTCATTTGTTGGCACCAGTTTGTTCATAGTATTTCCTTCCCATCTTTTAATTTTTGTAAAATTTGTATGATGTCAGCTTCTTCATTCATTATTTTGGTAAGTGATGTCTTTTTTCTCCTCTCCCCCCACCTCCCATCTTGGTTAGTCAATTTTGTTGATATTTTCAAAAATTAACTGTTAATTTTGCTGACTTTTCTCTATTGCTATTTGTTCTTATTTTATTGATTTCTACTCTGACCTTTGTTTTCTTGCTTCTGCTATATTTGGTTGAGTTTGCTCTTCTTTTACTTTTTCCTTAAGGTATAAGGTAAAATTATTAATTTGGGATGTTTTTTCTGTTCCACTATGAGTGTTAAAGCTACAACCCTCTTTGTATCAAAGCACTGCTTTAGCTGTATCCCATGAATTTTGATGTATTTTTGTTTCTATTCAGTATAAAACATATTCCAATTTTCTTTGTGATTTCTTATTTGACCCATGGGTTACTAAGAAGGGTGTTATTTTATTGTTTATTATTTGGGCATTCCCAAAACTTCTTTCAGTTTTTCCTTTCTTATTTAATTCCTTTTTTTTTTCCCCAAAGATTGGCACCTGGGCTAACAACTGTTGCCAATCTTTTTTTTTTTTTTTCTGCTTTTTATCTCCCCAACGCCCCCCCCCCCCCCGCCCCCGTACACAGTTGTATATCTTAGTTGCAAGTCCTTCTAGTTGTGGGATGTGGGACGCCACCCCAACGTGGCCTGACTAGCGGTGCCATGTCCACGACCAGAATCCAAACCCTGGGCTGCCGCAGTGGAGCGCGCGAACATAACCACTCCGCCATGGAGCCAACCCCTTATTTAATTCTTGTAGTTAGGGAACATATATCATGTGATTTTAACCTTTTTAAGTTGTTGAGATTCGTTTAGTGCCTACTATGTGATCTATTCCAGAGAATGAACTATATATTCTTTTACATCAGGTTAGAGAAAAAATATTTGTACTATGCAGTTACCTTTCTTGGTACACTTTATTTCTCCATGTGGATTTGAGTTACTGTCTGGTCTTGTTTCTTTTCATCCTGAAGAATTTCCTTTAGTAATTTTTCTGTCCCTATTTCTCTCTTTTCTCCTTCTGGAACTCCTATTCATATATGTTGACATCTTTGATGGTTTCTCATATGTCTCTGAAGTTCCTTTCATTTTTCTTTATTCTTTTTTTTCTTTCTGTTCTTCAAACTAGATAATTTCTATTGATCTCTCCTTAAGTTTGCTGGTTATTTCTTCTGTTAGCTCAAATCTGTTTTGCTGAGCTCCTCTAGTGAATTTTTCATTTCGCTCATTCAACTTTTAATTCCAAGAATTTCTATTTTGTTCTTTTTAAATAATTTTTATTGTTCCTTATTTGATAAATAGTTGACATCATACTTTCCTTTAATTCTTTAAGTATAACTTCCTTTAGTTCTGTGACTATATTTATGTATAGTTTATATTATATTTATAACTTCTTTTTCAGCTAAGTCAAACTTCCAGCCTTCTCAAAGATAATTTTTATTCATTTCCTTTTCCTCTGTGTATGAGTCACATTTTCTAGTTTCTTTGCATGTCTTGTAATTTTTTGTCAAAAACTGGACATTTTAGATAATATAGAAATTCTAAATTTTTATTCCTCCCTCATAATAGTTTTTGTTGCTTTCTCTTTTTTTTGGCTTGCTTATTTGTTTCCTTGTTTTATGACTTGCTTGCAATAATTCTGTGGAATGTATCTCACCACACAGTACAGCTACTGATGTCTCTGCTCGGTTGATTTTTTTCCATCATTGTTTTTATTTTTAAGTCTATCTTTCTAGGGTCTGTGTAATAGAGTGGTCAGTAAATGATTAGTGAGAGGTTGTGCTTAAACACTCGGTCAGTAAAGCTTTCACCTTTACCAGTGGATCTGCATGAGGGTCAGGGAACACATTTAAAGGTTAGAAAGTTTACTATTCGTTCCCAAGTGTTATTTTCTACCAAGCCTCCTCATGCCTCCTCCACATTTGTGAAAAGTCTTATATTCAGGCAGGGAAATTCAGGGAGCTAGGGCCCTCTCCAATCTTTCCAGTTGTGCATACACATTTTAGGAAACTCATTTTGGCAGTTTTATGGAGGGTGGGCTGGAAGAAGGATGTCTGAACTCAAGATAATGAGGCTACCTAGGAGATTTATTTTAGAAACCAAAAAGAGAAACTCACTTGAAGTGCCATGAGACCACAAGTGTGCGTAACTCTAAGGGTCATAATCTACAGATTTGTCTATAAACTCTATAGAAAAATGTGGGCTATGCGAGTGAGAACCACTAGAGTTGTTCAGTTGACAGCACGTGTGGTCGTATGTGGTCGCCCGAAAGAGCCATTTCAACAAACAGTGATAGAAATGGAAAAAAGCATACTTTGTCATCTCGTGACCCAGGAAAACAGTGTAGAGGACAGAATATATAAAGGATTTGAAATCAATTATTCTAGAGCAAAGATGCTGGAGAGTCGGCTTAAAAATAGTTTTCATGTGTTTGAAGTATTATTCAGAGGAGGAGAAAAAATATTTTTTAGCTTTTCCAAAGAGAGTAGAAAAGTTAGAAATGGCTACAGAAATAGTAAAGATATTGAATTTAAAACAGTTTTTCCTGACTCTCCTCAAATAATAAGTCCAAATGCCTAGGTGAATACCCTTTCCTAGAGATCTTTAAGAAGAAAATACAGATAACTGGCTCTGTCTTCATCTGTTTTAAGTAAATGGTTGGAGCCTTAATACTGCATCTAGGCCACTATTTCTTCCCTTATATCTTATTGAGTACATACAATATAATAATACATTATTATATCTATTTTCTTGATGTTGGGGAAAGGGGTGGGTAGAGTGTCCAATCCATTTTTGTTTCTAGTTATCTATTATTTTTTCACAAAAAGGGGAAAAATTACTGAACTGGGAATCAGATACTTCAACTATCTTTGATTGACTAACCAGCTATCTTATTTTGCTCATCTGTAAAACAAGAGTTAAATTAAATGATAATTTCTAAGTTCCTCTTTAGCTGCAAATGTGAAGCTCCCATGTACCATAGACACATCATTGTACTGGCTTGTTTTTCTTTTAAAGTACTGCAGAATTCCTCTTCCATTAATGATGAATTAGGATATCATGACCAACTCCTCTGCTAAGACAGACTAGAAAATCTGGACAAAGTACAAAGTATATCTTACTGATACATTAGAAAGCTGATGAAATAGTGAGGAATACTAGAGGCAAAACCAGGGAGGATAATGAAAGCCAGAGAAGAAAGCCTTGCATCTTACAGTTTGTTTTCAGCTAAAACCATGTACATATTCTAAAAATAGTGGCTGAGAGTCTAAGAAGCTTAACTGAATTTTTGACAAACTTATGGATCTTGGAAGACAAAAATTGAAGTCCCAAGCCCACTAAGGGAAGGAAACAATCATAAACAAATATTCCTGACTGCTTGCTTAAAGTAAACATAAATTCCCTGTAAAGGAAGATATAATTCTAGGTTTCAAATGATCTCTATGTTTTATGAAAATACAATGTCCGGCACTCAATTTAAAATAACCAGGGATGGAGGGCAGCCCTGTGGCCGAGTGGTTAAGTTCACTCACTCCGCTGAGGTGGCCCAGGGTTTCGCTGGTTCAGATCCTGGGCGTGGACATGGCACCGCTCGTTAAGCCATGTTGAGGTGGCATCCCACATGCCACAACTAGAAGGACCTGCAACTAAAATGCACAACTATGTACTGGGGGGATTTGGGGATATAAAACAGAAACAGGAAAAAAAGATTGGCAACGGTTGTTAGCTCAGGTGCCAATCTTAAATAAATAAATAAATAAAAATTAAAAAAATAAAAATAAAAAAGGATGCAAGGGCAGCAGAAAGCAGATTGAAGGCTGAATGTCAAGAGTAGCAACAGAAAATAGAAAAATACTTTAAGAGCATCCAGATAATAGAGTTTTGTGTTTTTTTTGAGGAAGATTAGCCCTGAGCTAACATCTGCCATCAATCCTCCTCTTTTTGTTGAGGAAGACTGGCCCTGAGCTAACATTCATGCCCATCTTCCTCTACTTTATACGTGGGATGCCTGCCACGGCATGGCTTGACAAGTAGTGCATAGGTCCACACCCAAGATCTAAACCAGCAAACCCGGGGCCGCCAAAGTAGAACATGCAAACTTAACTGCTGAACCACCAGGCCAGCCCCCAGATAATAGAGTTTTTAGACAAAGATTTTAAGGTACCTATGTTTAATATGTTCAAAGTTCAGATATGGCTTTCAGCAGAACACTGAAAAATATTTGAAAAGAAAAAAAAAATTGAATGGAAGTTCCAGAACTTTAAAACAGTAACATATTGAGCCAGCCCTGGTGACTTAGTGGTTAAGTTCTGGGTACTCTGCTTTGGTGGTCTGGGTTCAGCTCCCAGGCATGGACCTATTCTACTCATCTGTTGGTGACCATGCTGTGGTGGGAGCTTACATACAAAAAGAGGAAGGTTGGCAACAGATGTTAGCTCAGGGTGAATGTTCCTCTGCAAAAATAATAATAATAATAACATATCTGATTTAATGTAGACAGGTTGAAGGAAGAGAGAAATGGTGTCCTGGAAAATAGGACCAAACAAATCCAAATTCAGGTAAAGAGAAAATAAAGTTGGAGTATAACAGAAAGAAAGTAAACAGTGAAAAGGTCTAATAAACTTATAATTGCAATACTAGAAGGAGAGGAGAAAGAGGATGTGGTAGGAGCAATATTACAAGAGACAATGGTTGAGAATTTTCCAAAGCCAGTAAAAAATATCAAGACCAATATTTTAAAAGGTCTATAAACTTCTATAACATAAATATTAAGAAAATCAAACATAGGGTGTCATAGCAAAACTACTGAAACCAAAATCTTAAAGGAAATCTTAAAGGTAGACAGAAGAAAAAACTATTACTTTCATTGAAGCAGTAATTATCCTGACAATTGCCTTCTCTAAAGAAGTAACAGAAGCTGGAATACAATGAAACTGTAGCATCAAACTAACGAAGGAACACAACTATCAACCTAAAATTCCATATTCAGTGAAATACCTTTCAAAACTAAAAGTGATATTAAGAACATGGCAGAGTCTCTTCAAATGGTTAAACCTTTTCACAAAAAGATACTTAATGGAAATTATAAAGAGCACTTTTTAGGAACAAGGAAAATGATCTCAGAAGAAACTACAGCTGCAAAAAGGAATGTAGAGCCCACCATGGAAAGCAGTATAGAGGTTCCTCAAAAAACTTAAAAAGAAAAAACCCAACTACCACATGATCCAGTGAAGCCACTTTTGGGTATATATCCAAAAGAATTGAAATCAGGATCTCAAAGCAATATTAGCACTCCCATATTCACTGCAGCACTATTCACAAAAGCCAAGATGTCAAAACAACCTAAATGTCCATTGGCAGATGAATGGATACAGCGGTATATACATACAAGGCAATACTATTCAGCCTTAAAAAAGAAGGAAATTCTGCAAAATGCAACACCTGGAGGATGTTATGCTAAGTGAAATAATTCAGACACGAAAAGACAAGTAGTCTATGATTTCACTTGTATGAAGTATCTAAAATAGTCAAATTCGTAAGATCAAAGACTAGAATGGTGGCTACCAGCATCTAGGGGTGGCGGGAGAGGTGGAAATGGAGAGCAATTAATCACTAGGCATAAAGTTTTATTTAAGTAAGATTAATAAGCTTTAGAGATCTACTGTACAACATTGCACCTATAGTCAACTGTAATGTATTTACTGTACACTTAAAATTTGTTAAGAGGATAGGTTTCATGTTAAGTGTCTTATCACAATACAATTTAAAAAATTAAAACAAAAAATAAATATATGCCAATAAGTATAAATAAATAAATATGAATGGAGAGCAACAAAAAAGGTAAATACACAGCTAAATCTAAATTGGTATTGACTGTGTAAGATAATAGTAATGCCTTGTGGTATTTAAAAATATATAGAATGAAAATACATGATAATAGCATTTAAGATCGGGGGAAAGGGAAGTAAAATGTTCTTAGGACTTTCATTGTCTGGAAAGAAGTAGAAGTACGATGTATATTAGGCTTTTCTAAGACAAAGAATCATCTTGTAATCTCCAGGAAATTATGTTAACTCAGAAATTTATTAAGTAAATTTAAGTAAAAATGTTTCTGGAAGTCTAATTTTGTGCTAGTTTTAAATTTTGATATATTTCTTCATTTGGATATGTTACATGTGAAAAAAGAAAAAAATGGCCTTTCAAGGAAAACAGTGCAAAGAATCATGCAAAAGCTCAAATTCAACTTTATGTTTATTTATCTGTTTAGAGAAAATCACCTGAAGTTGAGTTTTAAGCAAAAGAATATCCCTTATTTTAAGGTTTGAAGTTTGGGAAAGGGCAGAGCCATTTTTAATCCACTGTTGGCTCAAGAGTATAAGGCATAAATTCAATTTATGATGCTTCTCCAAGTAGTGCGTATGAACTAACTCTTAACACGGCAATTTGCTTGAAGGGTTGTAAATCATTTCCTGAGTTCGGATATTATACTCACCTTCAAATTAAGGCAGGTACCCAAGAGATAGCTGAAAAAGAAAGAGATCATGTGGTGTAGCCTAGATTAAACAGTTCTCTGACGCAGTTGGAGTATAAGATTCTCAAAGGTAAGAATCAGTATCCATGCACAATTTCAGTACCTGAAAGGAGCTAGCTGTGGTATAGAGGAAAAGATGCTGCTTGGGCTGAGATCCAGGTAAAGAAGGTTATAATCTTGGTCTGCTGCTTACTCACTTTCTGACCTTTGGCGAGGTCATTTTGTTACTCTGTGATTTTTATTTTCTGTACATCAGCAAAGCAATTTAGCTCAAAGCAATTTAACTCATAGGCGTTAAAAACTAGAAAAATGTTTGCACAAATATTTTGTAAAGAGAAAAGTATATACAAGTATAGAACATCATTCTTATTTCAAAATATATGTCACACATTCAAGTCTTTAATCCATTTTGAGTTAAATTTTGTGTATGGTGTAAGATAATGGTCTGCTTTCATTCTTTTGCAAACGACTGTCGAGTTTTCCCAACACCATTTACTAAAGAGACTGTTCTTTCTCCATTGTACCTTCTTGGCTTCTTTGTTGAAGATTAGCTGTTTTATTTTGGGGCTCTTGATTCTGTTCCATTGATGTGTGTGTCTTTTTTTGAGCCAGTACCATGCTGTTTTGATTACTATGGCTTTGTAGTATATTTTGAAGTCGGGGATTGTGATACTTCCAGCTTTGTTCTTTTTTTCTCAGGATTGTTTTGGCTATTCAGGGTCTTTTGTTGTTCCATGTCAATTTTAGGATTCTTCACTCTATTTCTGTGAAGAATGTCATTGGGATTCTGATTGCGGTTGCATTGAATCTCTAGACTACTTTAGCTAATATGGACATTGTAACTATATTTATTCTTCCAATCCATGTGGATGGAACATCTTTCCATTTCTTTATGTCCTCTTCAATTTCTTTCAATAACATCTTATAGTTTCCAGTGTCTAGGTCTTTCACCTCCTTGGTTAAATTTATTCCTAGATATTTTATTATTTTTGTTGTTATTGTAAATGGGATTGTATTCTTGACTTCTTTTTCTGCTGGCTCGTTGTTAGTATATGGAAATGAAACTGATTTTTTCATGTTGATTTTGTACCCTGGAAGTTTGCTGTAGTTGTTGATTATTTCTAATAGTTTTCTGGTGGATTTTAGGGTTTTCTATATATAGATTTATGCCATCCACAAACAGTGAGAGTTTTGCTTCTTCCTTTCCAATTTGGATCTCTTTTATTTCTTTTTCTTGCCTAATTGTTCTGGCCAAAACTTCCAGTACTATGTTCAATAAGAGTGGTGAGAGTGGGTACTGTTGTCTTGTTCCTGTTCTCAGAGGAATGCCTTTCAATTTTTCACCATTAAGAACGATGTTGGCCTTGGGTTTGTCATATAAGGTGTGTATTATGCTGAGGTACTTTTCCTCTATGCCCATTTTAGTGAGAGTTTTTACTGTAAATGGATGTTGGATCTTGTGAAATGCTTTGTCTGCAATTATTGAGATGATCATGTGATTTTTATTCCTCATTTTGTTGATGTGGTCTACCATATTGATTGATTTGCGGATGTTGAATGATCCCTGCATCCCTGGAATAAATCCCACTTGATCGTGTTATATGATCCTTTTAATGTATTGTTGTATTTGATTTGCTAACTACTAGAAGAAAATAGAGGCAGTACACCCTTTGAGATTGGTCTTAGCAGTATCTTTTTGAATACCATGTCTACTCAAGCAAGGGAAACAAAAGAAAAAAATAATAAATGAGACTACATCAGACTAAAAACTTCTGCAAGGCAAAGGAAACTATGAACAAAATGAAAAGACAACCCATCAACTGGGAGAAAATACTTGAAAATCGTATATCTGACAAGGGGTTAATTTCCAAAATATATAAAGAACTCATACAACTCAACAACAAAACAAAAAACTCAATCAAAAAAATGGGCAGAGGAGGGGCCATCCCAGTGGTGTAGCAGTTAAATTCACGTGCTCCACTTTGGTGGCCCAGGGTTCACTGTTTCAGATCCTGGGCAGGGACCTATGCACTGCTTATCAGGCCATGCTGAGGCAGGCATCCCACATATAGAGTAGAGGAAGATAGGCACGGATGTTAGCTCAGGGCCAATATTCCTCAGCAAAAAGAGGAGGACTGGCAGTGGATGTTAGCTCAGGGCTAATCTCCTGCCCCCCCCCCCCCCAAAAAAAATGGGTGGAGGATATGAACAGACATTTTTCAGAAGAAAATATACAGATGGCCAACAGGCACATGAAAAGATATTCAACATCACTAATTATCAGGGAAATGCAAATCAAACTGCAATGAGATATCACTTCATGCCCATCAGAGTGGCTGTAATTAACAAGACAAGAAGTAGCAAATGTTGGAAAGGATGTGGAGAAAAGGGAACCCTCATACACTGCTGGTAGAAATGGAAACTGGTGCAGCCACTATGGAAAACAATATAGAGATTTCTCAAAAAAATTAAAAATATAATACCGTCTATCCCAATACTGGGTACTTATCCAAAGAACATGAAATTAACAATTCAAAGAGATTTATGCATCCCTATATTCATCACAGCATTATTCACAATAGCCAAGACACGGAAACAACCCAAGACCTTGTTGATAGATGAATGGATAAGGAAGATGTGGTATATATATATATATAGTGGAATACTACTCAGCCATAAAAAAGACAAAATCATGCCATTTGTGACAACATGGATGGAACCTGAGGATATTATGCTAAGCAAATGAGCCAGACAGAGAAAGACAAACACTGTATGATTTCACTCACATGCAGAAGATAAACAAACACATGGATAGGAGAGCAGATTGTTGGTTGCCAGAGGGGGAGGGAGTAAAGGGAGGACAAGAAGGGTAAAGGATCACATATGTATGGTGACAGATAAAAACTAGACTACTGGTGGTGAACACAATGCAGTTTATACAGAAACTGATATATAACAAGGTATACTAAAATTTATACAATGTTATAAGGCAATATGACCTCAATAAAATAATTAAATATATGTATATGTTACACTAGTCAATTCGGTGTAGCATTTATCCGTGGTTACAAAGAGATGGACAAATTTATAGTAAGCAAGGAAACAAAACTAAGGCCCTATACGTTTAGGTTAAAAGCAGTTGCTTAAACAATTGCAAGAAAAAAAATTTAGATTTTCATGGTGAATAGGCCTTGGCACGAATTTTAATTTTGTCATATATAATTTAATTTTGTCACTGATAATATAGAAATGACTTGTCAAATTCTAAATTCATTTTCCTTTCATTAATAATCTTTTAGATTTGGTGCCTATTTTACTCTATTTCTTGTAATAAGTACACAGAGAACGCAAAAGTGGAATGGTAGCATGACCAGATTTTCAATAACCTGTTAAATAGCTTATCTGGAACTTTCTTTATAAGCAAAGCATACATTATGATAGGAAAAATAAGTTAAGTATGTACCTTTGGATGATTTTGAGCTTCATATTTGAAGTCATCGATTTGTTACCCTGAGATGAATAATTTTCCTACCCAAGTCTAAATAACCACAGGGAAAATTGTGTTTGAGAAGGTTAATTGTAAATACTCTGAGAAAATGTTAAGGTATAAAGTTGTGGGCTAGTAATGATGTTGGAGTTTCCAAAAGAACCTTCATTTCAATCTCTGAAGTTTTATGTGTGGGAGTGAGAAAAGATAGCCTTTCCTGATGTTTACATTTAATGTAAATTTATTTAGAGAACTAGATTTTGTTAGCTGGGAATAAGGTGGAAGACTAGGATTAAATAGGAGTGCCAGACACTTTTCAGCGACTATTATTACAATTCAGAAAGTCTTTTATTTTCTCAAAATAATTTTAGTGCCAATGCCCATGAAAATGATGTTGGAATTATTATTATGAAATATATATGCTTGATGAGGTATTTTCCTTATTAATGTCACAGAGAAATTTGTATTGTTTATTAGCTTGTGATACTAAATCATATCCTTAGGTCATAATAATGCATTCATTATCATTAAATAAATAACCTAGTTATATTTTTTGGAGAGAGATTTCAAGAGATAGATGAGACCCAGATTATTGTCCTTTCTAGAAAGTTTATGAATTATAAAGTCGTTTATCAACAATAATAAAGAAATAACCACTGCAGCTACTTAGAAGATTCAAAATGTTGCTAAGTTTATGAGAAAAGATTTTCTTAGCTTGAATATTTTTTACTCTCTTTGCAGGCTTTCTCCCTACTCAGCCCTTGCCTTCTTTCCCCATGCTTTCTCCTTCTCCACCTCCCCTCTCCGTTGATTATTTACACCTTGCCTCCTCTCAGACATAGCTCTCAATTCTTACCACTCATCCTCCTACTGTGTTTTAGGCCAAAACATTTATATTCTGAAGCAGACTAACGCGATAGCCAGTGAGTATCACAGAGTTCTCCAGGTCTGTTACAATGTCTTATCTTCTAATTTCTCACCTAGTTAATTTCAACTTCACTTTGCTTTGTGTGTGTAGATCTAGCTACTGAAAACCTAACAGAAACATTTTTTTAAAAATCCTTCCTTCCTTCTTCCTCCTTCCTTTCTGATACTTTAGTAATCTAGTTCTCATTCTCAATCCTTCATGAGATCTCTCCTTTTGAATTTTACTCCTTCCTGGACTCTGGGTGAATGTTAGAAGTCCCTAAGTGTCTATAAAAAGAATGCAGAATTCTAAGAGTTTACGGATACTTAGAGTACAGAACTGTTTATCTCCACAGAGGTGGAAGAACTGACTTCTATCGTTTATATTCATCTCAAGGCTTCAGACAGGGGGTGCAAGGCAAACAGGGAGAGCATGATGAGATCCCAGGCACTAAAGTGCTCCCCGAATTCTGAAAAGTCTTTTAATTTTTGTGTAATGGGTGCAACTTAAGAAATGTTACAAAAGATTGTACACACAAAAGAGTACAGAGTACAGAAGGCAGATATAATTGCTCAGGCTTATGGAAATTCATTCACGTGGACTCAGGGTAATAAGACAAAATAGAATCTGACATCATTCACAAATAATTAATTAAGATTTATCAAAAAGATGCCTTCTTTTAAAAAAAAATACCGTCTGAAATGATTTGGACAAAATAGATCTGGCCAAGCCCTTTTAGGTCACTTAATTCATTTGGTTGCTCCCCCTCCAAAAGGTTTAAGTTTCTGTTGTTTTACATTTTTGTTTTATTTTGTGAGAAAAAGATAGAATCTGACTGTTTTATTCAAATCTTCCAGAAAATTCAAGTGAGATTAGTTATTTCTGGAACAGAGGACACAGAATTATTGCCGCCACCACACTCCACGCAGCCAAGTGAATCCATTTTCTTTGATCCATAGCTGTACATTCTACCCAGCCCCCTTTAGATGTTCCACGACAGCGGAAAGGAACTGGGGGTAGGTATCAAGCAGGCTTGATTCTTACGTGTGCATATGTGATCATAAGCAAGGAAATTAACCTGGTGGGGCTCAGTTTCAACATTTTGAAGAGAAAAGGACAAAAGGAGGAAGAGAGGGATAGAGAAACGAATGAAGGGAAGGAAAGAGAAGGGTGCATAGGTAATTGAAAAATTTGAAAAAGGAAATGTATATAATGTGCTTGTTCACACTTAAATGCTTATAAGTTTTAGTTGTTATATTATTGGTAGGAAAGTTTGAATAAAATACAGAAAACATAATATTTTTATTTCTTTTGGTATATTTTGTTTGGGTAAAAGATATTGGAGGATAGTCCACTGACAGGAAAACCAGAACATTGTAATATCAGTAGGGAGAACTTATAAGAGGAGGTAATAGTTAATTGCAATTGATTCTATAGAGAAGAGAGTAGACATGAGTGTGGAGAAAACCCTTCACCCAAAAAAGACTGATTACTAATAGAACATGTGCTTCAGAACTATACTCCAATAGCTGCTCTATGATTTATGTGTTTTGGCATTGGTGAATATGTTATATCTGTTGCACAGCTTCTTGGTGGAGAAAGAATTCTCTTCCATGCCATTTCATTTTTGGGCAATCTGTATCATACTTTCTTAGCCTAACTCATGTCCCACAGCTTTTTCATGACAAGACTAAAAAAGAGCTAATTTTAGCTGGACAATGATAACAGCCATTTATGGTTTGACATTATAATTGGACAGAGAAAATAGATGGAAAATGACTTCAAGAAGATTGAATGTCTCCCAAAAGAATTTCTTTTTCTACATGAGGAGCAAAACTATCCATGTGGTAGTCTACAAAGTAAAAAGGAATCTCCTTTTCCAAATCTCTAAATTAGGATTTTTCTTAAAACCATTGGAAGTTGTCAAAATTTATCTAACATTTAAAATAACACCATAGTACTTCCAGTATAAAAGGAAGAAAAGGGGCTTTGGAGTTGGAGCTGAAATCCAAATCTAACTCTTTAATTTAAGTATCCAACCTACCTTTTTTCTTCACCTAGAAAATTAGGGTAATAATACCTTCTTTATAGGATTGTGTCAGTGATTAAATGATTGAAAGCACATGAAATGCTTAGAACAATACATATGACAAAGTGGTCATATAATTACATTGTATATAGTAATTCTATTTTGTTTCCTAATACTCAAACTATTCCTTGTATTCTCATTAACCCTCACTTCTTTTTCTCGTTTTTTGTGAGGAAGATGGTCCCTGAGCTAACATCTGTGCCAATCTTCCTCTACTTTGCTTATGGGACGCCAGCACAGGATGGCTTGGTGAGCGATGGGTAGGTCCGCACCTGGGATCCGAACCTGCGAACCCCAGGCAGCCAAAGTGGAGTGTGCAAACTTAACCACTATGCCACCAGGCCAGCCTCAACTCTCACTTCTTCTACTATCCTTAAATAGATAGCTATGTATCCTAATGGAGTCTTGTTAATATGATGAACTCTGTGAAAATATTTCGTCTTAATGTCCAAGTTGAATGAATCTACCTAATGCCAGATTTATTCCTAGTGAAAAGCATTATATCAAAGTTCCGGTTTTTGTTCTACAGCTTGCAAAAGAAACCCAGACACATAAAAGTTACTCAGATTTCTTCTTCTTGGTCCCCTAGATGGGGGGATAGACAGAACTAAAATAAATGTTTAGGGCTATTCAGTCTTTCTCTCCCTATCAGAGATCTACAACTTGTGCGTTAGAAGTCAAATTAAGCCCAAGGGTGTGGCTGTCAGCAGCTCAACCAAGGAGAGGCCTGAGCCAACTCCAGACCTAAAAATGAAGTCCGGAAAGTGTAGCTTAGAAGAGGTTTCGCTCTCCAATCTCCTACCAGTTTTCTCCATTCTGGTCTGACTCTCTGCTTACACTCAAGATTTTATAGTAACCTATCTTTTGTCCCAGGTTAATCATCATGGTGGAGATTGGAGTGGGGAACTAGCCTGGAAAATGGTGAGGCAGATTCTAGTTCCACATCTCTTATTTATTTATTTTTTTTGTTAAGGTAACATTGGTTTATAGCATTATATAAATTTCAGATGTACATCATTATATTCTGATTTCTGTGTAGATTACATCATGTTCAGCACCCAAAGTCCCTGTCCGTTATTAACTATGTAAGTCATATTAAGCAAGCCACTTTGTGTTGCTCTAGTGAGAGGCAAAGGAGATTTATTATTATTTCTTTACTTTTACTACATTTTTGACATAACATGATACATTCTCTGTTAAGGGTTTAAGTTGTTTTCTTAGGTATATTTGCATTTCAGTCTAAACTTCTAGAGCCTATCTAGCTAACTGGTTCTAGTGGGGAGAGAATGCAACAATCTCCTGGCCTCCTGGATCCCCATTTCTATTTTCCTTAATTTATCAGAGGTAGAGTAGCGTTGGTTCTCTAGACTGAAGGCAGCCTATGATTGCGTGAAAATCATTGGAGGAGATTTTTAAATCTGTGAGTGCCCCACCATCGGAAGCTTAGTAGGATTTAGGTCAGCTTGAGTAGAGGAGTTGTAAGACGGCCCGTATTCAAAAATGGATCATTCTGATGCTCACCCAGGGATGAGAATCCTAACAGCTCTGTTAAGCTGGTTGAGCTGCCTTCCTCCTCTGCATCTACAGAAAAGTTTGAATCCGATCCTGAGTCCTCTGGAAGACAGATCCTGAGATAAGGAACTGGTGCTAACACTCTCCTTGGAGGCACAAGTCCAGGGCAGTGAAGGTGAGAGCAAAAGATAAGAGAAGGAAGGTGAGATGGATTGCAATGTATTTCCACTTTATAACAAGCCATAGCAGTCCCTTGGTAGGATTGTTAATTCTGTACATGGAGATTCTACAGAAGGTTTATAAGCAGAAATTTCACCCCAGAGTAATCCACAGGATAGAAAAAGAGGAGGAAACTTATTTGTCCACCTCCCTCCTATCTCCCATTTCCAACTGGTCCAGTTTCACCCCATGAGGAGCTCTCTGTCTTCTGGGCTGTGTCATCTGACCCCACCAGAAGCTGATCCCACTCCCCATAGTGTGATCTTTTATTAAAATCCAGTACTAGAAAGGTGATCCGGCATGAGGGAGGGAGCATTGATAAAGAGATGTGAGAGAGAGAGAGAGAAAGAAATTGAGGGAGTCTAGGAAGGCTAAAAAGATTTGTGTCCCAATATACATGGTTATAGCTTATCCTTGGGGAAAGTTATCAGCCCCTGGGCTAAGCAATTTTCTTAACAAAACGCAAAAGCTGGTTAATTTACAAGCAAATGCATTAAAATCCATGCAAGATTTCTAGGAAGCCCAACTCAGAAGAAAAATGGCAATTTCTTGGAAATCTCAGCATATGCATTTGGCATCGGGTATTATTAAGAGAATTTAAACTGGAACTTAACCAAAAACAATTTCAAGGTCTAGAGTACCTGTCACAGAAGCAAAAATTTCAGGGAAACGCTATATTCAAAATAGGGCTATTAGGGTTTATTTCACTTGTTCGCATACAGCTTGAAAGCTGTGTTTGAAATTTGTCTACACATGTAAATTGACATATAGCCCTGGGTTATGGGTACCACTGGGTCACTAGAAAATAGACTTATAAACTCCATATCTCCTTCCGCTCCTTAACTTGATGTGAAATATTTGACCTTCTCTATTTCACTTTAGGGGAAGCACATTTGTTCTATTTATGTGTAATTTTAACCCCTGTGTTCTTACGATGGGGTCCAATCATCTCAAAGGTTAGTCAGGCCTTTTTCCAATGACCGTAAATATTCTATACTCTTCCTTCTCTTTCCTGCTGCCCCATTTTTAAAAGAATGGGTGGGTTGGAATATGAGTGTCCTGACATTAATGAAAACTTCTGCCTTGGTATCAAAGGATTATAGAAGTTTATGAATGATAGACTCTATCACATACTCTGTGGAGGGTAACTCAGTATTTTTGCACAAATTATGTGTTTGCTCAACTTTATCTAACTATGCAGCTCATAGCTAGCCTCTCTCAAGCATTACAGGGAGAAAAAAACATAGCTAAATCTTTGTGACCATTAGAAATATAGTTCAAAGTACATATCCAAAAAGTTGTGTTATAATGGCATAAAGAATGGGTAGAATCTTGTCAAAACTAGTCTACAAATTGCAAAAGAATGAATCATAAAAAAAGAGACCACCCCTCGTGGCCTTTGGATATCTGTTTATTTTGCAATTACCAATGGGTTAGGAGATCTTTCTAAAATCTCGTCCTGTGACTTCAGAATTTACTCTCACACTGGACTCATTTTTATATATATTTTATAGCAAATACTCCATTTAGCTGTCAGAATGAGGCTTTTAGAAGGATGAATCAGAGCCTGATGGTCATGCCATCTCAAAACTCTCATGACTTCCCATCATATTTAGAATAAAATCCAAAACTGAGGGCTTACAAGACCCTACCTGACCTGGTCCTTGGCCATCTCACAGATATGAACCTCTAGCTCCCTCCCACCCACTCTGCTTGAGTCATCCTGGCCTCCAGGGTGAGGAATAGAGATCTTAAACTAGTGGGTAAAGAAAGAAGTAGACTTATTTTGGATGCAGAATAGACAGGTCTTATTGATAGATAAAATGCGAGAGTTGAAGAAAAAGAGGAATACAGAATTATTTTAGGTCATAATGGGCACTCAATAAATGTTAGCTCTTACTATGTGCCCTATCAAACATTAATAATAACTGGGTAAATTATAACACATGACTATGTGGCAGTGATACAAACTAATCTTGCTTTAGTTTGCATGTGAGGTGCCCATATGAGGGTCAGAATTTAGTGTTCTCATCCTCACCTGGGAGTCCGTAGTTCTCTAAGTTTTATGGATGGTGGTACTGCTTACCATTGGAAGAGCTGACCTCATTCAAGTGCATGATTTACTTTAGCACCTTCAATATTTTTTGAAGTTGGTTCCAAGGCCATGGCCAATATTTTATTAGAATAGTCATTTAAAAATGCACACCAAATTCCTCTCCTGGAGGTAAGACCCCAGAATCTTCATTTTAAAAATGTCCCCAAATCCTTACAGATTCTAAGCTTGAAAATCTCTGTTTTAATAGATTTCTTTGGAACTATATACTCTGTTGCGTCTATTAAAAGTTGAACTTGAGTTACCTTCACTCCACCTTAACAGAGAAACTGAGCGTCTCTCAGATGGTGAAGATCAAAAACATTTAACTGCAAAGCTTATGGGTAATGAATAAGATTGAGTTCCCTATGGGAAATGGGTCATTTTTCAGATTTCACAGGAAGTGTGTGCTTCGGCGCCCATGAGTCTTTTGATTCGTTGGAAGAAGACTATTCAGACCCAGACTGCTGGTCTATTCCTATGCTGCTGCTTCAGAGGGATAAACTAGGCTCCCAGAAATTGTGCGGCAGGCCGCTCTCCATGTCCCCTCTGGAACATGAATACGGACTTGCCAATTTTTATTTGGTCTTTCTTTTTGACAGGCTTTCACAGAGACATAGTGGAATGTCAAGTACTGAAAAGGATAGGATAAAACAAAAAAGCCAGCGTTCCTATCTCCTCTAGTCTTCCGTCTTTTCCAAACTTAATTATTAAGACCAGAAAATATTTCCATGGCTGTCTTTTTCATCATTTTCAAAACAAGACAAATAAAAAAATTGTTCCAATCTCCAATTTTAAATAAAAGACAAATCTCCAGCTGCTTTAAATTTCACAGAGGAGGGAGGGCACTGGCCATCCCCAGCACAGGCCCCACCTAGGGAATTTGTCACTTTCACAAATTTAAATTCAATTTACCACCTTCTCATGAAAAGGGACTGGATTTCTAAACCCGATGATGGGAGTGACATTGAATACAAGATTGTGTAGCACTTTAAGGAACTTTCCTTTTATTAGCAGCTCCATAATCACATTAACTTAGACTGAAAATTTGAACTAATTCTTTCCCTAGAGGCCCAAGCCATAATAATTGTAGAAATCTGTGAAAAAGGATAAATACAATTCAATAATTATATTGATAAATAAAATGAAAATCAACTAATTGTGTCATTCACTCAGATGCTCGCTTCGGCTGTTGCTGGCTTTATGCTTCACTGCCTGCTAAACTTTTCTGTCACACTTCAATAAATTTAATTGTGCAGAATAAATGAGCTAATTTTTGAAGTCACAGGCTCTGTTTGCAAGATAAGGGTGGTGATTTATTGACCTCTTCTAGCTCTGTAAGAGCATCACCCTCCCTTTCTACTGACAACTTGGCATTAGCCATCTTCCCCCTCCGTTCAGTTCTCTTCACAGCTCTCGCTAAACCCTATCCCAGCTTTCCCTCTTCCGGCTCATCTTCTTCCTTCAAATCACTGACGGCCTATCTTAACAGTCTGGCAGGCCTTGCTTCCTCTTGGTTGCAGAAGAAAATTCTGTGGTTTCTGAAGTAGCTCTTCAAAGGTTGATTAATTATTTTTCCATTTCTGCAGCTACCTCAACCCATCATTCAGTTTATTTAACTGAAGCCCCAGGTTGTAAACTTATACCCTTCAAAGCCCCAAGGCAAAATCCAGAGTGTCTGTAGTTGTGACCTTGATGAAGACAATAGTTTTCATTCTCGGACTTAAAAGCATTTCTTGTGACAGGCACACTGACATCACACCAGATCAAGGCTCCTGATAAAACATAATTTTTAAAAACAAGGCCACTCCCTACATGTTGGTTTGAGATATGACAACATAAAATATAACCATTCAAAATTCCAAGAATTATTTGAATAAGCAAAATAGAATCTGTAATGTAGAGAATATGCCTTAAACCAAATGCCTTAGGGTCTGAAGTAGCTTTTTCAGGCATTTTCTCCTGCATTATGTCAAATTTATTTTAACCACTGATTATTTCCCATTTTAGTCTCACATTTTTGATACACACCAAAGAACTTGTATTATTTATACTTTCTCACAGTGTCCAGCTTATGTGCTAATGTCTGGAATTAGGTGTTCAATGAAATAAGTATTGAATTAATGCATTAGTTGAATAATGAGTGAATCACACGCGTATAAACCTATCATATTAAAAGGAATATATGTGTACATATTTTAGCCTGTTATGGGACAATTTGGAAAACATGTAATTTTATACCAAATTGTGGCATATTGATCTCTGAGTGGTGGGGCTATGTTAGAGTTAATGAGAATTTCCTAAAAGGAGAATAGAAAAATAACTCTGTTTTTTAATAGAGCAAGTCCTGTCAATCATCACTAGGCATCTAAATGCTGCACACAAAGAAAACATGGCCCACACCATAGTGTAGCCACACTTCTACTGGAGGAGTCCCACAGGTAGATCTCCTAGAGGGGTCGGTCAACTACCAGCTCAAGGTGGGCTTGTTACTGCAACCAAAGTGGGTTCCCACCTGATGAGTTAAATCAGACTCTCCACCAGAAGTAGTCGTTTCACAAAGTAACGTATATTTGCAGCCAATAGGAGACCATGAGAAATCATTTCCAAAGTCATGGTGTCCCGTCCCCTAACAAAGGGAAACAGGAACCTTTTATTTCAGATGGTGAATGAATTTGCAAAAGGGAGAGATGCATATTCACTTGTGCAGGCTCAGTTGGAAAACATGCTTCTACATACACTGAAGGTTATGGTAATAAGGCCTAAACTCCTCCTGGAGTGAATTTAGCATTCAGATTAAGGCGAAAGTCATAGGCATAGCTCTCAGTAGTGAGGCTTGGTCTGGTTCAGCGTATTTGGTGGTTGCATCTCCTTAACGTAACAGAAGGGAAAAAAAAAATTGGAAAAATAGTTAAATGCTTCCAAACACACCTTTGAGTTCCTCGGGGCAATTAATCAGTGACAGTCTCACTTGTCTGCCTCTCCTGGCATCAAGAAAAGTGATGGGACTATCAACACTGAGATTTGGGGTTCCTGGTACTATGCTTTCAATCCTGTGTTTAGGGAAGCTCGGAGTTACAAATTTATAGCTGGGCAAAAAGACTAGTAGAATATGAATGTGTGTGTGTGTGTGTGTGTGTGTGTGTGTGTGTGTGTATAAATTAGCTTGCTCTCCTCAACATGAAAAAGACAAATACATTTTTTTAACTTTCTTTTAACTACCCTTTTATTTTCCAAACTTTTCTCCTCCAAACCTCTTTGAAGTCTGAGAAGTTGGCTTGGGGAAGGGAAGAGCTGGCTGCAATGCTCTTAATGAAGACTTACTATGAGGACATTGTCCTGAGGCTCAGCGCCACCTCCAGGAAAGAGTCTCCAGGTGTTTGCCTGCAGGGAGTCCTTGAGTCAATGCAAATCAGAGCAAATTCTCCACAGGCGGAAGAGAACTTCCTTACACCCAGTGCTCTTGCTGATACCATCTTGTTACCATCTTTGTTGCAATAACAATCATTTATTGATAATGTCACTTTTTAAAATAGCCATTGAGTAGGTATTAGATTTTAGCTACCTAGTGTATCCACAAAGGACAGAGGTAGTCCCTCCGTAGTATTAAGTATGTCCGATTTTCCTCACATGAAAATATCCACCTTGAACTAGAACTGAAAGAATCAATAGGTCTTTTCCACATTGCTTTCCTCATTCCTGCCAAAGCTTTTATTGAATCCCTAACTAAAACCACTTGTGCTCTTGAACTTTCCTCTTGGGGGAAAAAAAAATAGCGATTACTGTTTCTTTCTCAAAGGGACACAAAAAGGGATTACCACAGGAAATCCAGAGAGGCATTAAAAGACGAGTTTGCATTGAGATAGAAGCCGGAAGCCCACTTAGCCAGCTGCCTTCATGGGACCTGGCACTGAGGTGGGCATTAGACAGTAAACGCCCCCATGTGTAAAGAAGAATTTGTTCTTCCAAACCCTCTGTCCCTCATCTCTGAGTGCCTGGGAATTCTGCGAATCATTGCTTGTGGCAGTGACACTGATTTGTATCTGGGTATGAACTTAAATGAAAACATGAATTGAACTCGTTACTTGAGGAAGGAAACACTGCCAAATCTAACAGGATGAAATTCCAGCAGGGTGTAAGGTTTTATGGGGCTATAGTGAAATACCTCATAGAAAGGTTTCCAGTTCATGAAACGCTTCCAAAACATGCTCAGCCCTTTTAAGTTGAGGAGGCATTATCATTTCTATCTATAGCATTTCTCTGCAAATTGAACTCAAATATCCTTTGGGCTAACTACACGGAGAACAGAAGAATGAAGTGGAAGAAACTTGGACTAGAGATTGCTTCTCTAAAAAGATTTCCTTCAGGCAGAATTATGTGAGACAAATGACACCAAAAAATAGAATGTCAGTATACTTCTGCCAGCTCCATATGGTCCAACTTGTTTTCACAGGTATTTAATTAATTCAACAATTATAGAGTTCCTATCATGTGTGGGGGTACTGTTCTAGGCATTGGGGTAGAGTGGTCAATTTCACACACCTACCCTCATGGTGCATACATTCGAGAAAGAGAAAAAAACAACAAACAAAGGGGCAGAAAATATACTGTAAAATATCAGCAGGAGAAAATGGGATAGAGGGGATGAGGTGACATCTTAGCTACTGTGTTTTGCAAAGGCCACTCTGAGTGGAGGCTTAAATGAGGTAACTTATATGTTGAATTCAGAAAATTAATTTTATATATTTTCGAAAACGAGTTAGCAAGAATAAGCTAGTAAAAGGGTTGGGAAGTTATTTTGACTTGAAGGCGCCTAGTTTAAATAACCATAAGACATTGTCCCCTCTTCTCCCCTACCATGGTGCTTTCAGTGGAAATTTGGAGAGACCTCTGAACATTTTCTTGCGGATTTTCTGGTGTGTGTGGTATAGTAAGCAGTGTGTATTCTGATGTCTTCTGGCTTGACCTCTTTTTACTTGCTATCAAGAAGCAGAAGCTGTGGAAATTGGCATATAGAAATGTGAAAGGATTTTATACCCTTCAGCCTGGGCAGAAAATTGCAGAGAAAAGGAGGTGGGAGTCAGAAAAACAAGATATAAGAAAGAAAGTCACCATCCAAGTCAGTTCTTGTGTTTGTTTTCTATCTTTGTCTTTCTATAGGTTTCTCACTTGCTCTGTTAAAAAGTAAATATCTCTGCAAACCTCACTTCATTTTCCCTTGGCAGATGCAATAAGGCTTATTAAAATGTCTTTTCCCTTCTGCAAGGTGTAAACTGCATGTTAGCAGATTTGAAAACTTTCACATTATCAATGGAGGTTTTAACCTGGCCAACATCAACATACAAACCAAGAATCCTTCGCATGTGGGACACTTGCATAGAATGAAATTGAGTATGAGGATGTTTACCAAACATATACTACCAACGGTTTACTTAGAAGTATAAAATGTAGAAAATACTGATTTATTTTAAAAATAGTACCATAATGATTTTACTCCGAAATCACTAATTGGTTTAAATAGCAAGATGATGCTACGTGTTTAAGAGTTTCTGTATCCTGGAAGTATTTATTGTCTAAACTAAAGCACGTTCTCATTTCTAAGAAGGTTAGTAGGAAGTAGCACTTGCATGTGTATTCATGTATATTAATGTATTTTTAGTGATACACTACTGCATGAGGATAGTTCTAGGCTCAAGACATTTAGAAAATATCCAATCTGAATATCAAGCTTAAGAACATAACATTTAAGAAACTGGTTTCTGTCCAGGCACTCTTCTGCCTGTGGTAAGCCTTGCAGGTGAGCTCACCTGTCTGCATTCTCAGTTCCAGATAAGGAAAGTCAGCAGAGGTATATGGTAAATGGCAAAATGGGAAGCAGAGTAATAATACCTGAGTAAGAGCATCACTTTTGGTGTCTGACATAATTGGATCTTAGTCCTGATTCTTCTAGGTCCAAAAGTAATCCTGGATAAGTTTCTCAAATTATCTAAACGTCAGTTTTACCTTCTGTAAAATGGAGCTACTTCATTGAGTTATTCTGGGTTATATGTGTAAAGTGCTTAGCCAAATAGCACTCAATAGGTGTTTTAACAAATCCCTCCAAATATCTTATAATAAATATTTAAAGAACTTTCACAATTTATGGAATTTGCTTGTTGAACAGTCACCACGGTCTATGGTTATGATCAAATGTGCTCTCAGCAGCATTGAATACAAGCTCTTGGAGAATAACTGTGACAATTACTTTGGAGATGCCTAACCTGCCCTTTCCCCAGAGACCGTCATTACTGCTTTCCATGAAACTGGAGTCATCTTTAGTATCTGACAGAGATGTTATTTTCTGTTACTTACCAAAAGAGTGATAACCTCATGTACACCTTTCAAAGTCAGAAAGAAAATAACTAGGGGAATTGAGTGTAATGCTAATGTTTACTCTTAGAATTATACAAATCCAATTTAATTGATTTTAATTTTGCTTTTTAAATTAAAAAAGTAAAAAATCTGTTTTCTAGGTTGGCTAATAGGACATTGGTTAAAGCAACCAACCATTATTTGTTTTCTGACATAGGAGTGATTTGCACTGGAATAAAAAGAACTTGAGATGAAACCCCAGATTCTCGACTGATTGAATTCTAGACAAAGTGAGAGCAGGAATTTTGGGGAACTCATGATGCCAAATTAACTTACTTCTACTTTGAAAGCTCTGATTAATTGTGCATGGCTGTGCATATACACACACCACAGAAACAAAGTTCCTGGAATCTGAGTGAAATTTATGTAAGAATTCATATCCTTGGATGTATGGAGAGTATAAGCGCTATTTAAAGAGAAGAATCCTAGTGTCAATGGTGGTAATATTGGCTAGCGTTGAGAAGAAAAAAAAAGGAGAGATAAAAATATGTACAATTATAATATTTTTATTTGATAAATGATAATCTTTTAAACTTTAATATATTAATAACTCATTTTTTTCTTGATGGATTCATGTAGTGGAATTCTATTTTTGTTTCTAAGTAAAGGCCTATAATTGTATCAAACCAATACCATGATTTGTTGAATGCCTTCTATGTGGCACAGACTCTGAGAGGTACTTTAACCAATACTAATTTAATTCTTTCAACAACCCAGGAACATAGTATTATTATCTCTGTTTTGTAGATAGAAAAAAAATAAAAGAGGCCCAAAGTGCTTAAATAGCTCAGACAAGATCATATAAGTAGCAAGAAAAAAACCCTACATATGCAACCAGATTTTTTTATTCCAATTTCAATATTTAATATATTTCCTTCTACATAAGAATTGCTAGAAATAACTTAATAATCACATATACACCTTTCTCCATTGCTCCTTTAAAATAATACCGCCAAAGAGCTCAAATGTGCTTGATGAGTTAAACCTTTAAGCTCTGTTTGGTCCATCTTTAAGACTTTTGCTTAGCAAATTTTTGTTGAATAAACACTAGAAAAGTAATTCCTTAATGAATTTCTTCTTGAGCACCTATGACTAATTATCCAGTGCCATAATACCTAAAATTTGGGTCTCTATTAAACCTAGGTGGGGGGTAAGAGCTTAGAATTAGCATCTCAGAAGAATCTCTCTAGCCTCCAAGCTCAAATCTTTCCACCAGTTGTCCACTAATTCTAAAGACAACTGGCTACATCATTTGCAGGGCCTAGTGCAAATAATAACGTAGGGCCCCTTGTCCAAAAGTGTCAAGAATTTCAAGACAGCAACAGTAGGGCATTAAACCAAGCCCAGGGCCCTTTTGAGCTTGGGGTCCTGTGCGACTGAATAGGTTGTATGCCCGTGAAGCCACCTAGGTCAAAAGAGATGCATATTCACCTTGGTGCACTCAAAATGTGCCAGAAAGAAGTAGATCTTAATGAAGCTTATCGGTTCCACAGCATCAGAGAAAAACCTGGAAGAGAGTATTCAAAGTGGCTTAGGAGTAAATGTAAATCAATTTGAAGTTTGGGATCAGACCCATCTGTTAATATCGTCTCCTCTTAGGGAAGAACAAGTGGTGGGTGGAAGAAGAAAGCAAAGATTTCCTCTTCCATGCAGAGCCTTTGAGAGCAATATAGACAGTGCTTCTATAAATGTCTTGCTGAATAAATCACTTTATTTGGATGATATTTATCCCCTCACCTCATCCTCTGTCCCCAGAGATGTGGCATTGTTCTGTAGTTTTATAGTGTCTACGACTTAGTTTGAGGAATTTTATGATAATGATCTTTGTACTATCTCTTTAATTGAAAATCCTCTAGATTTAGGAGGGCAAGAACCATGCCTGTCTTATTCACTGTCATATCCCCAGCACCCAGTACATGCCCGCCACATAATAGGTGCTCAATAAATACTTGTTGAATGATTGAAACATTTATTGATTGAAAGGATGTCGGAAGGGAAGGAGTAAGAGTGACATTTAAAATAATTATGGCAGTGAATAAAATGGTAGAAAGATTATTTCTATTCCCGAAACTCTACAAAAGATCAAGTAAAAAATGTCACGTTCTTTTATGGTAAATCTAGTAACAACAATCTTATCTTTACATCCACGTATCTTACTTCTTTGCTCATTTTTGTTTTTATTTTCTCACAAGGACTTGTTTCAACAATAACTAAAGTCACTGAAGAAAGTAAGAGGATTGCAAAGGTTTCTCAGCTGATTCTGCCAAATGAAATGCTTTGATTGTGCTTTTGGTGAACAGAAAGGGTCTCGAAGCAAAAATCAGATCAATGAAAGTTGGTGTGCATGCGGGTATTCCACACACACGTACACACTGGCCCTCATCAGTAGATTGTCTGAAAAGAAAATGAAATAGGAACATGACACAGATAGAACGCTCTTTGTGCTACGAAATTCACTATAGTATATCCAAAAAGCAAGCAGACAAGTCCAGCAAACCTTGGAGACCTCAAAAAGCCACCAAAATACACAGAAGACTGAAGTTGGTTTTTTTCTTCTCTTCCCCTCACATAAAGTCCAATAGCAGCTAATCCTAGGGAACTAAAAATATACGAGGTGTACAGTAACCCCCTTCTTTGGCTCTTTCTGTAATGTATACAAATCTGACTGATAAAAGGCTCAATTCACTCAGCAGAGAGCTGGCTTCTGTCTGATGGAATTTCACTATGGAGTTTTCACAGGGAGAACAGTTGGAGCCTTCCTATCTCCCATCTTTCTCCATGGGAGACAGAGCCTTATGAATCTGAGTGATAGCAAGAAGCAGTCTGGGACATGTTGGTTGCTGTGTCTGCAGGCATCTGACAAGAGGAGGATATGATTGCAGCAATGTGTTTGGGAAGTCTGGCTTTCTACCTCAAAGCCCTCTTTCTTCTAAGGTTACCTGGCATTGCATAAGAGCCAAGCAGGCAAATTAAATTCCTTCTATTCAGCCTTGCGGAGAGGTGAAAAAACTCATCTCTCAGTTGGCAATATTTGTCACTGGCTCTGTCCTGCCCAGCAGCAAGCTGTTGGGCTTCTGATAGCCAGGCTGGTCAGGAGCGTTGTTTTTCATTTTTAGTTATATCTTGACTTTCTTTAATTCCTTCAAGATTGTTAAAATTAATTTCAGGCCCAGTGTTTGTGTAGACTAATTTTCATAACTACCCTTCCATATATGACTTTGTCTTTCTCTGCTTCCAAAAGCACTTGGACCTAGGATGACCATAGCATCAGATATTTCTTAGAGTTCTGTGCACTTCATTTCTCACTTCTTACAATTTAATTTTAAGTTATTCAAATAATTGTCTTTCTGTCTTTGAAACCATTAATCTTGTAATCATTCTACATTTTCTGTGTGCCAGTTATGTTGGCCAGTATCATTGCATTGTGTTTTGATTGATTCTTATACTACCCGGGGTGAGATACAAATTTGTTAAAGCGAAGTTATGTTCACCAAAAGAAGAAAGATTTTCAAAATTACTTCAAGTCATTGGTTGGTCTGGCAAGGCTCTGTTGAACTTGCAGATTATAAAAGTTTAATTATTATAATTATAAAATTATAAAATTTGCAGATTTTGCTAATAGCTATAATTTTTCAGATGAGAAAGCTACAGATATCTAACATCTGTAAATAAATTCAAATCTCTCGCCAAAGAAATTAGAACCTCAGGTTAGGAGGGGACTTCCAGGGAAAGTGCTATAATCTTTAAGAAATTATGGAGAAGGGGACAGTTAACTAGAGTCAGGCAAATGCCACTCTTTTAAAGAGAGAGAGTAGGGGAGAGAAAGGAGGAAGAGATGGAGAAAGGAAAAGAGAGGGAGTGAAAAACAAAGGAAGGAAGGAAGAGAGAGAGAGAGAAAGGGAGAAAGAAAGAAGGAAGGAAGGAAGGAAGGAAGGATGAAAGGAAGGAAAGAAAGAAAGAAAGAAAAATATTTTACAGGACGAAAACTATGAGTTTGACATTGGTCTAAGAGAGAATTCTAGAATGGATTAACAAATTGATGCTTTGTAAGCACTTAAAACTCTTAAACTAGAAGAGTATATCCGAGCCTCACCAAGACATGTGACATTTTCTTTTGATCATACGGTTAGGTAGGTATGATATCCTACAGTTTACTATCATACAGTTAGGTAAAGTGGTAACTGATGGAACAAATGTACACATTGAGAGCTTACTGTGTACTCACATTCTAGTGAGATGTCACAGTCTCTCTCCTTGGCCGTGTCTTGTTCCACGTCTTAGTAATCAATGAGTTTGATAAGAATAGAAAGATGCAGAAGAGCACAGATTCTGAAGCCATATTCCCTAGCTTTGAATTCTGGTTCTGCCGCTTACTAGCTCTATCTATTTAACCTTTTTGTACCTCAATTTCTTCATCTTTAAAATGAGAATAATCATCATATCGATCCATTAATTTTATTGTGAATATTAAGTGAGTTAAAAATGCCTAAAATGCTTAGAACAAGGACTGGCATAAAGCAAGTACTGTGTGTTAGCTAATATCACCATCAATAATAATGATACATAGATAATATATGCTTATTAGGTTATTGAAGAACAGACATTGGGAGAAACAATAATATTGTGAGATATAAACTAATATAGTAGATTGACGGTAACAAGATGAAATTTAACACAGAAAAATAGGAAATCCCATATTTAAATCCTCAACAGTTAATTGGATTATATAGCCATGTGCCACATAACATTTTGGTCAATGATGAACCACATATGTGATAGTGGTCCTATAAGATTAGTATCATATAGCCTAGGTGTGTAGTAGGCTCTGCCATCTAGGTTTAAGTACACTCTATGATGTTTGCACGATGACAAAATTGCCTAATGATGCATTTCTCAGAAAGTATCCCTGTTGTTAAGTGACACATGACTGTAGTTGACTTCTAGACCCGAATGAGCCATTTATTCCTTGGCCTTTATGCACCAACCATACGCTAGTCACAAGGTAAGGTGCTATTTAAGAGAGAACCAGAGCTCGAGGGAGATTCAATTTGAAGTTACATCAGTTGGATCAATGAGAATATATTCTCCAAACCAAGTAATCTACTGCCCCAGTCAATCATCGTGAGTACTGGATTCAATTCTAGCTGCCACATTCTGAGAGAGACATTGACAAATTGCCAAGTGTTCAAAGAATACCAATCAAGGTAGCAAGGGGATTTGTAAGCACGACTGTAACAAAGTGTGAATGAATCAGGGACTTGTGGACTGGAAAGAATAGGGGTAGGAAAACTATCTGTGAGTTTGCTGAAACTATCCAAGTTTATGGCTATTTTCTTAGCATAATTGCAGATTGTGTTCTATTTCACTCTCAAAAGCACCCCAATTTGGACAATAAAAATATGATCTCTGTAATCCTGGCTTTCAAACATTTTAACAGCTGTTGTGAAGAGGATGAATTAGACTCATTCCTCAACCAAATCTCATATTTGTATGTGACAGCCATATAACTTGAAATATCTTAAGATATTTCAAGAAGGCTTATTGACTCAGATAATCAAATTGTGGGAAAGGCAGAAACAGAGTTGGCCATAGAGTGAACTAGAACCAGAGTATTCTCTTTCTCTCTCTCTCTTTCTTTCTCTTACTCTGGTAACTACTTTTAGAACACAGTTCATGTTCTCCTACTGCTTCAGGGTGCTCTGATTTGCCATCCATCAAACTTAGCAACCAGAGAGAAAAGGAGGCTCTTTACTGTCAGCTTAGTAAGAAAAATACTTGGAAAGGACTTAGCCTCAATGTGTTTGGGTCACGGAGAAGGTGAGGGGTAGGATGAAGAGGTATGCAGGTCAGACTAAAGCAATAACCACTATAAACTGCTATCAGTCTGTGAAAGGTACAAAGAAACAGACTCCATCTCAATGAGGCTGTAGGGGCAGCACCCCAAAGATGAGTTTCTGATCATTGAAGGTGTTTAATCAGCAGGTGGGTGACATGCTGTGTAGAAGCGTTCATGTTTTGGGTTTAGAATTTGACTAGAAAATCTTTAAATTTCCATGCAATACCAAGATGCTTTACTTCCATAAATTTTCCTTATGTTTTTGCATAATTAATTACAAAGAATCAAAGTTGCAAGTATAAGAAATGAAATAATCACCACTCTTAAAAATTGAATTGAATCCCAAGGGGCCCAAGGATTACTGCAAAACTATTGGAATTGACCCGATAAAGCTACATAATAAATTTAAATAGTATTTTCTTGCCCCTTTTTTGCTCTACAATTCTGTGGTTTAATAAAACCAGCCATGGCAAAGGAAGACCATTTTCTTCTGTGGTGCTGAATATAATTCAAATTATTCGAAAATCATAGTGAGTGAATTCCAGAGACAACGAAAGCTTTCTGAACCAGCAATGGTGAGAACTGTAGTCATGAAATAAAAATGTTAAAGTTTTGATGAGATCTCTCTTCAAACTTTGTTAGTCTGTTCTCAAAGATTACAAAGCAAGGGGGTGCTATGGTGATATATGCTGTATTATGCAGTAATTTGTGCTGTAATATACACATATTTATGTCATTGGGAATATATTCTCCAAACCAAGTAATGTGCTTCTCTGGTCAACTTCGTCTTGAGTACTGGGTTCAACTTTATGTGCACATAAAGGTGATGTGTGCTGTATTACTGGGCTGTGTAGGGGAGGAAAAAGTTTTCCTTCACCCACTTAGAATTCCTAGCTGGGTCTGAGAAGTAAACTGACAGAGACAGATTAACAGGAGAAAAGCATACACATTTATTTAATATGTTTTACATGACATAGGAGCCTTCCTGGGGAAAAGATTCTTTCTTCATTGAAGACACAATTAGACCTCTATATTTTCATGTTTGATTTGATAAAAAGAAGGGTCATGCAGGAATATGATAGATTAAGGAGAATGGGGTAATTGTAGTAAACTGAGGGAAAATTGGCAAGGCCTATTTCCTCTGATTCTTCTTGGTGTCCCTTTGTCTTCAGAGATGAGGATGCTCCTTTCTTCCAGGTATGGTGGTGGAACCTCTCACATAAGTATTTTATGATCTGTTTTAGGGGAGCAGAGCAGGGGATGGTCAGTGACCTTCTAGCTTCTGATGTTTTCCCAAAACTGCTTCAACTTAAAATATTCAATATGCCAAGGTGCCGTATTTTGAGGTAGCAAATCTGGAACCCCATCATTCCCCCATCTGAAACTTCCCCAAGAAGTTTGACAGTTCAGAAACTGAATAAATTTCCCCATAACCCATCAAACTAGTCTCTCAATCCTGTGAATTTTCATTAAAAAAAAAGAAAAACAAAGGTTAATGGTTAAAACAAACTATAACACAGTTTTTAAGTCCAGAGAATAGTCAGTGAAGAAGATTTCTAGAAGTTGGGCTCAAGACACCTTCACGAGCGAGCGTAGGCAGTGGCGACCTAACAGATTTTCCTGGTTTTCAGTTTGAATGTCTCTGGTATGTCATCAGGTGTTCAGGTGAACTTTCTGAGTGGCCCGCACAGAAACAGGCATGAGGGCAGTCCAAACATGAGCTGTTGTGGTGATTTCTCTTAAGTTTTTATCAAGTCGTACAGCTTCAGCTTGCAGGGCCTCAGGAAAAAGCATAGTTTTAAATTTTAGTGATTTCAAGTCAGAAGGGTGGGAGAAAAAATGGAAATGTTAAATTAGAGAGTTGTAGCTAGATAGTAGAGGAAACTAGAAGAATTCAGAATCTAGGCTAGGGTACAGATAGGTAACAAAACCTTAAAGACAATGAACAGGACTAGAATTTAATACTCACAAGAGTGTGCTATAGTTTTCTACTGAGGTGTAATTCTCAGTTTTCTACTGAGGTAAAATTTTTCTCTCTACAGTCACTTTCACTTCTATCAAAGATAATCAAAGTAAGACTAATTTGTTTGCAAAATAAGTCTATTCTCATTAAACTTGGCCTGATTGTTTATATAAGTGCAGCAAGAATAGTAATTGACCACATTGGCTCTTTTTCAAGTCTGCTTTGCTGAAACTTTTCATAAGATCCTCAGATTGGACTTTTAAAAGCCTCTTGAGGTTAAGAAGCCAAGCCAAGGACTTGCCATCAGACTTTGCCTACAATACCTATGGAGGTGAGTGACTTCCTCTCTTCTAGAGATCCCCAAAATATACTGAGATTCCTGAGCCTGCCAGAAAGTGACCTTCCTTACTCACCTGGTAAGGCTGGAACCCCGAAAACAAGGTACCAGGTGGCCTGTTCAGGGGTATTTATTGCCTCCATAGAGTGAACTTTAGTTCCTTAAAGCTGTCTGGTCATATCTGGTTCTATGTACCTCATTCTCAAATATGACGTTCCAGTCAAAGCCTTGGTAATACAACCAATGTTTCCAATTGTGTCCTGTTACAAGGAGAATAGATTCTTACTGAACTTATGCAAATAACTATAGTATCATATAGTACCAAAATAAGAATACTCATTAAGAGTTTCTGAAGTTGGTAAGGATCAGGTAGGGAGAGAAAGTAATTGTTTCATCTCTGTTCATGAAGCCATACTTTATCAAATTGCTGTAAGTTACAGTAGCTTAAGACAAAAGAGGAAAAGATTTCCTTAAGTTTGGAAAACAAAACACTAAGTAACCAGTAAATTTTCAAACAAAAAGTCATAAAAAAAATATATAATCATCCTCACCAGTTCATTTAATCTCATGTAATTAATTCTTATTCTGCTTGATCTTGAATTAGCAGTTTTATGATTCCATCAACTTCTTCATTAATTCTAGAAACTCTTATTCAGTCCAGTGGAATGGTCTCAAAGTTATTCAAGTGATGCTATCATGGAGCATTCCCACCTGTAGCTTTTTGTAAATGTTTTTACGGGAGAATCAGAGTAAATCAATAACGGTCTGTAAATGACAAATGACTTAAAAGTGACCATGGTTAAAGATCTGATGAGAGTTCACTTGATAAGGAAATTTAGTTATCTCTGTGGCATACAGTGTTTTAACATAGTAATCAGACAATGACAGAGTTGACAAATTTCTATGAACTTCATACAATTTCTGAAATATCCATACACACATAACCTAAGAAGGTTTAGCATTACTTCTCATTTGGCAATGCTTCCCACATAATTTAACATTCCAAATAAGCCTAATTAGTCTTTCATCTCTCTTTCACGTGGTAAGACACAAATCCTTTGAGACTTGCCAGAAGCTCTCTGGGAAATCTCAAAGTTAGTTCAAGGTCAGAAAGACTCCACTTAGAATTTGATTTTGGGAAACTGTCAAAAATGTCAAAGGTTCAGACACTTGAATAAACAGGATCACAGATCCTTATGAAACAATACTTAGTTATCTATTTAACCAAGTGGCAATAAAACATTTTAAAGATAAATATAAAAGTTTACATGATTGTAAAAAAACCTTAGCTCTCTCATATTGAGAAGATTTGGTTTTCCTAAGTAATCAAAAACCTGATAAAGACAACACGAAGCACAGGAAATTATTTTTAAGACACAAAATTTTGCTTTCCCAGGCAAATTACTTAAAAGGTAAAGAATATTTTTTTTTCAATTTCTTATTAAGAGCAGACCAATAATCTCATAAAAGTTTGTCTGTTCAGCAAAGAGAGAAAATCAAGTTTTAGCTTTGCACCAGTGTATTTTTGATAATTACATTCATTTTTAAAAAAAACTTACAAATAAATATATTTGATCTTAGCAGCTTAACCACACATAAAATTTCCTTTCTCCAACCCACTATAATTATTTTTTTGTCCATTCAGTTTTTGTCCTAGAAAACCAGTCATTCTACTTTATGACAAAAGTACATGCTTTATCTGTTAAACATGACCTTCATAACTTCCCTTAGGAAAAACATATCTTACTTTCCTTGCATATGGAGGGTTCTTTTAACCCTCATTATTCTTAGTAATTTCATTGTATATATTAATTAGAATTTTTAGCCATTAGTAATCTTTCTTTTCAGTGAAAACTAGGAAGTAAGCAATTTTGAACTGTCTGCCACATACTATCATTCTGTAGCAAATTTGTGAATACATCACTTCATAATTTCTAGAAGTGTATGTCTTTCATAGTACAATTTCTCATGTTTATTAACTGACCTAAATATATTTAGCTTCTCTATACCATAAAGAAACAAGATGCCAAAAGGAGATCAGATTTCAAGTTATCAAAAAGATGTTTGAAAGTATTTTTACACAGACGTATTATAAAACATTGTTATTGAAAAGTTCACCTATAAACTTTTACCCTACTTGCATCCATTTAATTCACTTGTTCTTAACAACTAGGCTTGAATTAATTATGAAAATTTCGTGAGACACAAAACAAAGCTAGCCATCATCTTACGTTGTTTTTTGTTGACAAAGCAGGCAAGTACCAAAATACCAGCAAAGCAAAGAACCTAAAATGTTAAACATGTGGTTCTTCCTTTTTTTTTTTCACTGCTGTGCTTGACGTCCATCAAGCAATTCATTTTTATTGTACATTTTGTTCTAAGGTTGGATTTATAGCTTTATAATCTTATACATCTAGTAGAGATAGCATAAGCTTGTTTGGTAAACCAAGGTAGAAAAAAATTGTATGTCTTCATTATATTTAATGCTGACAACTCTGAAGACATGCCTATTTTTATTTTACTCACAATTTTAAAACTAGCTTTATTTACTGAAGATTATCCCAGATCATGTGAACTTAAAAAAATTTGGGTTAGTTTCTATATTTCTGAGAGTTTTAGGAATACTTAGTTTATATGAGTGCTCATTTATATCTAAGCCAATTTGAATAGAACTCCTTTAAGGGATTTTTAAAATTAATTTAGTAATACCACTTGGAGGAAGAAAAATATCACATTTACTTAGCATGTGTGTAAAGAGACAAATGTACATAAACATACAGACAGATGCAGACAGAGACCTTAGAGCTTTCATTTTAAAATTTTAGCCATGTGCCAGGTATATTAATATCAAAAGTCTAGTGTAATTACTATTTCAATTTTCCTTGTTTTTCTTAAGTGCAGGGCAGTTCTGTTTCCAATGTCCTGATCTTTTACAATATATGCAAGCATTTTGAGATGAATGGGGAGGTTTGGGGATTGGTAAGAATAGGTGACCTTTGAATTGCTTCTAGAGCCACAATTTGTAAGACAAAGACAGTTGTTTGTAACTCTTCAGAGAATTGGGTCACAGCCTGAATGCTATCTAGGGGCTGACCTGCCCATCCAACTAGGTTATCTTCAACTTGCTTCTGTCTATCAGGGAGAAGATTTCCAACTGAGATGGAAATTAAAAGGTTTGTATGCTCTAGATTTAGAGCTATGCGTCTTTGAGATGTTTTAATAGATTGTTCCACATAGGATTCAGAAGGTTTCCTTTCCTTGAGTATATAGTTCCATTTTAGCTTAGGAGAAAAGGCTTTGAAAAAGTAGTTCCTATCAGGCTCTGAGTATCAGTCTCCAAGCTGGCCAACTTCTGACCATAGAGCTTCTTTAAAAGTATCCTTTCAAGTATTTAAAGCAAAGGTATATCCATCAAGTGACTTGACACCAAAACCAATACTTAGCCAGGGACACAAGAGGTATTCCCAAAGAGGGTGCAAATGATGCCGACCTCCCAAGATCCAGAACCACCCTCAAAGATAGCCACAAAAAAGAACTTAGACAGCTACCCTGAAAGCTGGCATTGGTCAGTAGGATACACATTAACTACAAATGAGGAGCAACTCACATTTCTGTCTGCTCATATTACTGGGGTCTCCAGTCTGACAATTGGCCAACTGCACACACAATAACCAACATTTGTGCACCCTGTGAGGCAAAAATACAAGCCAAGGACACAAAATCCAGGAAACTGTTTGACAAACAATAGCTGTCCCAGGGAAGAAAAAGATAGATAACCAATGGGTACCTCAAAACCAAATTTTAATGAGAGTCACAATCCAAATTAATTTTTAGGCAAATATTTTTCTTCTGGTAATATGAATTTTGGAAGGAAAATACTCTTACCACCTTTGCTCAACTGGTCCCTGCAGGTGGAGATCTGAGAAACAGACATAAGATTCTTACCTTCTGCTGGCTGTTGTCAGAGGCTCAAGGTCTCTTAACTGCAGCTTCCAGATGGAGCAAGGTGTCTCCAGCTCACGGTGTCCCATGTTCAGGTGCCACAAACTGCAGGGGAATAAAAAGTTTTCCTTCACTCCCTCGGGGTTCCTGGCTGGGTCTGCAAACTAAACTGACAAAGAGAGATTATTGGGAGAAAAACAGTCAAATTTAATTCGTATAAGTTTTATATGACACAGGAGCCTTCATAATGAAATAAAGACCCAAAGAGATAGTTAGACCTGTGTATTATTATGCTAAGGTTGATGAAGGGTGGACAATAGTGTAGGAATATGATAGGGTATGAGGGAAGTGTAGTAAACTGGGGGAAATTTAGCAAGCACTGTGTGTTAGGATTCTTCTCCAATGTCCCTGTGTCTTTGGAGACAAGGATGCTCCTTTCCTCTGGGTATAGGGAAGGCTCCTCTTACATGAGAGCCTGTAACAGCTTAACCACCTCATTGTCAGAATTTCTTCCTCAGAGATAATTTATATTTCTTCTACTGTGCTTTGAGTCCACTTTTTTCCTTCTTCTGCCTTCTGTGGAGATGGAGAATAGAACACTATTCCTCGAACAATAATCTTTCATTGTCTGTGTGAGATGATTCAATGTACTTCTCAGCCAATTGTGTTTTTTTTTTTTTGAGGAAGATTAGCCCTGAGCTAACTACTGACAATCCTCGTCTTTTTGCTGAGAAATACTGGCCCTGAGCTAACATCCATGCCCATCTTCCTCTACTTTATACGTGGGATGCCTAACACAGCATGGCTTTTGCCAAGCAGTGCCGTGTCCACACCCAGCATCCGAACCAGCAAACCTGGGCCACTGAGAAGTGCAACGTGCGAACTTAACCGCTGCCCCACCTGGCCGGTCCCTCAGCCAATTGTTTTATTCCTTTCACTTTTTATTATGTGTCCTACCCTCCAGCACAGAGAACTACTTTAGGGTTCTCAGGCACTGTATTCCTGCAAAGTGTGCCCAAGCTCAGGCTTGTTTTCTTCTCATTAAAACTACATCACAGCTCCCATGTTTATCTCATGGTTTGGCATGACTCTTTCATCTATATGGCTGTTCTCTGTCTTCTTTTTCTTTCTCTCTCCCCCCCTTTTTTTTTTTTGCTAAGGAAGATTTTCCCTGAGCTAACATCCATTGCTAATCTCCTTCTTTTTTGGCTTGAGGAAGATTAGCCCAGAGCTAATATCTGTGTCAGTCTTCCTCTATTGTTTTTGTATGCGGGACACTGCCACAGCATGGCTGATGAGTAGAGTAGGTCCATACCCAGCATCTAAACCCATGAACCCAGGCTGCCGAAGTGGAGTGCACAGAACTTTAATCAGTCAGCCACAGGGCTGGGCCCTACATCTTATTTATTTTATACTCTTTTACCTAAAAGAATCTCACTGAAATTTGAATGACATATTGTTCTTAAACTTCTTCTGCACAATCTGTCAGAGTAATTTTGAATTCTATCTCATAGTCAAATTAGGTGATATTCTTTCACCCATAAAAACATAAACCGTTCAGTGACATTGGATCTATCTCCCCAGCTTTATACAAGAGAAAATTGAGGCCCAGGGAGATTAAGTAAATTGCTAAAATCTCACATCAAAAAGGCAACAAAGTTTGGGTTTTTAACATAGTATGTCTGACTGTAGAACCTGTGACCTTTGCACTCTATCTCACAGTGTGTCTCCTACATACCCTTTCCATATTTCAACCATTTCCCCATCTCTCAGAATTAATAAGCTGAAGTCATCTTCTCTCTTGCTCACTGTATCTAAGCAGTCATCAAGTCCTATTAATTTTCCCTTAATGTTTTATTCTGCATCCAGTTCTTTGTACTGCCAACATCAAGTTCAAGCCCTTTCAACTTTTCCTGTTGCTTATTCTAATAGCCTCCTAATTTGTCTCTTGGTTGACTCCTCTCTTCACTAATCCACTTGTGCTTCTAAAGCAACTTTTCATCTTGTGGATCTGCCTCTCCCATCACTCTGTTGCCCTCTCATTGCTAAGGAAGTGCTATTGACAGAATTTGGTCTCCTACAACTTCATACGTTGAAGCCTTAACCCCAAAGGTGACTGTATTTGTAGATGGGGACTTTAAGGAGGTAATGAAGGCTAAGTGAGGTCATAAGAGTGGGATCCTAATCTAATATGACTGGTGTCCTTACAAGAAGAGAAAGAGACATCAGAGATGCTCATCCACAGAGGAAAGCCGTGTGAGGACGTATTAAGAAGGCGGCCATCTGCAGGGAAAGAAGACAGTCCTCAAGAGAAATCGAGCCTGCCAATACCTTCAGCTTGGACTTCCAGTCTCTAGAACGTGAGAGATAAATTTCTGTTGTTCAAGCCACCCAGTCTGTGGTGTTTTGTTATGGCAGCCCTAGCTGACTAATACAGGAAGGAAGTGTAAATTCCTCATCCAGACAATCTAACCCATCAACAATTTGATTCTTTCTTTCAACCTCATTCATAAAAATACTTCCCATTCCAAAGAAACCCCTCAACACTTAGTTCTTTCTTCTCCAGGCTTTTGTTCCTTTCTGGGAGGGACTTCTCTCATGTTTTCACTTATGTAGGTCTTACCTGTTCTTTAGGAATGAGGTCTAGTTTCACTCATGTTTCCTTATCTAGACTGTAAATTCCTTGTGGAGACTATGTCTTCAAATTAGTATCTCTTGAAGGACCTAATGCAGTGTCTGACTCTGATGCCTAACAAATATCTGTTGATTAAATCATTCATTTATCTGGATTGTCATGATTTCCCTGATACTTGTTCTTTTATTGCAGTCCTCTGCCTGGTTTGTAGAACCCACAGTTTTAAAGTATTACAGCTTGGATAACAACAGCAAGCATTGCCTTTTTAAAGTATAGGCTGTCATCTACAGAAAATTTACTCTGATCTGTAATATTCAGAAGCTATGGAATTGTGAAACCAATTCCTGCCCAATAATGAACCTTTCTGCCATAATTTTCCATTTTCCAGGCAAAACTCATAGCAACTGTTAAAAAAGAAAGGCCCAAAATGGAGTCATTTGCCCCTATGATAGCAAATCAAGACCTAATTACAGTTTCAACCTATTCCAGGAATGTGACCTTTTTAACAGTCACTCTGAAATTTCCTGATTAGCACTGCTGAGGTAATCTGCATGATAAAATCCCTGCTGGTCCCTTCCCCCCAAAAGAAGATGTCCTCCCCTGGAAAGATCCTTTCTTTTCTTTTGCTAATACCTTCCTTACCTCACCACCCTTCTGTCTGTAAAAATCTTTCATTTTGCACAATTCCTTGGAGTATCTCTCTACTTTCTATATGGGATGCTGCCCTACTCATGAATCGTTTATAAATCCAATTAGATCTTCTAATTTACTTGGTTGAATTTTTGTTCTTTGACACAACAAATAACAAGAGTACACACACACACACTCACACACACACACACGCACACACACGTCTCCCTTTGCAACATAGTAGGAGACAATCAGCAACTATCTCCTCGAATGGCAAATCTAGATTGACCCATGGTACCCAGGCCTCATTTTTAGCTCTGCTGGTACTTAAACATTTAGATTCTGGGGGAAAAAAATGGTTTTGGGAAAAGGGGGAGGGATCCTTTATCTTCTTTTTCAAATTTAGGAAACTCTTTTCACTTCTCTCTCCAGGTTTTTGATTATCTGCTGTTAAAAGTTGAAAGTGAAGCCTCACTTCCATCTTTCCTTTCCACCTGAAACCTCAGAAGAAAACTCAGAAGCAGGGCTGAGGTATGGATAGTTAAGGAAGTTGTTTAGAAGCTTGTTAAGTCTTTCCTCAAAGACAGTGAATAAAACGCACTTCCCACTCCTCAGCTTTAACAAAGAAACCCAGCTATTAACATAGGAAAGCCTCTTGTTTGCATTTTTTAACAGCTGACATTTGTACCTTTTGGAGGAAAGTGAAGGGCATCTCATTGCTTCCTTGTTTAAAGCAGCCTGGAAATAATGGAGATGATAGAGAAGCAGGGCTAATTTCCTTTGTCTCCTATTCAGCAGATAATGGTGGTCTGTATGGGGTGTTAAAGGCCAGGCAGCCGTGTTGACCTGGAGATGACTTCATTCTTCCGAGGTTTATCAAAGGCTCCTGTCAGTCAAACTCATGCTGGGAGACTGGGGAATGGCCATCTGGTTTACTGTTCATCAGAGAGGAGAAAGGAGAGCAAGGAGGTGAAAAAATCTTGCTGTCAGTTCTGAAACAGGTGGAAGGGTGATGCATTTGGAGGTGGGTTTAGCAACTTTTATGCACACGTGCATAAGAGAAATAAATGTGAGAGTATCTGTGTGTGTGTGTGTGTGTGTGTGAGAGAGAGAGAGAGAGAGAGAGAGAGAGAGAGACAAAGCCAGAGTGAGAGCCAGAGATGCGAAGAGGGAGGGAGGTAAGAGGGACCAAGATACTGGGAAGAGGAGGAGAGACAGGGAGGGTAGGCTGGAGACTTGTTTAAGCCAGTGTTATCATCTTGAATCGATTTTAAGTGGAAAGACTGAAGGTCACTCATGCTGCTAACCCTGCAGAGAAACCTCTGAATTGTTTCCCTGGCTGTGGGGAAGAAAGTGAGTAAGTGGCTCACAGCAGGGAGCTGATTTAATTTAAAGCACAATGTTTCTGTTCTGAAGCCAGAATTCTTTCATCCTAGCCATGTTGATTACAAGCACTAACAAGGTATTACAAGAAGCGCTACCAGGAAATCTCCCCCTCTCCCCTCACCCCAAGTCAACTTCTGGTGAACTAGGATTCCGTGGGGCCACACAGCAGGATCTCCCCACAGGGCAGCCACTCGGAAAGACTTCCGTTGCTTGGACGCTCATATCCTCATGGCACCCGAGTTTCAGTCTGTGTTAATGTGAGAATTCCTACCAGTAGCTGAAATTGGCACAGCCATAGAAACAATACTTCAATACTTCAAAGATCTGTAAGGAGAGAGGCTGGCCTCAGTCCCTTCTTCCTTCCTTCCTCTTTTCTTTCATTCTTCCGATTGTGGTAAACGATACATAACACAAAATTTTTATTATTTTAACCATTTTTCAGTGTGCAGTTCAATGGCATTAAGTACATTCACATTGGTGTGCAACCATCACCACCATCCATCTTCTCAGACTGAAACTCTACACCCATTAAACAATTAACTCCCTATTACTCCTTCTCCCAAGACCCTGACAACCACCATTCTACCTTCAGTCTCAGTGAATTTGACTACTCTGAGGACCTCATATAAGTAGAACCATATAGTATTTGTCCTTTTGTGATTGGCTTATTTCACTCAAGTTTCAAGTCTTCAAGTTTCATCCATTTTGTAGCATGTTTCAAAATTTCCTTTTTTTTTTTTTTAAGGCTGAACAATATTCCATTGAATGGATATACCACATTTTGTTTATTTATTCATCCATTCATGGGCACTTGGGTTAGTTCCACAAAGGTTTTCTTTTCAATTGTGCTGTTCTCGCATGTCTGTCCTCTTCTTACGGTGCCTAGTATCAAATGAAGCTAATGCCCTGTAAATACTAAAGTTTTTTTGTAAACATTAATAAGGGAAACAAACAGGGGATCACCAGGTCAATAATTTAGTTGCTGTTATCACAAGTGTCACCTCACTTTAGAGTCCACTTCCCAGTCATGAAATGGGGCTGCAATTATGGTTGGTTTTCTGGCTATTTAAAGTGGAGAGGGGCTTTGATCCAAACAGAGCATGGAGGAAAACTAAGATAGGGTGAGGAGTGAATATTCTTGCTATATTTTTTTTAAAAACCTGCTCTTATTATAGAAACTTCTAAAACATGCAAAAGTGGAAAGACTGGTTTGATGAACTTTCCATTAATTGCCCAGCTTGTATAATCAATCATCCACACATGACCAATATTTTTTCATCTGTACCTCACATACTACCTCCCCTATCTTGGGTTGTTTTATATTTTTCCCTTTTTTATTTAAAAAAGTTCAAATCCACAGAAAAATGTCCAATGAAAGTGTGAAAAGCAACCACGTCATTAACTTTCACCTAGAATCACCAGTTGTTAACATTTTGCCACCTTTGCTTTATCTCTCTCTCTAACTCTCTATCATCTATCTACCTATCTCTCTCTCTATCTCTACATTTTTTTTCTTGAGCCATTTGAAATTAGTTGCACACATGATGACACTTTATCTGTTAACACTTCAGCATCTACCTGAGAGCAAGGACATTCTCCTTCATAACCACAATACAATAATCACACTCATGACATTTAAAATTTATACAAAATGATTAAAATAAACAATCCACATTTAATTTTCCTCAATTGCCTCAATATATGCCATTGTAGCTTGTTTTTTATTCTGTTATAACATCCAGTAAGGGACTAAGCATGACATTTCATTGTCTTTTCTTAGTCTTCCTTAGACTGCCTGCCCTTTTGTCTTTGATGCCACCCAGCTGTATGGGGTGAAGGTCTTGCAAGTAAGTCCTTTAATCTCTAAGATGGTGAGAAAGAGAAATGTGATTGTTTCTGAATCTAGTGTCTTTGTGGACTCATAAATGTTTACACTGTTAGCAGAGATAGAGAATTGAGGAATCAATAATGTCTAGAACCTTCTACCTGTTTGACATCCAAATATCTCTGGAGATATTTGCAAAGAGCAAGAATGATAAGACATTAACTAATTCCAGTAAATCAGTCACATGTTAGAGAAGCTTTTTGCTTCTGCTTTTTGAACTGTTCCTGAAAGAAGGGCAGAGGTGACTTTTGTCCATGCAGGAACAGACAGTTGACTCATTCTAATGTGAGTCTAAATATATTTTTGAACATCCACTAATTAAATCTTGTAAAACTCCTGAGAATTAGGATATCTCTTGTTTATACGTGAAGGAACTGAACACAGGGGCATCTAGGATATAAGACAACCAGAAGGAGAAGATTATCTCTGATTTGTTGAATACTTTCCAGGACCACATAATCTACTGGAAGGCACTTAACAAGTATTGCCATTCTGTTAATGTTCCCAAACTCAAACCAATGAGAATGTGAAATAGTTTCTAGTTATTTGCTTTGGGTAGTTAAGGCTGGTAAGGTATCTGGAGGCTGCAGAATTCTGTTATCATGTAAGGATGTATTGTTTTTATTTGTAATATTATTTATAATTTTTAAGAGTTAGAATATCATTCTGTTTAAATGCCCACTTAGCTCTTCATAAAAGGCCAAATAAACATTTTTAACAACTATCTAAAAAGGGGACAAAAACCTTAAGTTTGGCTTTTTGGAAGGAAAAATATACATATCAGCCAGAACACAGACCCACCTATTATAAAGTAATGGACAATGTTACTCTGATCTTTGTCCCCATAGTTTAATTCATAATAGAAGAGTATTGGCCTGTAATACTTTTCAGATGAAGTCTGACATTTTAAACTTTTGTCTATCACCTTTGTTTTGGTTGGCTTTTTGGTTATGAAAAAGGAAAATGTTTTGTTCAAATTTGTTTCACTTAGCTGATGAGAGAGGTCTTGCTGAGGCCTTTCAGCTGGAACATTTGAAAAAAGAAAAACTCCTTTCTAAATTCACCTACCATGTACCTGAAGCATTGCCTTAAAGGCCCCCTGCCTCTGGTAGCCAGGTGCCTGTGAACTCTTGCCACTATATGGCTTTAAAAACAGACAAAACAGTGAGTCTATGAGACACTGAGGTCATGAAGTAACACCCAAACTGTGCTACTGGGGAAACCCATGTGGCTGGGAGCCAGGCAAGGAGAACTCATCTTCCCATGAGCTATCAGGATGCCCTTGCTTACAGAAGGGCAGATTCAGGAGAACAGAGATGGAGAAGTGACAGGATGAGATCAAGGGAGAGTATGAACTGAGTTACTTACAAAACCATGTACCTTTCTGTAGTTTTTGTTTTTCAAATATACTTATTTTAACCAGGTTTGCTTACCTAAGCCATGGATTACCTAGAGTGGTCCTACTTTACTTGTGTTTTGAACTTACATTGTCAGTCTTTCTCTCTCTATGCCTCTTCTTGGAAAGCACATGGAGAACAGAGGTTCCCTTAACTCCACTTGGTATCCTGAGAAATCAAAATAGTTTTCCATACAGTTTTCTTTAACTAACTACAACATTTTATAGGCTTCTTGGGTTAATTTCAAGACTCGTGTAGCAAATGTCTTCATGCTTATGTAAGTTTGGTTAACAGATTTCTTAGTAGACAGGAGGTTGGGATGAGCTGGGTATTTGGCAAATACAGAAAATATAGGGAAGGTCAATTGTCCCAGAATTCGGAGTTCACTCTCCATCGTTACCTTGATCTGTTTGGGATTATTTTATCTCCTGGCAATGCTACTGCTGAGTGAATCCCAGAACATACTTCACTTTCTTCAAGCTTCTGTCTTACACTCTGCAGCAACAGAGAACTCAGAGAGAGAAATTTGTTTCTTCATTATTTATTTCTCTTCCATAATAAAAATTTATCTGTCCCAGATTCCATTCTTTTTCATCCAGGTGTTCCACTGGAAAATAGTAGTGGTAAATAATTATTGAATGAATGATTTCCATTAAAATACTGATGGACTAGCAATGGATTAGCACCTTGTATCTCCAGATTTTTTTAATTTTAATAGGATTATAGGAGATACAATATTTTACTCTAAAGATGTAAGTGTGGTTTAGCAATGGAAATGTAGAAAAAAATATTGCGTAAGGCAGTCACCCAGATCCTGAGGAACTCAAAATAGCACCAAGCAGATGCCATAGGGGTCCCATCATCATACTTTTCTAGCATCAGGTTGGCTTTCAGTGTCTAACGCCAAGTTCATCATATAGAGTGATAAGTGTCCAGTTGTGAGGGTTGAGGCCATCAAAGGGGAATGTGATATGGGTCATTATCATACTCCTCCCAGGCAACAGGGACCTTCCAGCTTTATTCCTGAGTTTCCTATCCTTACACTAAATTGAATACGATGGATCTTTAGCCTAATGGTGAGGATTAGCAGGATAATCAGCATAATTGACCCATTCTGATCCTGAGCGTCATGTCCCAAGGGGGATCTAGGGCTCAATACTCTATTATAGCTGGTGTTTAGTTGTCATTCGGATAGATAACTTGGGCTGAGCAAAAGCTGAGCATCTAAATATGGCAGCACATAATTCCAAGGGCAGGCAAATAGGAATGTGAGCTTAAAAGTAAGTCTAAAATTTCAAGGTATTATTGAAAGGCAGATATTGTTGTACAAAATCCAATTCAAGTCCAGGATCTCGAGAAACCAGTAATCAGGCAAAAGAAGAGCCATGATGACCCATAGGAAAGATGTAGGAAGGCAGATGCCTAAATGAAGGATGGGACCAGAGAGATAGATTTGACACTGGTTAGCAACTGCCCCAGGAGATCTCACATCCTGCTCCCTTTAAGATTGGTCCTGAGATTTCGGGCTGTGTGTGTGTGTGTGAGTGTGTGTGTGTTTTCAGTCAAGTAATCTCAGTTGCTATGTTAGAAGCAAATGAAAATGGATATGAGAGGGATATAGGCATTTTTTACAGAATCTAAAGGCATAGATTTGGGGATTAGGTTTTTTGTGCCATGTCTAGCCTCTGAGAAAGGATCTGGCTTTATGGTATTCCTGAAATCGTACCTAGTGGGTGAGAAATAGATTCCGTACCATGGGCCTTCCTAATATGCAAGATCTCTGATCTCAAGTGCCCCGAGTCCCCTTTCTGGACTGGAGGTCTAAGTGACTTTTTTGAGCCTAGAAAGAATGGCCTTGTCAGACGAATCTGCCTTCTGTAATTCAGGGAGGACGTCTGTCAGACCAAGCTTTTCTGTGAGTTGGTCCTGCCTGCCTCATGAGAGGTGGTTCTTATGAGGCAGAAAGGATCTGGGGAATCAGCAGTTGCCTTGGTTTCTAAGAAATGTCTCCACCCTTCAGTTGGTTCTGAAAATAACAGTCTGTTTCCCTTAAAAAGGGAATGCATGCTGAGTTTTCTTCTCAGCTTATAAATTATGCTGTATTAACACTGGCAACAGTTTCATTTTCGCTGTGTAAACATGAGGCAGCACAGAATGGGAAGGGTGTTGGAAGGGCTGGCTGCCAGGCCCCAGCAGAGACGCGTGAGCAGCTCTTTGAATGTTGGATGGTGTTCACGCTAGCATTAAGGGTGTGTTCCCGAACACCTGTTTCCAGCAGTCAGGCCATTTTTTATTATGAATACTCTGCCACCTAGTTTGGTTTTGTACTAGGTGAAGTACATAGTTAAATAAATTTTGTCATTCAAATAGCCCTGAGGAAAGGTACCTCTTCTTAAAAATGTCCAGTGGCTGGCCACCATATCTGAGATTCTGTTTTAGATTCATTTGTATGGGTTTATGATGTAATATTTTAAGAGTTCTCTCATCAACCATAAATACTCGATAGATGGAATCACGTAGTCATTTCACTAACCCTTTTATTGAGCCAGCAAACATTTATAGATCTTCTGTTGTACACCAGGTACCCTGATCCCAAATTAAAGTTTCCATTGCCATTATTGGTCATGAAGAGCTCAGCATGAACCAATTAATCAGTGATTCCAGACAGCTGACTTGAGATGTGCAGCACAAGTTAGCTAAATTTTGAGTGAATATTGAGATACAGGGAAGACCCAGTAGCAAGATATATATTTAAAGAAGGCAGACACAGGCAGGACCTAGACTAAGCTCCTGGGCAGCATGGGGACAGAGCAAGGGCGATGATAGGTGGAAAGGGCGGGGAAGGAGAGGAAAATAAGGAATATAAAAATGGAAAACAATAACAAAATTCTTTTTTGGCTAAACAGATTTGTTTCAGAGCCCATTTGTATAGCCATACACTTGTGAAGCAAGAAAGCCCTTTTTAATTTTTTTTTTTGTTTAAGATTTTATTTTTTTCCTTTTTCTCCCCAAAGCCCCCAGGTAAATAGTTGTATATTCTTTGTTGTGAGTCCTTCTAGTTGTGGCATGTGGGACGCTGCCTCAGCATGGTTTGATGAGCAGTGCCATGTCCGCGCCCAGGATTCGAACCAATGAAACACTGGGCCGCCCGCAGGCGAACTTAACCGCTCGGCCACGGGGCCAGCAAGAGGACTTGTAAATATGAAAAAGTCACTATACTAATGTCCACTTTAAAAGTTAGAATTCTTGTTTGGAGTTAGAAAAGTGAAAAGTTTTGATTGAAATGTTTATCTCAAATGCGAGGACTTTTTGAAGTTTCTCTCGGGCAGTGTTTTTCAATCTTTTAAAAAGTGAAGCATTATCAGGTATGATGGTTCCTGCCACAGGTAACTGAAAATCCAACTCAACCAACAGGCTTAAATGATGGGGAAATTATTATCTCATAGAAGAAGACTTCCAAATATAGAGTGCGCTTTGGGGTTGGTTGAGTCAGTTGCTCAATAATTTCATAAAGGACCCAGGTCTTTTCTTCTTGCTACCCTAACACTACCACTGTTATTTTATCCCAAGGACGATTCCTCCAATAGTCATGAGACGCTACAAGAGCACGCAGGCTACAATTCTTTCTTGTTCACATCTGGTGAGAGAAAGAAATTCTTTCCTAACATGAAATTAATTTCTTTCCCTTTGGTCTTAATGAGCCAACCAGGTTCACATGCCTACAGGGGAGTGGCTTCCACTGACTGGCTTCCGCCTGACCCCTTGAACTAATCAGTAAAAGGGACAGTGAGATTACATGATTGGCTTGAGGGCTAATCAGGAACTGGAATGAATTCCTCGTAGGGCGGAGTGAGAGACTGTTAGAGAATATGATGGAATGATTTAAGAAATCAACCACAATGTCCACACCCTAATTCATGAAGCTACTATGACTGAGGTGGGGGTGGAAGGCACAGTGTCCCTCTCCCCTCCACCCCCCAACCCCAGTTGAATCCTACCTTTCCTTCACCTTTGCCCTTAGAACATTATTTTATACTTCCTGTAGGATTCCAGTTTGAAAACCACTGTGAAAGCAAGGGCAGCATCTACCCAAGGAAACATGTGGGTGTGAAGACTGAGGATTATCTTCTCCAAGGGCTTAGAAATTCTGAATTTACATCAAAGGCTCTTTTTCCAAATGCTTCTTCACGTTTAGCCTGTCCTAGAAACTCTTTCTCATCTGTGCAAGGAGAAGTAACCCAGAATAATGATAAGGAAGTTCCTGGCCAATAAAACAAAACAAAGCAAAACAACACTGAATTGTCTGATTAATAATGTCTTTAAAAAAATAAAGGCATATAAGAAGCCAAAGTAGGGTCTTGTGTATGTCCAAGAATACTCTATCCTTCATGTGCACTATTGGAAAGATTTCTAGTTTTCCTTTTTTTTATTCTTAAATTTGTCAAAGGAATTCAAGAAGAAAAACTACTTGGATGTAGATTATGACACATTTTTTTTTGAAAAAATAGTTTTGTATCTTTGAGATCATGTTTTATAAGTGCAGGCATAGTTCTCAGCATCTGAACACACATGTATTGGCACCTGCAGTGAGCACCAACTAAGACAACAGGAATCATCAAGGCCATCCCAGGAAATTGTGAACTCTATGTTGATACTGTCGCAGTGAGCTTCATATGAGGCACTACGCTATTTGATAAGCTTACCTGATAAGGGCATTGAAAATGGTTAGGTTTAGCCATTTACTGCCAAAATCGGTCTCCTTTATGACAATTCTCTCTCTTTTCTTTCTTGAGAAACCTCTTAGGGATTGTGTTGATTAATCACTAGAAAGAATTAAGTAACTTATTGTCTATTTTAATGCCATGATTGAAGGCTGTTATTTTCCTGCCTACATATCCTATTTGCAGAACCTACCAGCAGTGTTTACCCCAGATTACATATTCCAACAGGAGATGTACTGCAAGTCATTTGCCTCTGGCTCTCAAATGCATTCCATGCTCGTTTCCTACATCAATGCTTCCCAGACTTCTTGGCCAACTTGCTTCTAGGTAAGTTCTAGCAACAGAGGCACTAGTGGGAGACTGGAGGATCAGAAGGAAGGAGACATCAGATATTTCCCTGTTTCTCTCTGCCTAGTAAGTTCTCATCAGTGGCTTCAGCTCCTACTAGTCAGTACTTCCCTTCAAGTTCCCGGCTCCCACCCAGCAGACATGCTACAATTGTAGCTTCAAACAACTGAACTGTTTGGATGCAAAATCTGACATACTGGGTTCAATCAGTTTAATTTTTTTGAACTCATGTTTTATAAGAGCACTTGTGGATCTCAGCTGCAACATCCCAATACACATGTGTTGGCAGCTGCTATCAGCACGGAGGCACTGGTAACACCATGTCCTTTCATTGTCCCTTCAGCCTTGTGGGAGGTAGTAACTTTCTACAGCTACTTCTCACTTTTCTTCCATGGTTTCTCCTTCAGCTGTTTTCATGCCATGGAAAACATTTCCCACTATTACATTCCCCCTATTGAGTTATCTGCCATTGGTTTTGCTTTCTTAGTTGAAACCTAACAAGTACTGTAGGGAACTATTTGTTTTTTCGATTGAAATTCTTTTGATATATCCACCATGCCACCACATAGCACTGCAAATGATGATAACATTCTTTGAAAGTGGAATCATCTCATGCTAAAGTCCTTCCATTTTCCTTTGTTTCTTTTATGGGAAATTTAAAATTTCCATCCGCAGATTGTATGTTTTGAGGTGATGCTTGGCCACATGTTTGGGTGGTGAGTAAGTTCTTAAGAAATTGAAGCCCTAAATGTGTCAGATAATCACGCAGACTGTCGACGAAAATAATCCATAACCAATCTATAAATGAAAATTTGGGTGAGTTTATTCTGAGCTTAAATTTTAGGATTATAACCCGGGAGAGTCTTTCCACAAAGGAACAGAGCACTCCAAAGAAGTGGGGGTATAAGGGTGGTTATATACCCTCAAAGAGGGTGTTTCACATGTGATTGAAATGTCCCTCCCACAATAGTCGCAAGATTGCCCTGTCGGCACAGCACTTGATGGACACAGCAGGTAGTGGGTCAGCTATCTTGGTGGGCGTAGCAGGAGGCAAGTCTATTGTCCCCAGCTGGGCGGCCACAGGTGCGCGCAGCAATCAGCTTCTAGCCTAAGGAAAGATACTTAATCCTTAAAGGGGCGCCAACGTTGGGATGGGGAGGGAAGTTGCACCTTTATCTCAAGGGCCTTTTGCTCTTACCATAGGGAATCTCTAAAGCAGATATACAATGCATGCTCAACGGCCACGGTCAGGCCCTTTTGGAAAGACAAGGTCAGGCCAAATTAGGTTTACACCAAATGGCTTCCTCATATATCCCAATATATCCTATTGATGAGGATTTTAGGCTGGTTACTTTTAAAACTACAGATGAGAAGCAGGCTCCGAGGACTGGAATTTTGCTTGCCCTTTTGAGAGACATTTGCGTTTGTGAAGGAAGGGGGGTGACCTTGTAGGGACCCGAAATTGGCCACCCCAAGATATGTCTCTTTGGCATTGGGATTGTTTGGGGCTGATTGCTTTTGATAAACTGGGACAGGGAAGAAGGCTCTGAGGAATGGAACTTGCCCTTGTTGGGACACATTTACATTTGTAAGGTAAATATCTGTAAAAGGTGCCTCCCTCTCTGTACCAGGAAGAAGAGGAGAGATGACCTTGTCCCTAGAAGCTCTTAATGGGGAAGGCAAGAACTTAAGTTGGTTGCTGTCTGGCAATCTCATGTAACTGGTTTAGGATGGTGGCGTCTAACCTTTCTACCTTTACTTAATCTGATTTGATTCTTGTCTAAAAGTCATGGGATCACCCAATGACCAGACCCCACCTGCGCTGATACCATTTTAACTTTTTTTCATGTTCTTTCCTTTGTCTTGTAAAGAGATGATTCACATACCCATGCCTTATAAAATTAGCCCTAACCCTCAACTCGGGGCAGCAGCAGGAGCTCTGACTGCCCGTGGGTCCTGTCCCCACGCACCAGCTCTGCCTGCCCATGGGTCCTGTCCCCATGCCAGCGGGGGCAGCAGCAGCAGCAGCAGCAGCAGCAGCAGCAGAAGCTCTGACTGCCCGTGGGTCCTGTCCCCATGCTACACTATTCTCTAAATAAAAGAGCACTACTGCCAGATCTTGAGAGTCTAAGAAATCTTTCTTTCGACTCCTCGGCTCACCGACCCTGCATCACTATTACTTGCCATTTTTATTTGTCAAGACTATCAATATGGCAGAAACAATAGTGCAGTGAGTCCTTCATGTTGCCTCATTTTAGTCTTTGCACTAGCATCTTTGAAATTTCATGTTAAATGGTTTAAATGTTTTTCAATGTCAATAATGCCAGAAGAATCTTCTAAATCCAACTTAAAGTAGGTAAAACTGAACAAAGAGACTATGTCCCACATTGGCAGATATCTTCCCATTTAAATACTAGTGCACATTTAAAGGCATGCGTAACTTGTAGTTTTTGACAGAAGATCAGTTGAACTAAAGGGGAGCTGGGAGTTAGTGCTGGTTGAGTAAGTCTGAAGCTTTGGTTGAAAATCCCCAGAGAGGTCTCAAGTCAAATTACATGGAAGCAGAAGCAGACATCCTTTGCAGGACCTGAAATACTCTGAGGTCAGCCATCTTGAACACAAACTTGGGGGCATGGCTGAGTGCTTGGCTGTGTTAATTACAGTTTAAATCATTGGGTGGGATTAGTAGAATATGCAGAACTCAGGTGGGTCTTCATTTGCACATAATGACTTTGGTCTTTTCTATAGCAAATGCTGAAGTGGACTATAAGGGGAAAGAAAAACATCCATCATTGCTGCTTTTTAAAACGGTAGACAGAAAAACCAGTTATAATTTTTTTTAAAGAAGGAGTTCGAGTTTTCCATTTTGCTTTTAAAAAGGACTCAGCAAAAGCTTACATTAGACAGTTTTGCATAGTGCTGCCAGCAACAACAAAAAAAGCCAAGGTTGGGGGTTGTGGAGAGAATTCCCCACTCCTTGCTCAACCCCCCCCCCCCGCCCCCCGCCACATACACACAAAGCAAATTAAACAGAAACACAAGCAATTGCTTTCTTTTACGCCCCACAGAAAATAACAGAGAAAAATCTGTATTTTGTTTTTCAAGGTATAGTAGAGAGAATTTTTTTTTTAATATGCTTTCAAATCCTCAGGGACTTTATAATTTATCAAGAAAGACACATTCTTCCTAATGAAAGGTTACTGACCTTCATGAATGTGACAGTTCAATTACAGCCCATTCATATGCAGAGCAGCGCTGATAAAGGATTTGGGAAATGTGACTAGCATAGAAAAAAAGAAAAATGTCTAGGAAATTATTATTAGTTTTTAAAAAAATTTTAATTGTGAAGCAAGAATAATAAATAAGATTTGCTCAGGTAGTAGAACCTTTTCTTGTGTGCCCCAGCAGCCCATTAGATTTGCTTCAATGAGTATACTGGCTCTTTCTTTCTGCTTTTTTATTCCTAATATTTCTGCCTTTTTAATCCGCTGAACCGCTAAACCTAACAAATCGGCAAACCCTTGGGGTTCTGAAAAGCAGGGTTTCAATTTTTTTTCCTTCTCTCTTTGACTGGCAGGGCAAGCTGGAACGTGTCTTAATGTTATTTTAAGTGCTTGACTACTATTTAGATGCTGAAATGGATGGAGAGTTAAAGGGAGAGTGTTATGTACTCTCAGCCACCCACATACATGTACTCAAGGCCAAGCTCAGGGGAGGCAGACCCCTCCAGGACCGCGAATAGCTAAGCCAGAAGCTGGCTAGACTCACTGGAGCCAGCCTTAGTCAGACTTGGGTGACACCTGTGAGCCGCTGTTTGCTGAGCTCCTCCAGGTGTGGGAAAGAAATTCAGATTGCCAGTTTGTAAATCAGCCCAGAATGTCCCTCAGGCAGAGATCTTTGGAATATCCCAGAACTGGGTTCATTTTCAGCAATTGCTAATAGGGATTCTCCTCTAACAAATTTTTCATTAAAAATAAGACAAAATGCATCAAATTGTAAAGTTCTTGGGATATAACCAATATAAATATTTTAAACAATTTTGAAATATAGTCATTATTTTCACTTTTACTATTTTAGTTAGGAAGTTAACATCAGCCACATAGGTGTATGATACGAGGTGTTGAACAGTAAACTTTATTGAAGGTTTGGGGAGAACATACCTGACACCCATCATATCGCCTGGCACATTCAGGATTTGCTGAATGAATCCCTTTTCCTACAGCATTTCTTTTCCACTCAATTATTGGATGAGCACTATGGCCCAGTTATCAATGATTCCTCTAAGATACTTACCCACTCTAATTTGCCCTTACAGGTTGCTTTCTTCCTCCACCATTCCTGGGCTAAGTATTTGGCTTCAAATCACTTTCAATCACATTGCATCTTTGAAAGTAAGTTTACTCATGAAGGCATTTTTTTAAAGAAAGAATTGAAGAAATAAAAATAAGAAGAAAGGGTATCAGTGTCAATTCTGTGTATCCCTAAACTTGAAAAAACAGAAACCTTTCCCTTAGGCATTAATATGTGAAGTCATATCTTACGGGAGGAAACTTTCAAACAGACAATGGATGGCACCAAAGATGATACTGTTGAGTGTGGCATAACTCAGTTTCTCCACTTCTACTTCTCTTGAGCAGTATTCTGGAGAGCTGTGTTAGATCTCTTTGTAAATCAGTATTTTATGAATTTGCATGGAATGAAGTTCACATAAAATCATCTCAAAGTACTATTTTCTTTAGTTTGAATATTCCATTTCAAAAAGATTTATTTGAATATTATACTCTGAGAAACTGAGGATACTTTGAGAATATAATAATTTAAAGACTAGTAAGGTAACCTAAGGTTTAGATTAGCTGCAGTAAATATTTTAATGTGGTCTATTCTTTCCTCCAGTTTTCATTTTGTCCCACATATAATTTGATGTACTTTATTTTTAATACAAAGGTATGAGATAAGGGACATTGCATTACACATACATACACTTTTTTTTCTTCTGAGAAAGATTCACCCTGAGCTAATGTCTGTTGCCATTCTTTCTGTCTCTCTCTCTGTCTTTTTTTCCTCCCCAAAGCTCCAGTACATAGTTGTATATTGTAGTTGTAGGTTGTTCTAGCTCTTCTTTGTGAGCCGCCACCACAGCATGGCTGCTGACAGATGAGTGGTGTGCTTCCGCATCCAGGGTACTGAACCTGGGCCATGCCAGTGGATTGTACTGAACTTTAACCACTAGGCCATCAGGGCTGGCTCATACATATACTTTTATATACTAACAAATTCCTTAGATGGCAAGGAAATTAACAATTTGACAATTAGATCTTTTTGAATTTTGAAATAAATTTTTGCCACTTAATAAATGAGTTATGTATACTTTTAATTAAAGTTCTATATTATCTTTATTTTCTCTAAGTTCACTTTTGTTTAGGTGTCTTACTCATTTTTGTGTAACCTGAAGGACATAGCAACATATTAAAATATGCTCAATAAAAATTTCTTTCAATTACTGTTTTGGTAGAGCAAGCCCTCAAACCCAGGTTTGCCTGACTCCAAAGTCTTTTCACTTGATCAATTTACTACTGTGTCAATAAATGCACTTAGCAACAAGTAACGGGAAATCCAACCCAAAATGGCCTAAATAATGAAAAAATTTTATTATCTCGTATAACATGTGATCCCAGGTAAGGTGGCTCTAGTTCAGATAATTTGGTAGTCCAAAAGTATCATGGAGGATACAGGTTCTTTCCATCTCTCTTATCTGCTATCCTCAGTAGGTGTGTTAATTCTCCTCACAGTCTTGAGATGGCTGCTATAGCTTCAGGAATCACATTTTCTAATTTCAATGTAAAAGGTGAAAATATGGTTTAAAAAACCCCATATTTTCCTTTGAACACTTTTTAAGTGCTAAGGAAGATTTCTCTGAAGATCTCCCAGCAGCGCTACCCCCATATTTCATTAGCCAGAGCTGGGTCATATGGTTCTTTCTAAACAGATCATTGATAAAGGAAATGGAACTACTGCAATTGATTTAGATAAATCAAAATTTATCAGATCTAGGGCTGTCCTTTCCTCAAGGGCACAGCTGCATGGAAGAAATGTGGATATCTGAACAAAATTTGGTTTCTTTAGCAAAGGTGGGGTAACTTTGGTAGGCAGCTAATAAAGTCGGTTATAACAGAGCTATCTCATGATCACCAGGGACAATGAGAAAGACAGGGAAAGACTAAAAGGGGAAAGTTGGAGATCAGTAGGAAAAGAAAGGAAAACATAGTAATCTTGTGTATAGCAGGTGTTTGATAATTGCTGATGACAGAAAATGAATGAAATACAATTTACAACGAAGTTAATCTGACACATATTTAATGATATATGTTGTTCCATGACATTTCAGGCCAATACTTTAGTAGTCTATATAAATAACTGTAATTAGTACTACTTTTGACAGATCTTTATAGCTTTTAATCTTCTGTCGTTAATTAACTAGTTTAAGAACAAGCATCAATGTTCAGAGGGTTTTTTTTCCCCTCATCTTACAAACAGTTGAAACTTAATCATATATTCACTGACAAGTACTAGGATGATTCCCCCACATTCCCCACACTGGAGTAGTCTGTCATTCCTCTGCTCTTCCCATCTACCTGACTGTGTTCACAAATAAGCCTCCCCTCGTTTCCTCAGAGAAGTTTCCAGAGACATATAGTTCACCTCAAAGTATCTGGACGTATTGCTGTCTGGATCTATCAGATCTGGGCACAGGGCCTTCAGAAAGCACAGCAATGAATAACTGACATCAGATTGTTTCTAATTTTGGTAAGAAGGGAGGGATCAGAAATCATAGAGAAAGTTCATAAGAGGTTTCCACCATGGGTAACAGAAATAGTACCAGATGATCACTGGGAAACTTGGTTCTTCTTTGGCCAAATCCTTTTCCTTAAATGGAAAAAGAGAGCTTGGAAATAAGTGATCTCTAAGATCCTTTCCAGCGCTACCTTCAATGATTCTATTTCACAATTTTGCGTTAGGCCAGAAACGTTTAATTCTATTATGAGTAGACATATAGAAATTATACTTGAAGTAATTTTATATATACTAGGAATGTTTAATTATTTAAATAGAATCCTAGAAATTTAGGTTACTCTCTGTGTTTTGATGTTGCCAGTAAAGGGCTCCATCAACTCTTACATAATCTAAATGTGTCCTTGTTTATTGAGAAAAGGTAAAGCACTTTATGTTATACATTATTATTATTATTATTTTTTGGAATTCCTGAGTCCAAACTTGAAGTATTTTAGGCCACTCCAAAGAAAACTGAGATCAAACATGACAATATTATCCTCTATTATTATTATTATTCTCTGCTGTTGGCATTAGAAGCGCCTCTGAGACAATATCATTAGAGTGCCAAAAAAATGGCAATTTCTGATGAATGCCCTTTCCTTTCCTTTCCTCGCTTCTGAGAATGTATCTTCTAAACAAACTCCAAATTCACAAGGTTAGTTTTTTCTTGTTGACCAGGCTTGAGCTCTTTGGCAGACCTTTTTTAGGCTGTCTGAGATAGGCCTACACTTGTCAAGGAGAGTGCTTAAGTGCTCCATCTCAAGCAGCTTTCTCCACACACCGTTGTCTATGTGCTGTCATCCTTCTGTCCCACTCAGTGTGCCACTGGTCTTTTTACTATTTTCACTGCTGATCTCAAATCCTTGACTATCCAGCATGCTTACCGAAAACAAGGACTTGGTAAGACCAGTGGGCAGCATGCCACCTAACTCTGCTGGGTGATTCCACTGCTGATGCCACATGTGTTGTGCTACCAGGGAGGGCCTCTGCTCCCACCACCTTCACCAAGGCCACTGTGACCACTGGGCTCTTTCTCAGAGATATAGTGAACAGTTTTGTTATCCTGGAAAGAAATATGGCTCCTGGAAACGACACGATTCTGCTAGCTCTTCCCATCTTTCTTCTAGTCTCATCATTTTCTTGGGGGAACTGAGGGAAGCGGGAATCTTGGGGTCACAAGTTTTCTCTTTGATGCTGTGCTCCTACTTTGGCAGTAGGAGCCTCAGGCGAGAACTCTAGCCTTCCTCAAGGAAGAGCTCAAAATGCTCATCTGTCTTCTTGAGCCCATTAAGCTGTCACTGAGCAGACTTAGAACAATTACCCTAGAGTCACATTCTCAACACCAGAACATATGTTCTTATATGTCAGCGCAAATGCCCAGCTTTCCAGAAGGAGGAAGATCTCCTTCCAGTCTATACTCAGCCCTGACTTTCCAAAATCTATGCAGATTATGAGGCTCATTCAGTCAAGATCTCCCCTTGTCCCGAGATGGTCTCAAGTACCAGATTTTACATTCACCTAGTTCACTGATATAATTTAAACGAAGGAAAGATTATGCATAGATTTCTCCGGGAAGGTTCAGGCCAAGAGCATAATTTCTCTTTTCTTTATGCTTCCCTACTCTTTAGAATATGTGTAATTACCAAACATAGTAAATTTCAAGGGTGAAAAATCTGAAAAGATGAAATTATCATAACATCTTTGTCAAAAAATGTGTGCAAGAAGGAAAGGGAAAATATGTTAGTAAATATTTGTTAATTTTCACACGTTTACTGATTGTTGTTTGAAATGTTTTGCTTAATCTTGCTTGATTTTAATAAAATATTCAGTCTAATTGGAGAAGAAATGCGTACTGTACCCAACCTCAGTGTATGCTTTGCAAAATTAATTAGAGACTGGCTAATGTGACTTGGTGAGACTAGGTATATTTGCTGAACCTGAGATGGGAAATTTTCTTTTGTTTCTTTTAAGCAAGATTCAGGTGGTTCAATAAATGCCACTTAACTGGGGCAGACTTGATCAGGGAAGTTGCTGAATTGGGAAACCAATTAAGTCTAATGATAATTAGCATGCACTACTGCTTAATTGGGATAGGTGGTCCTTTGAGTTGGTATCACTGTAGGTAATTAAATGATGCTTTTGGAGGATAAGAGATAGAGTCTTCTTGATGCTTTACAGACTGAAGGCAATTTATTTCCCCTCTTGATCATGCTATTGCTGGTTGAGGAAAACTCAATTTCTAAATGATGCTTTCAAATGTTCTCCTTGTTTTAAAAGGACCTCTTTATTTGTGTGTATTTATGTATACATATATATATATGCATTTGTTTCTATGCCTCTGAATGGACTGACAAGAAATGAAGCGTTATGCATTTTTTCAAATGCAACGAATGAGGCATAGAAAGTTTAAGTGATTTCTTCAAAGTTGCCATCATTTAGTGGCTGGACACAGGTAAGAACATGGGACTTGAGTATTCCTCCCTAGTGATTCAGCACTGGGGTGTTCATCACTTGACAGTCAAGTTCAGAGACCATTGCTGGGGCAGTGGGAAGAGCCTGCCTGGGAGTCCAGGGACTTTCTTACAGCTCTGCCTCACACAGAGATAACCCTTTGCCTCTCTGGGCTTCAGGTGCCTCTTTTATTAAATGAAGGTGTGAGACTAAATAGTCACTAAGACCCCTTCCAGCTGTAAAAACCAAAGTGCCTCAATTCGGGAGCTTTATTTAAATATTGTTACTGAAGAAACAGTCTTCACAGTTAACTTGTATAAAGCCTTTCATTATTAGGCCAAGTCACTGGCAAAAAAGTAATAATAATCTCTGGCCCCACATTTAAAAAAGTCTTATTGTATAAGATGTAGCTGGTTGCTTTTTGTAAAGTTGGGAGAGAGGTGGGGGCGGGTATTCATGGAACAATTTTTGTCTGTGATATTAAAAAAGCATAAATCCATGGAGAGGTAAAGAAAATGAAAGAGACAGTCCTGAATCTGGACAGCCTGAAAAATATACGGAAATGAAGTACAAAAGGAATGAAGAAGAAGATGAGATGTATGTATTAGGTTCTATGAAAGAGAGGAAAACGAGGGTGAGGAAATGATGTAGAACACAGGTTCCTAGGAGTCATGAAGGACACCATGGTTGAATAACCTTGGAGGTAGCATTTGGGAACGATGAGAATGGAGAAATCAGGCTATGCTGGCAAGTGCGTCCTAATAGCCAAGACAAGACATGAATAGTAGTTATTAGTGGGATCTACTCTAAATTGTTTTGACTCAGACGTGAATTTAAGATATTGGATCAAAAGCTAGTTTCATCTATATATTTCCTATAAGAGTCAGCATAATGTCAAGCATTTGGACCAAGATACTCAATCACAATAGAAATGTGATGACTAAATAATGTGTAGCATCCAGCTTCCCCTAACTTTTTTTCTTTCTTTCTTTGTTAATTTGTCTCTCTAGGCTCATCATTTGCACATTCCCTCAAAGTAACATCACCATCAATTCTATATCAGTGATGACTCATGATTATATTTGGAATACTCTTCCAATTTGCAGAGTCCTATACTGTCTTTTGAACTTGCAGATTGCTTTAAATACCTCATTGACCGACTAACTGTAAATTTTGTCTAAATATTTATTTTTAAGTCACAGTGTGGAGATAAACATCATAGAAATATATAAACACTCACATACATATATATATATACACACAGATATAGATATAGAGATGATGATATAAATATCTTACATTTTGGAAATAAAATAATATGCATTTGAAAATGCTTACTTTAAAAATTTTATTTTGTTTAACATATTAGTCATATCCCAGTTTAAAACAGGTGAAAAGACATATTTAGGCTACTTTACACTTTATTCCTCTTAGTGTTGTCATTAAATGCAGGCTTGTAAAAAGTCAGTGAAACATTTTCAACTACAGATTGTGGGAATGCATGTGATTTATTTAAGAACAAATCAGTAAACAAATGGACATAAAATTGCCAGTAGACTGTGTCAAGTTCAGAAGCCACTGCCTTTGTGAAGCAGTTATTGATGGTCACGAATCCAGTGGGCATCTGATGACAGTGGCCCCGAGCTGAAATGGCATGAATTTCACACTCCATTGGAGAATTTGTCTACTTCCACTTTCTCTTTTTGCATGATGTAAATGTAAAATCTACTTCTGGTCTTAACTGAGCTTTATCTCATTACTGATTACTCATATGGTCCTGGAAGAGAGACATCTTTGGTGGGTAGACTTTGTGAACATTTCCTTCACTAAGGAAAAAACCTATCCATCTGGAATTAAGGGCCCTAGTAAAAGTGAGTCCACATAATCTCCTGTAAATTTGTTCTTCGCTGTCACTTGGGAAGTGCAGTCAGGCACACAGGGAACAGAATTTTGGGGCAACCGTAATAAATTCACCAGCCAAGCTCCTTAACCAGGGGGACAAAACAGTTCACTGCAGCTCCAGCTTTGATGACCTTTCTACTCTGAATGCTTTCCCGCTTGATTAAAAATGTGGTCATGCTTAAAGGCAGATTGCCGATAGGGTTTTTAATAAGGAAACAACACACAGAGAGATTTATTGGAGGTATTTATGTAAGCATTTTTTGGGCATATGATTTTGTTTGAGAAGTTACTAGAGGCCAGAATGACAGCTTCTCTGGAACTCTCTGGTAAGTTTTCTGAATCAGTTCATGTGGAAATCAAATTGCACCTGAGCAAATATTGAAGGGTGTAGCAAAAGGAAGAAATAGCTTTCATTTTGCAACCACAAATATTACAATAGCCTATGCACATATTTTAGGAAAACATTTTTTCTTCTGTGAAATTGCTTTGCATGAAATTGCAGGATAAATTTTTGTGGTGTGGATCACCTGAGTTGTTCTTTCACAATGATAGCCTCCAGGAGAATTAAGATGTTACCGCTCAAAGAAAAATAAATGGGAAAAATAACTCATCTTATGTCTTGCCACCTAATAGTATTAGTGGTATTATTTTCCAACATGATGGTAAATGGAAAAACACAATCTAGGAATTGATAAAAGCACTCCAAATCTTACTATAAAAATAAATGATAGTCATAAAACATGGCCAATATTTTTAAATTGTTAATAATAATAATAGCTACATGTATTGAGTGTTTAATGTTCCTGGCACAATTCCAAGAGGTGTACTTGGTTTTCTATCACTTAATCCTCATACCATTTCCAGGAGGTATGTACAATTATTACCCCATTGCACCACTAAGGAAACTGAAGCACAGACAGATTAAGTGTCTTGTCCAATCTTATACAGACATTATGATAGATTTAGCACCCAAACTGAGGTGGTCTGACTCTGAAGACCCTGCTGTGAAGACATACATGACACAACCTCCTTAAAGTTACTTTAGCTATATATAAAGGTGGCCTTACTAGCCAGAGAACATCAAGCCATCAGTAGAAAGGTTTCAACCTTGAAATAAGTTTCAAAAAGTAGAAAATGATCCCAATAAGTTCTCCCTGAGTGGAAAGACCACCTGAGTGAACTAGCATCTCTTCTCTTTTACAAAGATGACTGTAGTGGGTGAGAGCATGAACTTTTGGAGCCAGACACACCAGCAATATACGTTTGGCAAGTTACCTAACTTCACCTACACCAATTTCCACATCTAGAAAATGGTGATAAAAATAGCCACCTCAGATATTTCTTTATCAGGCTAAAACAGATTATTCCTCAGCTGCATAGCACTCTGTTTGACACCTAATAGGCACCCAATCAATGGTAGCTGTCACTATTATTAATTAAAAGCATTTGAACAAGGAGCATCAGCTAGAACTGGGAATTCTAACTTATTTGCCATTTCTTCTTTTCTATTCATATATTGTTTCTCTTTTTTCACTTGCTTCCTTTATCTTTTTCCTCTTTCCTGTCAATATTAGTAAGAGGAAAGTCCTTCTTTGAAGAGTATTTTTATAACATCAGATTTGAACTCTTTGGGCAAAAAGGAAAGTTGTTTAAATTTATTTATAAATAGAAATAAGGGATTAAAGAAAGACTTGAGACAAAAAGCAATCTATTGGCAAAGAAAATGGTCTATTTGAGGATGGTGATAAATTAAATCAATAAATTGGAAAAATGTATAGAAAAAGAGAGAGAGAGCATTTCTCATACCAAAGAAAGGGCGTGCCTGGAAAGAATTTGACAGGAGGAGGGTGTTAGCTAAACTGTTAGCAAGTGAAAGGTCACTGCTTTAGAGCCTAGATTCAAATGGCATGTGGTTGCATATGGGTAAGCGGTGGTATTTCAAAACATTGCCTTGGACCATAACAGAGAAACTCTGTAAAAGACCATCCCCTCCAGTGACTTTAGGTTTTTAAAGAAATTTTTGGACAAATTTTAGTTTTCCATTGAAGACTACTAAGGATCTATTAAGAAAATTCATCCATTTATGGCTGCCTTCAAAGCATAGTAAAATGGCGTGGTTGTGGAGTTGTAAAGTCCTGGAATTTAATCCCATCTGTAACACCTTCTGGTGTGTGATGTTGGGCAAGTCATTTAATGTCTTTGAGCCTAACTATGATACCTACCTCATAGGTTGTTACACATGCTGTTATAATATGCAAAGTGCTTAGCCCAACAGTGCTTAGCCTGTGGTCCCCTCCCCAGCCTCATTAGGAAACTTATTCAAAATATAATACCTCTTACCTAACTCTGCAGGTGGAGTCCAGCAACCTGAGTTTTATCAAGCCATTAGGTGATCCTGATTCACTCTAAACTTTGAGAACCAGTGGCATAGCACAAATTCTGACACATAATTGGGGCCAATAAAGAGCAGATAAGATCATTGTTATATGGCAAGCTCTATGCTAGGAGCTAGGGACAAAGGAAAAAAAAATGTTTGTTTCCATCTAGAAGAATTCAACTGTCAAGTGCACTAATAATTACTTGAGAATATCATTTTATCTGAGTCCATGGTTCTCAAATTTGGCTGCAGTGAAACAGCTGGGGAAGTTTTGTGGTTTTTTTAATCTTCAATTGTGGCAAGTATATTTAACTTCAATTTACCATTTTAACCATTTTTTTGTTGTACAATTCAGTGACATTAACGATATTCACACTTTTGTGTTACCATCACCTCCACTTATTTTCAGGACATTTTCATCTTCCCAAACTGAAGCTCTATACCACTAAATAACAATTCCATTTCCACTCCCCCCGCCTCCAGCCCCTGGCAACCACCATTCTTTCTGTCTATAAATTTGACTGCTCTAACTACCTTATATAAGTAGAATCACACAATATTTGTCCTTTTGTGACTGACTTAATTACTTAGCATAATGTTCTCAAGGTTCACCCATGTTGTAGCATGTGTCAGAATTTCCTTTTTTTGTTGTTTTTAAGGCTAAATAACATTCCATTGTATGTATATACCATATTTGTTTATCCATTCATCAGTTGATGGACACTTGGGTTGCTTCCATCTTTGGGCTGTGGTGAATAATGCTGCTATGAACATAGGTGTATAAATATCTGTTTGAGTTTCTGCTTTCAATTCTTTTGGGTATACACCTAGAAATGGAATTTCTGGATCACATGGTAATTCTGTGTTTAATTTTTTAGGAACTGCCATACATTTTTCCCTTTTTTCCATTCCTACCAACAATGCATAACGATTTCAATTCCTCCACGTCCTCAGTAACACTAGTTATTTTCTGTGTTTTGTTTTGTTTTTGTTTTTTAGTAATAGCTATCCTAATGAGTGTGAAGTAGTGTCTCATTGTGCTTTTGATTTGCATTACCCTAATGATTAGTGATGTTGAACATCTTTTCGTGTGCTTGTTAGCCATTTCTATATCTCCTTTGGAGAAATGTCAATTCAAGTCCTTTGCCCATTTTTAAATCAGGATGTTTGTTTTTTGTTGTGGAGTTGTAGAAGTTCTTCATATATTCTAGATGTTAATCCTTTATTAGATATATGATTCATAAACAATTTCTTCCATTCTATGGGTTTCCTTTTTACTTTGTTTATAGTGTCCTTTAATACGCAATAGTTTTAAATTTTGATGAAGTCCAATTTATCTATTTTTTCTTTTGTTGCCTTTGGTTTTGTTGTCATACCCAAGAAATCATTGCCAAATCCAATGTCATGAAGGTTTTCCCCTATGTTTTCTTTGAAGAATCATATGGTTTTAGCTTTCACATTTAGGCCTTTGATTCATTTGGTGTTAGTTTTTATTTTTATGTATGATATAAAGTTGAGGTCCAACTTCATTCTTTTGCATGTGGATATCCAGAGGAAAAAAAGACTTTTTTCTCTTTAAAATGGTGTTGACACTCTTTTTGAAAATTATTTACCATATATGTGAGGGTTTATTTCTGGGATCTATTCTATTCCATTGGTCTATATGTCTATCTTTACGCCAATAACACACTGTCTTAATTACTGTAGCTTTGTTGTAAGTTTTGAAATCAGGAAGTGCAAGAGACTTTGCTCTTTGCTTTTCAATTTTGCTCTTCTTCTTCAAGACTATTTTGGCTATTTGGGGTTACTTGAGATTCCACATGAATTTTAGGATGGCTTTTTCTATTTCCTTGAAAAGCAAAGTTTGGAATTTAATAGGGATTGCATTGAATCTGTATATCACTTTGGGGAGTATTAGCATGTTAAAAATATTGTTTTCCAATCCATGAACATGGGATGTCTTTCCATTAATTTGTGTCTTTAATTTCTTTCAAAAACATTTTGTGGTTTTCAGTGTACAAGTCTTTCACAACCTTGGTTAAGTTTATTTCTGAGTATTGTATTCTTTTTGATGCTGTTGTAAATGGGATTATTTTCTTAATTTTCTTTTTGAATTGTTAACCACTATAGTATAACAATGTCACTGATTTTTGGATGTTGATTTTGTATGCTGAAATTTTGCTGAAATCATTTATTACTTCTAGCAATTTTCTCGGGAGGGGAATCTTTAGACTTTTATCCATGTAAGATCATGTTGCTTGTGAAGACAGATAATTTTACTTCTTCCTATCCAATTTGAATGCCTTTTATTTCTTATTCTCGCCTAATTTCTCTGGCTAGGACTTCCAGTAATTTGTTGAATAGAAGTGGTTAAAACTGGCATGTTTGTCTTTTTATTTTAGAGCGAAAACTTTCAGTCTTTCATGATTGAGTATGGTGTTAGCTGTGGGTCTTTTCCCATATTGCTTTTATTATGTTGAAGTAGTTTTCTTCTATTCCTAGTTTTTTGAGCGTGTTTATCATGAAAAGATGTTGAATTTTGTCAAATGTTTTTCTGCATCAGTTGAGATCATCATGTGGTTTTTTTGTCTTTCTTTCTGTTAATGTGGTGTATTACATTGATTAATTTTCATATGTTGAGCCATTCTTGCATTCCAGAAATAAATCCCAATTGGTCACAGTGTATAATCCTTTTAATGTGCAGTTAAATTTGGTTTGCTAGTATTTTGTTGAGGATTTTTGCACCAATATTCATCAGAGATCTTGGTCTGTAGTTTTCTTTTCTTGTAGTGTCTTTGTCTGGCTTTGGTATCAGGGTAATCCTGGCCTAGCCCCATAGAATAAGTTAGGAATTGTTCCCTAGTCTTAATTTTTTGGAAGAGTTTGAGAAGGATTGGTGTTAATTCTTCTTTAAATGTTTGGAAAAAGTCACCAGTGAAGCCTACTTATTTTGGGCTTTTCATTGTTGGGTGAGTTTCTGATCACTGAGTCAATCGCCTTACTAATTATAGGTCTATTCATATTTCCCATTTTTTCATGATTCAGTCAAGGTAGGTTGTATGTTTCTAGGAATTTTTCCATTTCTTTTAGGTTATCCAATTTGTTTACATAGGATTGTTCCTAGCACTCTCTTATAATCCTGTTTATTTCTGTAAAAAGATAGTAATGTCCTCTTTCTTATTTCTGATTTTATTTGAGTCTTGTCTCATTTTTCTTAGTCAATATAGCTAAAGGTTTGTCAATTTTGTTGCTCTTAAAAACCACTTCTTGGTTCTGTTTATTTTCTCTACTGTTAAGGAGATTTTTTTTTAAAGTGGCAAGGCCCTAATTCCACAAATCATGCTTTAATTTAGTGTGAGATAGGGTTTGGATGCCAGTATTTTCTAAAAGCTACCTGGATGATTTTAATGTGCACCCACATTTGAGAATCACTGATATAAGAAATTCTTGATTCCAAAGGTACTTAATTTAATATTTAGTTTTTTCTATGTTTTTTCTAATTTAATGTTTTTTCTGCATTAATATTTAGGTTTATGACAGGGAAATTCTTGTACAAGGTAATGCAAAATAGTGCTATATATTTTATGGAATTGATCAGTAAAAAATAGTAAGTTGAAATTTTAACATTGGGTTCCTCTTTTTCTTTTAAGTGATCTTGTCCCCTCATGATGAATGACTACTTGTTATTTGTGTTATGACAATATAGTTAACAAATATTAATAATCGATTAGGTATTGTATTAAATGACTGAAGTATGCAGTTAATACTTGCAGTCAAAAAACTGACAAGAGGCAAGGGAACCAAACACATATCATCAAAATTAATTTCTAAAACTTCCATCTCTAGTACTCTTGCGTTCACTTCCTAAGTTTACTTGCTATTGCCTCCTCATTTCTAGAACTACCAAGACAAAACTTTCCAAGAAATTCCAATTTGTTTATTTCATCTAACCTGACTCCATCAATTTTAAGATGTAATAATTTTTAACATTTTAATAAAATCTCCCCAGATGACACTGCTGATAAAAATTATGACACAGCATCAATTGTAAAATGCATCCTAATTTGAGAGAGAGTAAAATGTGAAAAAATAAGTGTCTTTGGGTCAATGAAATATGCATTTTTTTCTCTTTACCTAAGCAGAAGTACAAATTGATGGGGACAAAATGACATAGTGTATCCCAAGTCCCAATATATTTAATTCATGGATTATTTACTGATGTGCATCATTTATTCCAAAGGATGCGTGCATTTATATGGCTTATCAAAGGTTAACTGTGGTCCAATTTATCTGGGATAGTGAAATTTTGTTATAAGAGTTAAGGGAACACAAGAGAGGAGTTCTTGATGTCTCTTCTAGTGCTCTAAATATGATTCAATATAGTTTAAGGCTGAAGAGTTTACCAACTGAATCTAGACATGTGCTTTCAATGGAAGGGGCAGTCAAACCATGTCTGTTCCTCTAGATATTTGCTCTTGCCAGGTAGTATTTGTCTTGGTCAGATTGGGGTGAAGTGTTTACATCAGTCCAAGTCTCCACCTCCACACAAAATGTAGCATCTTTATTAGATGAAACAGCAAGAACATGAATCTGAATCCATTCCCATACTGGTGGTCCTGCAGAACCAAATGCAGTGTGAAGGCCTTTCCTATGTTATTTGGGAAGCTGGCAGGGTCACAGGATGGAATTCAGAATGGAAGATGTGCACATTTAAAAACCCAGGGGGAATTCCAGAAGATCCTTAGTACCTGCAATCCAAACAAGTGAAATGACCTGCCAAAACAGTGCATCAAGATTAGAACTCAGGTCAAGAGTCTAAGAAAATAAGGAAACCCTGACTCATTTGCTCCTCCCCCTCATACTTTTAGCTTGCAACATATGTATTTTGTGAAGAGTTTTTAAAAGTTTCCTCATATGATATGCCACCCTCACCCCATTCTTTTCTTCTTTGAAAACGTAAAAGCTATTTTAAATAGAACCTGCTTTGTCAACTCCACGATAGACAAAGAGTTAAATTAAAGAAACAGCCAGCTGCTTTTTAATAGTTAGGAATGAGGAAGAAACAAGCTAGAAAAATATTCCTGCTTTAGGCATGTTTAGCTGCTTTTAGGTTCCTCCTTCATTGTTTTATTATCTTCTCTTGGGCTAGGGCACCAGGTTGTCACCTTCCACCATAATCTTTAAATCTTATGAGGAGAAGGCAGCAGTGACTAAAGTATACTCTATTTAAGTCCTCTCAAATTATCCACCTCACACTGTCTTCAAGCACAGACACAGAAACTCATAATTTCACATGCAGCCTTTTAGTTTTGCTTTTCAATTTGGGGATGTGATCCTTTCCAACTTCCCATTGATGTAACCTTAAAAATGCATGAAAAGGGGTCAAAGTAGCTAAAACTAAAGACAGCCAATCCTCTCCAGAGGTTTTTCTGGAAAGAAAAATTCTCCATCACTATCCGGATGGGTCAGAATAAGAAATCAGTTCCTGTGCAGACTTGTAGACTTCTGGAAAGGAAACTTAGTCAGACACTCCTCACTACTTGGATCCAACCAACCCCTCTCATTCCTTTTGTGATTTTTCCCCAAACTCAAACATCAGAACTTTTGATGTGACATGCAGACATGTCACAGATTAAAACTGCGGGTCCTTTGAGATGGAACAGAGTGGAGAGGGAGGGATCGTAGAGATGCCTTATATCTTGAGATGTTAACAGTAAGCAGGAAGTAGATGTAGAAACCGGAAAAGGCTGAGGGCTGTCATGTTACTTGAAATAGACGTCTTTTCACTGTCAGAAAACAGGCAAAGGGAGCAAGTGAAGCTCTTCAGTCTGGGAGAGCAGTACTCAATAAGTATAGATTAAAGCTCCAGACTCTAAATTCCACTTGGGGCTATGAAGGTCAGCTTGCTCTTGAGCTTCAGATTTGAGAGGAGAATTTCATAAGGTTCAAAGTAGAGCAACATCTGTTCATCTGAATGGAGCTCCTCTTGTTAAAAGAAGAATGAACATAAAAATGGCAGAATTGAGTCTGCGGACCAATTCTGTATACTAAAAAAGAAAACTATAGTTCTAATAATTAAACAGAGAGTGTACCTCCAAAGATTTTCTCAGGGAAATAGAAGAATAATTTAGAATACATCTTTTTTATGTTGTAAATAAAATATAATAAATTAGGATTATATGAAAAAAGCAGTAAAATATGAGATGAAAAATGGCTAGCAGAGAAGAAAGATAAATGTAGTCAAAGCAAAATGATGCAAGCCTTAAAATTCATATTAGAAGCAATTCAGAGAATCACTATGGCAGAAAATGAAGATAAGAAAGATAATGGGCAAAGAGTGAAGATTCATTTTATTTATATTTGTTGTCTCAAATATTAAAAAATAAGGAAGAACAATGGTCAATGATATATGTCTTTTAAACAAAACATATACAAATATGAGGGGAAAAGGTCATCCCACAGTGTAGAAAAAAATTAATGATGAGAAATTCCTCTTAATATATGCTGCACGATTTCTTTTTTATCTTATGTATTTTTTAAGTCTTACAATTCCTAGAAAAAGAAAAATGCAATTTTCAAAAATCCACAAAATTAGGATTGCATTATTTTTCTTTACAATGCCGAATGGCCAAAGACAATGGAGAAACTTCAGCAGAGCTTTAAAGAAAAAGAGATTGTTGCTCCCAAACCTGACTATTTTAGTTTGGTTTCTCCTAGAATCAGGCCCTGATCCAAGGCCTTGAATTCAAGAAGTTTACTTCGTAGGTGTGGAGAACACCAGGGAGTGAGTGAGAAGTGACACAGAAAGGCAAGGAAGGTAGCCAGTAAAATGGGAATTATTAAGGGAGCTATCACCGGAGTTAATCCAATTTGCAAACCTTGGTAAACAGTACAAGAACACTTGCTTCAAAATCTTCATGACCTTGGACTAGGTGATAGATTCTTGGGTATGACAAAAGCACAAGCAGCAAAAGAAAAAAAACAGATAAATTGGACTTAATTGAAAATAAAAACTTTTGTGCATCAAGAGACAATATCAAGAAAGTGAAAATACAACCTTCAAAACAGGAGAAAATATTTTCAAATCATATATCTGGTAGGGTCTACTATCCAGAATATATAAAGAATTTGTGCAACTGAACAATAAAAAGACAAACATTAAAAAATGAGAAAAGGACTTGAATAGACATTTCTCCAAAGGGGATATAGAAATGGCTAGTAGGCACATGAGAAAGTGCTCAACGTCACTAATTGTTAGGAAAATGCTAATCAAAATCACAATTAGATACCAATTCACACTTATTAGGATGGCAAGAATTAAAAAAAAAAAAAAAGCAGAAAGTAACAAGTGTTGGCAAAGATGTGGAACCCCCCTTCCGTTGCTGGTGGGAATATAAAATGATGTAATCACTATGGAAAACAGGTTGGCAGTTCCTCAAAAAGTTAAACTAGAATTGCCACATGACCCAGCAATTTTACAACTGGGTATATACTCAAAAGAATTGAAAACATGTATGCAAACAAAACTGTCCAGGAATGTTCATAGTGGCGCTATTCACAATAGCCAGAAGGTAGAAACAAACCAAATGTTCATCAACTGATGCATGATAAACAAAATGTTGTATATCTACAATGGAAAATTATTCAGCCGTAAAAAGGAATGAAGTACTGATACACGCTACAACATGAATGAATCTCAAAAACATTATGCTGAGTAAAAGAAGCCAGACACAAAAGTTCATATATTATATGATTCCATTTATATGAAATATTCAGAATAGGTAAATCCAAAGAGACACAAAGCAGATTACTAGTTACCCGGGGCTATGGGGAGGAGGAAACATGGAGTGACTGTTTAATGGGTATGGGTTTCTTTTCTTCAAGTGATGAAAGGTTTCGAACCTAGATAGAGGTCGCACAATATTGTGAGTGTACTAAATTTCAACTTTAAACAGTTAATTCTATGTTATGTGAATTTTATCTCAATAAAAATTAAAAAATACATTCTTCAGAATTATTCCACTTTAGGAGTGAAGAAGCTGGAGCATTCACATCCTATCTCATGTCAATCATTAGTTACTGGTTGAGAGCTTCTCTCCGGGGTTGCTGATTCTCTGGTACATCTAGGCTACTGCATAGGCAAAAGAAGAATAGCTTTCTGCAGGATTGGAAAAAATCCCTTGGGCACAAAAATTCAGACCCTGGCAGTTGAAAAGTGTCTGCAGCACGCTGGAAATACGTGGTCTGAGAAACATGGATAGGCGCTGATAGCAAATGCTACACTCGTTATGGTATCATTCATATGTCATTTCAAGCTGTTTAAAGATTCAGATTACTACCACCAAGTACAATTCTTCAAACACTTAAAGTATATTCTAGCTATCAATGCAATGAACTATAAGTTAAAATGTAAGAAAGAAGAAATAGCAGTAAACACACAGAAGAGTATTTAAATACCAGTAAATATGGTGACAAGTTTAAATTCAAAAGAAAAAGCGATTCTTTAAAGAGAATATTTAAATATTAAAAACCAAATTAATTTAATAATGTCAGCATTCTTGGTTGTTGCCTACAGATTACATTCACTATATTCAGAAGGAGGGGGTAAAGGTGAATCAAAGTAAAATTATATTAAATTTCTCTTCTTGCATAAAATGGAATTTGAGTTATATTTCAAATGTAAATGCAAAGAAAACTGTAAAAATAAAAGCAAAAAAAAAATCGTAGGTCATATTTAAATAAAGACCAAAATAATAGCATATTCTCCTGGTTACAGGTGACAGAAAATCAATTCTAGGCAGCCTTCCTAATGAAATGATAGTGGAGAGTCTCAAGGAACCCAAGGGCAGGAGTGCAGTGGGGCCGCCAAAACAGATCAGAACAAGAGTGTCAAATACCTTTGGAACTCACACTTCGTCTTACCTTTGCTCTCCTCGCCATGAGGGCTTCATCTCTATTTCTACAGACTGGCTCCATTTCAGAAAATCTGACCATGTAAATCTCCTTATTTCAATCTTACACGTGTAATCTTTGGGTAAGAGATTTATCTTTTTCACTAGCTTTTTATATTTTTCCCCAAAATTTCCAGGAAAAGGGATTACATGGATGAACTTAAGTTGGTTGCCTTCCCTTGAATTAATCAGCAGTGTGGTAGACACCTCTTGGGGTGGAGACCAGTGGCACAATGGTGACCATTTCCCATAGCAGACACAGCGAACTGATTGCTCTTTCCTACTGAGCCTGAAATCAGAAATCACCACTTAACCTTCAGAAGTCCCCACTATTGTAAGATGTTTAAATACCTTTAATATATCTCAGTATTATCTAAGTAGACATTGCTTTTCTTGCTTAGAGCTTATCAAACAATGCATGAACTAATTCAGCCTCCTTTGTGCCTGCTATTAAAACAAAACAAAACAAAAATCAAGCTAGCCTGTTCCTAGTCAACCTACCAAAGCTGGGTGAGTTTGTTCCTAGGCATATCAACTATCAGAGGCCAACCTGTGATGTTTTCAAGAACTTCGCAACAACCAAGAAGATAACGCCTATGATTTCACTCTGGTTAGCAGGAAGATCTGAGTGATGGCACTAGTAACTCTGGAAGAGTGCTACATTTTATAAGGATTATAAATCAGATTCCACAGAAAGACTCATTGAAGTCTTTAAGCCCAGAGCAGTGGTTGTTTGCTACCTGTTAATGAAGATCTGATAGAAATTCAATGGATTGCATTTTCACAGGCAGACAGTGACAAGGCTCAGAATGGCTCCACAGCATGATCATTGAAGAACCTAAACCACTATCTCATTAGCATTGGGCAAAGAATGGAGATTCAATATATGTGTAATAGTTGTCTCTATAAAGAAACCAACACAAATGAAGAAGCAATGGTCAATAACCAGGTAAAGGATGAACTAACCCTATGCCTTCCAGATAGGGGCTCCCAAAAGAGATGACAAACACAAGCTGAAATTTGGCCACCTACAAAGGGGCTCTGTCTCCCTCCTTCCTGAAAGTATGGACTGAACAAAACATCCTATGATTTGCTAGAGACTGCTAGCAAATTGTTAATAGACTTGGGAAACCTCTTGTAGTCTTTGGCAGGGCGAATAATAATAAGGATGATAGCGATAATGATAATAACAATGGCAACATAGACTCGAGCGAGTAACATCTAAGCTGAGAGTTGAAGGATCAGAACTTAGCCAGATGGAAGGGAAAGGGGGAAAGTGTTCATGGCAAAGTGAATTTGATATAAGTGAAGATCTGGAGGATAAAGTACAATATATTGAACAAAAATATATAATTGAGGTATGGCTGGAGGAGAAGTGATGAGAAATTAGAACTCTCTTCCTGGTTTGTAGAAGGCTGCCTTCTTACATGGGAGAGAAAGAGCTCTCTGGTGTCTTTTCTCATAAGGGCACTAATTGCACCATGAGGGTCCCATTCTCATGACCTCATCTAATCCTAATTACCTCCTAAAGATCCCATCTCCAAATACCATCACATTGGTGGTTGGGGCTTCAACATACAAATTTTTGGAAAACGAAAACATTCAGTCCATAACACACACACACACACACACACACACACACATACATACACACACATATGTATATACATATATATAGATGCAAACACACACAAACTACTAAAATGTTAACGATGGCTATCATCTGAGACATAATCTGAAAGCCTACAGTAAGTTCTTACAATCACTTTTATGTCTGTTTTTTCTTGCCATCTAAAGTGCTCTCTCGCATGTTTTTGTATTTATGCTATTGCATGTCCATACACATATTTTATTTGTTTTCTCCCTCCTTTCTTTCCTTCTTTCCTTTCCTCCTTCTTTTGGTCACCTCATGACATACTTTCTTTATCTGTAAAGCTGCTGCATCCCACTCTAAGATCAATTTCCTTTGAATAAGACCCTTCCACTATTATAGTACAGACATAACTTTGTAATGGTCTCAGTGTTATAGGAGAGATTGTATCATCTTCCTAAAGGTAAATTTTCTATTTACTATATTATCTTTGTACTAAGATAAGGTCATATAGTGTAGAAGTTAAGACCATGGATTCTAAAATCAGGTTTCCTCGGCTCAATTTCCAGTTATATTGTTAGCAGTGTTGTAACCTTAGACATGCAATTTATTATATCAATGCTTTGGTCTTACATCTATAAAATGAGGGAAATAATCATAACTACTTCACTGAAATGCTGTGGGAAATCAATGAGTTCCTGTGTGTAAAGCACTTAGAACAGTGTCTGAACATAGGAAGCACCCAATAAATGTCACCTACTATTATCATCATATTCCATCATGAGTTCTACTTCTAAGGAATTGTTTTTTACCGCTTTCTAGATGGTGATAACTTTATGTTTAATTTGAAGCCATCTATTGTTATTTTAAAATTGTATCTGTTATTGGCTATGATAACCTGGTTTCAGTTTAACTGTCCCTCTCTCCAGAGATACCTCGTTAACACATCTTCTGAGAAAAATATCTTTCCTGGTCTTATACATTTCATTCCTTGCCAGTTTATCTTTTTATTTTCATAAGCCAAAGAATTAATCCCAATCTTTGATAACATGTGTAGAGTCAGCCATTCTCTTCTGAAATTTTCTCTTTTAAAGGTCATTATATTTCAACTAGAAAAACAGAAAAAAATAAATGCTTTCTTTCCCAAGGCTTTCAATTTATTATCCATTCTTGACTTTAACTTTAAAAAATTTCCACATTGCAAGTTTATTTGGCTTTGTCACTCATTCCTATGCATATTCACAGAACACGTTTGGGTCACTAGGTTTGGTGAAGCTCGGCAGATACTTCATACAAAGTTGCAGCTCTGATTCAGTGGAAAGGACATGATACAAGGAGTCAGACATCTATGACCAAGTCTGAGACTTTCCAGGATGTAACTTTGCAAGTATTTAACTTCACATAGCATCGTTTTCTTTTTTTTCCTTTAAAAGATGAAAGAATGCAACTGAAGATCTTGGAAGTTCCTTTCGGCTTGGAAATTCTTGGACTCTAGGAAAATAGCATATGCCCGTGATCCAGCCACAGCAGCACGACCTACACTGAATTCTGAACCCCAAAGCAGAAAATTACCAATGCTATTTGTCCCTATTCTATAGTGTTAATAGCAGGGTTGGTTGAATTTACTATGCCTGTAAATTGTACTTGCCTTTGGCGAAATATGGGTGGGGTTTCCACTGTAGCTTATATGTGGAATGGCGGATGTGAAACAGCTAAATGGTAAAATCTTAAAACCTTTAGCTTCTACAGCCAGCAAATGTCTTTGCAAGGGTTCCTTCTCAGCCACAAAACAATGCTTATGCTATGAATAAGGAATATTGATAATTAGAAGACATTTTATTTTATTTACAGCTACTTAAGTGATTACCAGGATTATTCTTCGTGCTCATTTCCACCTAATAAACTTGTATTTGTTTAACTAGAACAGAGGAAATTTTCAAAAGGTTGTTCATATCTGCCCTTGTTACTCTAAAGTGGAATCACTTTTATAAAGGTTTTCTTTCTTTCTCTCTGTTTAGGCTGTGATTAAATGAAAAAGCTGTCCAGCTACGCTTTTATGAAGCATGTTTCTCCCTTCTTGTCACAGAAACATAATTTCATGAGTGCTCAAAAAGAGAATATTTTTTCCCCTTTCAAAATTGTGTGGGTTGAAAAATTCTCCATGCTGTCAAGCTCTTCATGACTATTAAATGTTACCTGTATCAAGTCTTCTAATTATCTCCAAGTTTTTGGATTTTAGAGCCAGCAATTTCATTATTTTCCATCTGCCAAAGAGTGTCTTTGGCAGGGTTCAGTAGAAAAATAGGCAATATGGATGAACACTGGACTAATTAAATACTAAACCTAAGTATAAAAATGATACTGTGGAGTTTTGCTTAAGCCAAACTGAGACCCCATTTGGTACTACTAGGTCGATGGTGAATTTAAGTGCTTACCATGCCTTACCTACTGACCATGTCATTCACATCAAGGTAAATTAAGAAGGAAGAAAGGAATACTTTCTATGGCAGTTAATTCAAAGAGTAGTTTATATTTAAATGACTTGTAATTTCAGGTTATTAAAAATAACAAATTAATGAAACTAAAAATATAAACTACTAAATTTTAAAAATCAGTTTATATTTGCCCAGAAATAATGTCTGCCTTGAGACCGAGGGTGATTTTTGTGACCCTTGTAAATTCTTCTCCATCCATTACACAAGGGAATGTAGACATGTGAATTTTAGATTGCCCAAGTAGTTTAGACACCTCATAGACTGGGTAAACTCTTCTAAACAGAAATGTTGCATATATGCTCTTTTACCTAAAGTAGATGCTGAAGTAGTCTAATTCTTTTTATGCAATGAAGGTGTCATGTTACCATTTTAATGGAGAATTGATGTAATTGCACACCTTGTGCATTATCCTGAAAAGACTGACATTGATACTCAGTTCTGGTCGACATGGTCACAGGTGCTCCCTCATTGTTCCATCTTTGAAGTCCCACTCTGCCACTTACTATCTTGCCATAAGGAAGTTCTTGAATCTCTCCTTCATGCCTCAGATTCCACCTCTCTAGAATAGGGATAATAAGAGTACCTACTTCAGCAGATCGATGTGAGGATTAAAAGAGCTAATACATGTGAAGCTCTTAGAACATTGTCTGGTACATAGTAATCACTCAATAAATGTTACCTACATATAAATATTATTTGTGTCACTTGACATAGAAATTCTATTAAGAAAAACTTCTTAAAAATGTATTTGTATGCAGAGAGACATATATTGCAACATTTAACAGTTTAAATATGGAAACAATTATAACGACAAAATATAAGAGAGAGAATAAACAAATGATAGTATAGCCATGCAATGGCATATTAAATGAAATGTGTAAAGATTTAAGCAACATGTAAATTCCAATTCTCTAACACTACACAATAGAAACATGATATAAAATTTATGTAAATGCGATTTCTGTTATATAAATCAATGAGCAAAGAGGGAATGAAATGTAAAACAATGTTAATAGAGATTATCAGATTTATGGGTGATTTTTTCTGTTCAGTCTTTGTTCCTTTTTTTCTATAATAAATATGACTATAGAAATAAAAAGTAATATATATTAAATTTAAAGTCAGTTATTAGCATGAATGAATTAGGACAAAGTTGACATGGAGAATCAATATAAAATATGGAAACTAGAAGAGATCTTAAAGATCATCTACTCTAACTTCTTTCCTTTAATGAGGAAGTAACTGAAGCTCAGAAAGGTGAAGTGACTTCATACATACAACTAGAGTATGAATTTTACAATAGATTTTAAATTTCTATTGTGGTCTAATATGTTAAAATGGAGGTGTTGGGTAGTTTTTGCTGTGGTATTGTCTTGTTCATATATGATTAAGAAAAATATGAAATGATCCTTCAGAAATTGGAAATCCTCTTTGGTGCTATATGGTAATATATAGTTATGTCTTTGAAGGAAAATACCATTATGACATGGGCTATAGAACAGCATTGACATTTCAGAGAGAGATTTTATTCTATTTAAAGCGAACAGTGGAAAAATGTTTTTAATTAGGTGACTACCCTGACTGAATAACATTTTAGTGTTAGTGTGTGTAGCTAATGTTTCACAACCCTCAGTGACTGACGGAAAGTGACAATTGAAGTTGGGGTCACAGACCAATTTGAGAGGAATCTGAGAGGTGATACCTTGGAAGAAAATAGTAATATCATGTGTTCTAGTTTATAAACTTGTTCTAATAGGTGTGCATTGTCAATCTTTTTGTATTGTTTTACTGAAGGACAGCATTGAGTACGTATAGCTCACCTGTGACGGGGTCTTACTGTCATAATCTTAATTTCTCCTCTAGGCTTAGTTTATCTTATTGTATATCGTACTTCTTTGTAAGTCACTGCAATTTATTTCTCGACTACAGCCAAGTATGAATGAACTATTTTGTTGTTGTTGTTGTTATTGCCACACTGGAACTTACTCCTTTTCATTCCATTTTATTTTGTTTTCTATTTCTTATGTTTTTCTCCTTAGACCTCTCTCTATTTTTCATTGGAGAGCTGAAATCTTTCTCCACTTATGCTAAAGTTACGCATTTTATTTTTATTCTCCTGGTGGTTATCCCTCATTTATTAAGACTCAAATGTATACTTATTTATTCATTAGCAATACTAAAACTAAGCTGTATCTATATATTACCCTGGACAAAGCAAGATAGTTGGCATGCTCTCACTTTCTGTTTGTGCTCTGAATACCACCTCCAGTCTCTAGTCAGTAATTTCTAGAAGTTTGATACCAGATGATATGGATCTAATTTTTACAAATTTGTGCTTATTTGGGTAAACATAAAATTTAGTAAATTCATCCCTCTGCCTTTCCTCCATATCTTATTGCTTCCTTCTGCCTTTATTTTTCTTCTTCCTGAAGTATGACTTCTAGGAATTTATTCAAAGAGGGTCTCATTGTAGTACTACTTGAGACCCTGTATGCCTGAGAATATCTTTAATCTCCTTTTGCATTAAATGCAAATTCAGCCATATATGAAGTTATTTGTTAAAATTTCATTTCTTCACCATTCTCAAAATAATATTCTATAATCTTCTTACGCCTGTGTGCTAAGATGTAAATTTTATTAATTAATCTTATTAATGTCAGTCTAATTTTTTTTCTTTTTTAAATATTGGGTGCTTTTTTTTTAACTATTGCTCTTCTCTGGCCTTTTTTTTTTTTTTTTTTTTATGGATTGGCACCTGGGCTAACAACTGTTGCCAATCTTTTTTTTTTTTTTTTCCTGCTTTTATCTCCCCAAACCACCCCCATACACAGTTGTATATCTTAGTTGCATGTTCTTCTAGTTGTGGCATGTGGGACGCCACCTCAACGTGCTCTGACGAGCAGTGCCATGTCCGCGCCCAGAATCCGAACCCTGGGCCGCCGCAGCGGAGCCCGCGAACTTAACCACTCGGCCACGGAGCCGGCCCCTGTCAATCTAATTTTTGATCCTTTGAGAGAGAGCTGGTTTTTCTCTCTAGAAACTTTGGTAATTCTTCTTTGTCTATTATTTTCTTGAAGTTTGCAAAAACACATCGGGAGTTCCTATCTAGCCTATTTGGCACTCTCTGAGCCCTATTAATCTGAAATATTACAACATCATTTACTATTTGTAAAATTCCCATTACATTCTCAAATGCTTCCTCCTCTCTATGTTTTTTCTGGGACTCCTATTGGGTAGTTGTTAAATGTTTTCTGTTTTCTTCCATGTTTGTTACCATTTCCCTTATTATTTATTCTTTCCTGATGCCCTCTGCAAATGTTCTTTAATCTAACCTGCTGCTTACTAAATAATTCCTTAGCTTATCCATTGAGATTGTTTCAATAACTATATCTCTTATACAAAATACCTCCAATTAATTTTTCTTCATAGCTGCTTTTTCCTACTTTATGTTTCCAATATCCTCTTCTACCTATGAGTGTTTTAAATTCTTGTTCTTTTTCTTCTTTTAGATCTACGTCCTTTTGTATAGCTTCTTAAACTTAGTCTTACTTTTACATTCCCTTAAATCCTCGAAAGTCTTGATTTTCCCACACACCTAAATTTTATCCTCTTTTCATGATCATTTGCATTGACTAGTAATGCCTACTTTAGGGGAATTGTTGGAAACCTAGACCTTAGCTTGCACTCAGCCCAGTGAGGCTGCAGGGAGGAGTGCTTCAGGACAGAGAACCTTTCCTATAAAACCCCATGTGTCTTCACCTCCCCAGGCATCTCTTGACTACAGAGAAAATCACCCAGTGCTTCTGATCCAAGCTAAGTTTTAATCCATAAATTGCTACGTTCTGAGACTATTGCCTGTTTCAGGGAGTTGGGAGAAAATGATCTAGTCCATGAGAACATTTATTGGCTGCCCTTGAGCAAAGGTGCAAGCAATGAGAGAAAACTCTGGAAAACTCTCCCTAGGTCAGGCCATCAATGTGCACCCTGGAGCTCTCCCATTGGAAGCTGTTTCCCACATATTGGGACTTAGTCACTTTTTATCTCCCCAAGGTATTTGCTCAAACTTTTTGTTATTTGCTGTGGCATCTCCAAATTTGACTTAGAGGGAGAAAGCCAAAAGCCTGGACTTATTTGCTTATAAATATATATTATATGATTTATATGGAAACTATAAGTATGTTGACTTGTTTTTAGCCAGACTAGCAATCTATAATTTAATTTCAAAGATACAGAGATTTTAACTAAATAAAAACTATTGTGAACACTATAAGAAATTAACATAGTAGTAAAATTTTAAACTTCTCAGTTTTATTTATTTATTTATTTATTTTATTTTATTTTTTTTTAAAGATTTTATTTTTTCCTTTTTCTCCCCAAAGCCCCCCGGTACATAGTTGTGTATTCTTCGTTGGGGGTTCCTCTAGTTGTGGCATGTGGGACGCTGCCTCAGCGTGGTCTGACGAGCAGTGCCATGTCCGCGCCCAGGATTCGAACCGACGAAACACTGGGCCGCCTGCAGCGGAGCGTGCAAACTTAACCACTCGGCCACGGGGCCAGCCCCTAAATTTCTCAGTTTTAAAGACTAACTAGATACAAAATGTAGACATAGAGAACCCCCAAATATGATAATAATAATATATTAATATGGAACATCTATTAAAGTTGGATTCTACAGAGAGAGAATACTTCATCTTTTCAGGCATTCATGGCATATTTTACCCATAAAGCTCCAGAGGAAACTTCAATAAACTTTTAAAAGTAAAATTTAAAACAATCACATTCTCATATTAAATTGTTGCAAGAAAATTTTGGAACAAGATAATAAAAGTTTCAACAACCACCACCAACAACAGAAAAAATCCAGCTTCTTAGAAATTAAAAGTTATCTGCTAAATACCACTGACATCAAGTTATACATTACAATGTTGGTTATAGATCAAGGTTGGCCAAAGTGTAGAAAAATGGGCATGAATATATACTATTGTTGTATGAACTGATACAGCCTTTTGTGGAGTGCAGTGTGAAAGTACTTATCAAAATTAACTGTACATACCCATTGACCTAGGAAACCCACTCCCTGGAATCTATTATAGAGAAATATTTATACATACAGGCAATGATATGACCACAAGAATTGACATTTACTGCCTTTCTTATGTAATGTACGTTTATGTGAATAAAATAATATTTGAAAGAATAAAGAGACTATTAGCAGTTGGTACCTTGAAAAGTTGGTTTGAGGTAAGGTAGAAGAGAGAATTTATTCATTTTAGTTATATATTTATGTACTGCTTGGAATTTTATAATCAAGAAAAAGCAATAAAATAATAGTATTTTCTATTTTAGAGTATTTAGGAAATAATTATAATGTGATTTAAAAATATCATTACAATACGTGTCCAAAGATCTAGTCACATACCAGTTCAGAACCTTGAATGCCAACATTTATTTTGTTTTATTTTTTTTACTAGAAAGTATGAAAATATGTAAACAAAATATTCAATGATAGAAATTGAATATTCACAACAAACTCTAAGAAAAATAAAAAGAAAAAAATAATAAAAACGACAGTTAACAATTAACGCTTTAGCAATTACATCCAAGCACTACTTCTTTGAAAAATTTAATAAAAAGAAGCAGACTTTGGGAGGTCTAGAGAAAATGTAAATACTCAAAATTAGGAATGAAAGAAAGATATAACTATAGAGAAGAAAACACAAGATAATACCTTTAATCTACTTTATTTATATGTTTTGATGAAATTCATGGCTTTCTATCAAAAAATAAATTCACAAAATTCATCCTTTTTTCTTAACTGTGAAAAACCAAAATAAACCAAAAACCAACATCTATGAAAGTTTCTGGGATCTGATGATTTTGGAGAAAAGATCTTTCAAAATTCTAAGGAACAGATAGTTCATAAAATAATTGCAACGTAAAACAAACAGAAAGCTTTAAAATCGTGTTATGATTACTGTCATGACCATTACACAAAAACCTGTTTTGCAAATGTCTATTTCAAAAATTTGGGAAAAAACTTTCAAGTCAAATACAAGTACTCCTATGCCCAAGTAAGACATATTCTGAGAATATAAGGAAGATTTAAGATTATAAACTTTGTTAATAGAATAAAGCATGTAAATAAGATAAAAGATATCTTCTAGATCAATGGCAAAGACTTCTCCTTCTGAAAAAAATGAAAGAAATAAAAACAAAACAAGTCATTTGGTGCAGTACGACATTAGTTCCCAATAAAAATTCTCAGTATGCTAGAAATAAAATGGTACTTTAAAAATATTATAATGAGTATCTCAACCAACAGCTGCATCTTTCCTCAGAGGAACACTAGATCCTCCTGAAGAATACATTATGATAAGGAAAAATAGAATCATGTCCTCTCTGGAAGCTGGTGAATTCCTACTCAAGAATTACTTCCTCCTTCCTTCTTCCTTCTGCTAATTGAATTGTACCATGATTCAGACCCCAAGTGGCCACATATTCCATGAGATGCTGGGTCCCTCTCCAGTCCCAGAGAGTGAATTTTGACAAGTCTGGATCAATCCTGGTAATATTTTGTTCCCCTTGGCAAGAACTGCCTTAGAAAAGAGCATATGATAAAGTTCTGAAAATAAAACGTGAGATCTGTTGTGGAGCTTCCAGGGAAATGGGTAAAATTGATGCGTGAAAGTCCCTCTGTTCTGGTTTCAGTAGCTTTCAGTGTAAGAATGTGAAACCTGATGCTGCGGCATCCTTTCTGCCACCATGGGGAGTGGCCAACTTCCTGAAGATGGCAGAGAGGAAAGATGGAAAGAATCCGGATTTTTAAATGGTGTTGCACAGATACATTAACCAGCCTGGGAAGAACTCTATTTTAGGGTTATTTTAAGTGAAGTAATTAACATTATTTATTGTTTGAGTTACTTTTATTTTGATTTCTATTAAGTAAAGCTTGAAGCCATTAATATATCCATGTTTACCAAAATTATTTAACAATATTTCAAAATTGGAACAAATCAAGTGAAACCAGTAGAACAAACAAAAATACTGTCTGAGAGTTTGACAGAAAATTTTTAACTTTAGAAAAGAAAACATTATTATTATTTGCAAATAGTATTACTGTCTCCTCAGGAAACTCAACAGAATATTATTGCTGTCTGATGAGTATCCCTGAGGCTGTCTGTTTATGGGGCTGGTGTATTCACTCAACAAATGCTACTTTTTGTAATGAGACTTTTGCTTAATCACCAGACTATGCTCTAATATAGTTAAAGCCTTTAGTCTGAGATGTAAACCTGACTGATGAATCTTGATTTTAATAGAACCATTTGAATTTATAAGCCAATGCTATGTTTGGAAGGTAAGAGTGCAATTGAATTGCAGCTTAATGAATTTTCACAAAGTGAAAAACTGCAACCACAATACACGAGAAGAAATAGTACAATATCAACAGCTCAGAAACCATCACAATCACTTATTTATCTCTCTGTTGCTGCTGAACATTTGGATTAGAGGGTGTTTTTTTTAAACGTTTTATTTTGAAATAATTTTTAACTTACTACAAAGCATGCCCATGTCCCTTTCACTCAGCTTCCCCTAATGTTAACATCTTACTTAACCATGGTACAATTATCTGCGCAGATGCTTTGAGATTTCGAAAATATCCTATTTTTACTCAAGCGATTGCTCACTAGTTTTAACATTCATCATGCCATCAGCAACAATTACTATGATACTCCAAAGGTGATTTTCCAATTTTACATTTCTTCTATATTTATTAATTGGAATTCTTCTGCTTATATTTTATGTTAGTGTGGACTCATGTTAGTATGGAAAAATATTTATTTTATTCTTTGGTTTATAATCCAATATTAATGTTATTGTTCAAATAGTTCCAACTTTCGCCATTGGGAGCTTTTTCAGATATACTTCTGTGCCCTTTTGACATTCCCCCATCTTTTCTTTCTTTTTCTTTTAAAGGCACTTTTCTTACTTTTTGTTACCATGTAATGCTCTGGGCTCAGTTTGTATTTTACCTATTCTGTCCCTGGAATCAACCACTTATCAAAGGAGCCTTGTTCCTTTTATTAGATAATAGTATTTAGAAACCAAGATCTGGGCACTAGAAGTGCTCATTGCTATTGAAGTGTCACTGTTTCTAGGCTTTCTCACCAGACAGCACTAGGAAATACATGCATATATACTAATTCACATATACTTATGCATCTATCTTTATCTACCTATCTCTAGTTATCTATTATCTATTTAATTATAAATTGATCATGACATTTCTGATTCCAGTCCAGCACCAATTATCCTAGCATTCCTTCTTTGCTTATTTGTAGCATACAAATATATTTGCTATATGTGTGACAATTTTACCAATCATAGCACACTGTTTGCCTTTAGTCTTTCCCATTTTTAACTGAATCATTTGTCTCATTATTGAGTAGTCTTGAAGTCAAGTAGCATCAGTTCTCCAACTTGAAGAAGTCAAGTAGCATCAGTTCTTTTCCTTCAATATTATGTTGGCTATTCTGGGTCTTTGGTCTCTTCACATAAACTTTAGAATCAATTTATCATTAGCCACAAAATAACTTGCTGGAAGTTTGATTGTTATTGTATTTAATCTATAGTTCAAGTTGAGAAGAACTGACATCTTGACAATATTGTGGCTTCCCATCCATGAACATGGAATTTCTCTCCATTTATTTAGTTCTTCTTTGATTTCATTCATCATAGCTTTACAGCTTTCCTCATATAGACTTTATACATATTTTGATAGATTTATACCTAAGTATTTCATTTTGGGGGGTGCTAATGTAAATGGTAGAGTGTTTTTAATTTCAAATTGCATCTCTTCATTGTTGTTATATAGGAAAGCAATTGGCTTTTAAATATTAACTTTATATAATGCAACCTTGCTATAATGGCTTCTTAGTTCCAGTTTTCTTATTGATTCTTTTGAATTTTATACATAAAAGATCATGTCATTTGTGGGGCTGGCCTGGTAGTGCAGCAGTCAAGTTTGCACACTCTGCTTCAGTGGCCTGGGGTTTACTGGTTCGGTTCCCAAGTGCAGACATATGCGCTGCTTATCAAGCCATGCTGTGGCAGGAATCCCACATATAAAGTAGAGGAAGATGGGTACGATGTTAGCTCAAGGCAAATCTTCCTCAGCAAAAAAATGAGGAGGATTGGCAGCAGGTTTTAGCTCAGGGCTAATCTTCCTCAAAAAAAGTAAGGATCATGTTGTTTGAGAACAAGACAGTTTTAGTTCTTCCTTTCGATTTATATATCTTTTATTTACTTTTCTTGTCTTGTTGCATTAGCTAGAAATTCCAGTACAACGTTGAGTGGGGTTTAGTGAGTTTTTCATTCTAGTTTTGTATTAGTCATCTCTAAAATTTCAATTTATTTTCTTTTTATAATTCTCTCCTTTATTGATATTCTCTGTTTTGAGAGGTTGTCATGATACCTTCCTTTATCTTTAAAGAGATATTTCCATTTCTTATTTGAACATATTCATCTTAGCTATCTGTGATAAATATGACATTTCAGCCTTCTCAAGGAGTTTTTTTGCCTGCCTTTTTCCCCTCCTCTGTCAAGCACCATCCACTATATGTTTGCATGTCTTGTAAGTTTTGTTGAATTCTGAACATGTAAATGATATGTTGTTGCAACTATGGATACTTATTCCATTTATCCCTTCCTGGGGTTTGTAGTTTTTGTTATTGTTTGCTTTTCTTTATTTAATGACTCGGCTAGATATTTCAGTGAAGTGTATTTCCCCCACAATGTGTATCTTCTGATGTTGCACCTCAGAGGACATGGCTTTAAGCATGTACACAGTCAAGCTGACCACTCTATACCCAAATCCCAAGAATGATAGTGATCTTAGGTGGTCTCAATTTAATTGCCTCTTTCTCTGTTCTCCCTGTTAAGCTTCTAGCTGTTCTGCTTAGATTGATACCACAGCCAGCTGATAACCTCCACTAATTGCTCCATTATTTGCTACAATGCCCTGGGGCACAAATTTCTCCACAGTATGATCCAGTTAAAATTGGACCCTTTGCAGGACCAGTCTTTGAAGCCAGTCATTAAAGCTTGCACTGACCCCAGGAGGGCTATTTTTAGCTTTTCCTCATTCTTCCTATTAAACTTCTAACTGGTCTACCATTTTGCTTATTGTTATCATGGAGCTACAAGTTTCCTCTTAATTTCTCATCACCAAAATGTCTATTGTTTCTGACAGTCCCCATAGGCTTGAACTTCCCCACACTGTATTTCAAATAAAGTCAGTTCTGTTGGGGAAAGCTGTGGTACTCTCTGTTCTTTTGGCCTGCCTTCAACACTGTGCCACTGTTCCAAACCTGGGGTTGAAGACAGTGACCTTGTTCTCAGAGTGACACCTCTGCTCTGCAAATTAGGTGATGGGTGGGTGTGGTAGCCACTGGCTTTCTTGGCTTGCCTCTCCTAGTATGGAACTTTGCCCTCCCAACAATGTGGGTAAAGGGTGACTGGGGCCCAGAAATCTAATAAGCCTTCTGCACCTGGAATAAAGTTACTTCCTTAAAAGAGGGGGTTGGGTGTGAAAATGGAGCCCCAGATGTGTTAGCTGCATGTGCCTGGAATACAACTCTTGCAACATGGAACTAGGGGGTGAATAAGAAATTCTCGTGGCCTATTTTTCCCTGGGAAAACTGTAGTCTTGAATTAGGAGCTTGAGGGGAGAGGAGCTCCATCTTCTTGACTACGTTATGAAGGGTAGAGCTTCCATTACATTGGCTGGAGATGGGCAGGGAGGAGGTCATGGATCAAATGCCATACTCTCCCTTTTCTTACCCAAACTTTGATTTGGTAGCTTTTCTTAAATAAATGCTTCTCCATTTGCTCTATGTCCTTGTAAAATTTCCAGAGACTTAAATAGTTGCTTTTTATAATTTTTACCAATTATGATTTATCCTCATAGAAAGGATTCATGGAACTCCTCCTGCTGCCATTCCAGAAGTTCATTCCTATTCCTTTATCTGGAAGAGATTGAATGGAATTTATATTATTTCTTAAATATTTGATAGAATACTCCAGGAAAACAATCTGGCCTTAGAGTTTCTTATTGAAAGGCCTTTAGGTAGGCATTCAATTTTTTAATACATACAGAGCTATTCAAGTTATCTAGTTCTTGAGTAAATTTTAGCATTTTTTATCTTTTACGTAGTTGGTCAATTTCATTTAAGTTATCAAACTCATGAACATTGAGTTGTTCATAATATTCTCTTTATATTCTTTTAGTGCTTTTAGGTTCTCTTCATAGCCTTTTAATGTCTGTGGGATCTGTAGTGATGTCCCATTTTTCATTCCTAATATTGGTAATTTGTAATTCCTCTTTTTTTGGTCATTCTGCTTGGAGATTTTTAAATTTTATTAATTTTTCTCAAAGAAACACCTTTAGGTTTTATTTATTTTCTCTATTGTTCTGTTTTCAGTTTCATTGATATCTGCATTTATTTTTTATTATTTCTTCCTTTTGTTTATTTTTATTTCAATTTGCTTTTCTTTCTTTAGATTCTTAAGGTAGAAGCTTAGATTACTGATCTGATATCTTTCCTCTTTAACATGTAAATATTTAATGTTATAATTTTTCCCCTATACTACATTAGCAGCATTATGCAACTTTTAATATGTTGTATTTCCTGAGTTTTGTTTTTCATCAGTTCAAAATATTTTAAAATTTCCCTGAGATTTTTCTTTGACCCATAGGCTATTTTGAAGTATTTTTTAATTCAAATATTTGGGAATTTCCTCATGGTTTTCTTTATCGATTTCTAATTTTAACTCTTTTATGATCTGAGAGTATATGATTTCTATTATTTGACATTTTAAAGTTTTTAAAAGAATTATTAAAATTTATCTTGTTGAATGTTCCATATGTATTCTATTTTTTATTGGGTTTCTATAAACTTTGTTAAAAGTTAGGTCAATATGGTTGATAATATTTTCAGGTCTTCTATATTCTTGCTGATTTTCTGTCTACTTTTTCTGTCAATTACTGAGACAGGAATGTTTAAGTCTCCAACTGTAATTATGAATTTGCTTATTTATCCTATCAGTTCTGTAAGTTGTTTCTTCAGATACTTGGAAACTCTATTGTTAGGTGGATAAAATTAATATTCTTATGTCTCCTTGGGAAACTGACCCCTTTATCATTATGTAATATACCTGTTTATCCCTGAGAATACTCCTTGATCTGAAGTTTAGTTTGATGTTAATACAACCACTTAGTCTTTCTTTTGATTAATGTTTGTAAGGCATATCTTTTTCCATACTTATACTATTAACATATGTGTAACTATATTTAATTGGATTTCTTGTAGACAACATGTATTTGGGTCTTGTTCTTTTACCCTATCTGACAATTTCTGTTTCTTTACTGATATGTTTGTACCATTCTCATTTAAGTGATACTGATTAATATTTTGGAATTAAAACATACTTTCTATTTTCTCCATTGGTTTTCCTTATTTTTCTTTTTCTGCTTTTTCTTGCATTTTTTAAATAACTTCACTTTATCTCCTCTATTGATAAAGAATGATTAGTTGTGGCCCTAGGATTTACAACATACATGTTTTACAACATACATCTTTAGTTAATCAAAGTCTATATTTAAACAAGATTATATCTCTTTACATTTAGTGTAAGAACCCTATGACAGTATATTCCCAATTCCCTCTTTATATCCATTGTGCTATTGTTACATGTTGTGCTTCTCTATATGCTATAAATGAGGCATATACTACTCATATCTTTGCTTTAGCTAATCAGTTGTCTTTTAGAGTAATTAAAAAGAAAATGTCATGTTACTTCCATTTCTAGCACTCTTCTTTTTATGTGCAGATCTTCTAAGTTTCTTTCTCTTGTCATATTCCATCTGCCCAAAGAACTTCATCCAATATTTCTTGTTGACTAGGTCTGTCAAATTCCTACATATTACTTTTCTTAATCTGAAAAACTTTCTTATTTTTCTTTAATTTTTGAATATATTTTCGCCAAGTAGAAAACTGGATTGACAGGATTTTTTTTTCTTTCAGAAGTTTAAAGATGTCGCACTGCTGTTTTCTAGTTTGCAAGGCTTCTGATGAAAAGTCTGCTTTAATTATTACCTTCAGTCTTGAGTAAGTAATGTGTCCTTTTCTCTGACTTCTTTCAAGATTTTCTTTACCTTTTGTTTTTATCCGTTTGAATGTGATATAGTCTACATGTGAGTGTGTGTTAGTGTGTATCTGATATTTTTCATGCTTGGTGTTCCCTGAGCTTCTTGAATCTGATGCCCATGTCTGTCATTAATTTTAAAAGCGTCTTCGCCTTTAATTATTTAATTTTTTCCCTCTACTTTGTCTATTCTCTTTCTGGGATTCTAATTACATATACCTTAGACCAATTGATATTGCTTCAAAGCTCTTGGATGATCTCTTCTGTTGAGTTTCCCCTCCCCTCATTTTTGTCTTTCAGTTTTAGTTTGTGCAATATCTGTAGACTTATCTTAAAGTTCACTGAATCTTTCCTTGTGCTATGGGCTGACTTGTGTGCCCCCCACCCCCAATTCAAATGTTGAACTCCTAACCTCCAGTACCTCAGAATATGACTGTATTTGGAGATAGAATCTCTTTTGTTGACCCCTTTAAAGAAGTAATTGAGTTAAAATGAAGTCATTAAGCTGAGTTCTGGTACAATATGACTGTCCTTATAAGGAATGGAGATTATGACATACAGACACACACAGAGGGAAGATGATGTGAAGACACAGAGAGGAGATGACCATTTACAAGCCAATGAGAGAGCTTTAGAGGAAATCAACCCTGCAACTCCTTGGTCTCAATCTTCTAGACTGCCAGATTTTGAGAAAAACATTTCTTTTGTTTAAGCCACCCAGTCTGTTGTACTTTGTTATGTCTGCCCTAGCAAACTAATATACCTTGGCCTGGTCGAATCTACTAATGAACCTGTCAAAGGTGTTCTTTATCTCTGTTTCTGTGTTTTTCATTTCTAACACTAACACTTACATTTGATACTTTCTTATAGTTTGATCTTTCTGCTGAAATCACTCAGTTGATACTGATTGTTCTCTCTCCTTTCAATTAGAATCTTTACATATTAATCATAATTGTGTGTAATATCTGAGTTGTGTTTAAGGATTGCTTTGTTTCTTGGGAATGTTCTTTTTCTTTTCTAATGCTTTGTAATTTTTTTGAAGACAAGACATCTTGTGTACTACAATAATGACTGAGGTATATAGCATTTATGCCTAGAAATGGGCATGCCTGTCTTTCTGCTGGGACTTTATTGTGGGGGTTAGAGTCAATCTAATGAGGAACTGAGCTGAGTTTGAGATTTATTGTTACTATGGTTATCCTCAGTGCACTACGTATTTTTCTAGTATTGTCAGAGCTTTTTCTTTTTTCCAATGTCTTCTAAACTCTCAACTTTTGATCTTTCCTTTGTGTGGTGCCTCAAAGAGGGGTTATCTCTTACAGGTCACTTCTTACCAGGAACTGATTAGCCTGGCATGGGAGCTTGGGGTTTTCCTATTGTTCAACTAAGCTCTTGTCTTAGGCCATCACTAAGTGCCTAGGTCTCGTGTTTGTGGTTTTATCAATAGTCTTCTCCTTCCCATCATGAAGTTCTGAGCCGCTATGTATCCTGGCTCCTTCTCCAGGGGTAGAGGCTATTTTTCCACGCCCTTCTCCTGTTTACAATAAACAACAGTGTTTTTTGTCCTTTTCCCTCAAAGATTAAGGCTTTTGTTCTACAAAGAAGATAGGGGAGAAGGATCTCGGCAAAATTCTCTCACTACTCCAAACCCTTTCAGAATATTTTTCCCTATCTTCTTATAGGAAAGTACTTTTGTTACCACCTACATATAAGATATATCCTATGAGGTTTTCCTTTTTTTATTGGGAGGTCAAACGAAATAACAAAAATATAATAAGTCCATTCCATTCCCTTATTTCTATCAGCAACATAGAACGGGAATACAGTGGAAATATCAAATGTTTTCATTTCTGGGAGTCATTAGGGCTGTTCAATGAAAATCTAGCTCTCTTCATCCCAGTCATATGGTGGGATTGTATTTTCTCATTCCCATGAAGCTGATGTTTCTTTAATTTGCTTTGGCCAATGGAAGTTGAGTAGAAGTGCTAGGAGACAGAAATTCTGCAGGCTCCCTTCACCCTGCCAGGTCATGACATTACACTCCAGGTCCTGACAGGGCTCCCAGCCTGGCACCTAGAGTGAAGATATGTAAAATAGATCTCACAGTCAACTCACAATAAGCATGTAGTATAAGGAAGAAATGAACTTTTGTGTTATAAGTCACTAATATTTTAGGCATGTTTGTTACCTTACAATTATCTAGCTATTCTGACTAATACTATCGCTTTTCTCAAGGAAATGAATTTCAGCAGTGTTACGTACATCTCAGTTGACATCTGGGCCACCCCTAAATGTGGAAGGGCCAGGCTAGATTGCATGGATTATCTACAACCCATGATATTTTTATTGTGGGAAAAACACATTAAAATTTGCATGAAGACCCCAAGTTTCACTAAGGGATATAGAAAGCTGGAAATACAGCTTGCATCTACTTTGTACAAGCACCTTGTCAAGGCTTATGAGGTTTCCTTACATGTAGAGTCTCTCAGTTTGTCTGTACTTTTATTTTCACAAGTATCTCCACATTCTTGCTCTTCCTTCTCCGTTTAACAAATAATATCTAACTCCTTCTCATATCTTTTAAAAAATAACATTTTTAGGCTATTACATTTCCTCTTACAAGTTATATTCTTGATTTATGTTAAATTTCCACGTTACTCCAAAAAGATTATGAGGATGTTTATCATTCAACCATTGACATATTCAATGGAAGGCACAGTTTGTTTATAAATTAATATATATACTATATATATATATGCTCATATATATGTATACCCCCCACATACACATCTGCTAACTATCTATTCTCACAGAATTGCTGTGAAAAATCATGTAAACTTGTGTTTTCCAAAGTGCTTTTATATATCTTTAGTTTTACATGTGGCCATTGTAATTTTCCTTTTAAAAATATATTTTATGGTGAGATACATGATTACATATAAGGGAGAAATTATTTAATGTTATTTTACAATAATTACCAATAGATGAGGCAGTAGCAGAAAACATTTACACTTTACCTGGATAGAAGATCTTGCATTCTCATTTCTTTAAAGCAACAACAAAGGAGTTTGTGCACCCTGTTCTGAAAAGCTTATGGTAATACAGAAAGCAACTTGGGGAGGCAAGGACTCAGACTTGCAGTGTAAGTTGACAGTCAATACAGCTCTCTCTCCAAGAGTGATTAATTTTCAGATGATCTTATCATCAGCCAGAGCAGGAAGAGATTCTAAGGGTGCCTTATAGGGAAGAAAAATCATCCTTTGAGTTCTGGGCACCCGGATGTTTGACTCAGGTACTTTACTCATTTGGTGATACCATTTTGCGAGGGATTTTGTTTAGTTTTTCTATCAGTATTTCCCCTCACACTTCAGTAAAACGTAAAATAAATGTACTGGCTGCCAAAACCAAGCTAATAAGTAAACAGTCGTAGAGAGAGGAAAGGCAGAGTGTTGAACTGGAGGCCATGGAGAGGAATGAGGGTCCAGCCTTCCCTAAGTCTTTATATGATCCTGCTTGAAATGACTAATAAAAAGAGACTAAAATATTTCAGAGGAAAAAATAAGTTTTAAAAGAGTATAAAGCAAAGAGGCCAGCAACAAATATGTGACACAAAATGTTCTGAAGCTGCTCACTCATCTGACTCTCCAAGCTATTTTGGCTCAGTGTCAGGTTCCAGGATATGGCTCAAAGGCACCTCTGTCTTTTGGAAATCTTCTCTGTGCCAAGAACCTTTGGCCCAGAATGCCTCTGGGGGCCTGGTTTGGTTCTGGGGAACCAGCATAGACGCTGGAGACTATAGACAGAAAATATGTTTTTTATTGTAAAAGCTTCTTCCTCTCCCTCAACTAGTTCTGTCTCTCTCCATTTTCCTCACAGTGTGAGCTATCCTGAGGTAGACGGAAAGCACCAGAAACACAGAATGGTAAGTGAGAAACAATTTTCCAAAGTCCTTAGACCAAAAATTATAGGGAAGTAGACAAATCGACTTTGCTCAAGCTTCCAATGATTCATTCTAATCTTTGTTCCCATTTAGCCCCTTCAGTCGCTGCTCCTGTCAACACTTTTCTCTTTATCTGAATTCCTATGGTTCTTACAGCCTCCAGCAGTTATGCTGATTCTTTAGATGTATATATGTTTGCTCCAAGATTATTCTTGGAGATTGCAAATTTTCATGGTCTTATCACAGTACTGTGCTTACTTCTTAGAGTTTACACTCTATCTGTTGAAAGGTAGTTATAGATGCCACCTTTCTTGCTTAACTCTTTCAAAGCACAGTATTACAGAATTCCCATATGAACGTGGCTGAGAAAATCATCATAGTTCCTCTTTCCCTCATGGAAATCATACAATAGTAACAGAAGAACAACAACAAAAACCTCTAGGAACTTTAATTTTATCAAACCAGGAAGACACATATAATTTTTTAAAAAAAAGCAAGGAATTTTGAAATTGTAAAATATTGGGAGAATTCTTTTGGGAGGCAGTGAAAAATAAGAAACACCAAGAGTGAGAGGGGGCCCAACAGCAGCAGAACTCAGTGGATAATATAAAAATTATAGTTCTTAGAGATGAGGGGCTCACCTTGAATTTAAAATGTATAGTCTTTTTTGCAAAAAACAAATTTCTGCTGGAACTGAAGTCAACAAGCTATTGATAGAACCTTACCCTTCACTGTGTGTGACCTGGAGAATCACATGTTTTAGGGCTACAAAACATTCACACAGATGAGCCATAGTTGTATAGAGCTATCTCTCCTTGTGGCAGCAAATAAAAATCCTTTACGTAGTGAAAACTCAAAGGTTACTCTGGCTGCAGCTTCCCCTTTCTCCCACCAAATCTCTGGAAATACTAATCCAAGAAAATCCCACTCATTTAGTGATAAGTAATATGAAAAGAACCAGCCCAGCAACTATGCAAAATTCTTACACAAAAACATATAAGTGAGAAACAGCATCAAAACTCACTCCAAAAAGAACACTCTCAAGAAAAATGGTGACATAGAGACTAAATATTCGACTTCAAAATATTTCAGTAAGTAAAAATTTAAGCACTATCCTTTAGAAATTTAGACCACTAGTCAGTAATATTAGAACTCAGAGAAGAGTGGGAGTTACAATAGGAAGAGATGAAAGTAGAACTGGTAGAAATCAGGAAAAAGTAGAAGAAAAAACAAAATTAGCATGTAAATAAGGATGAAAATGCAAGGAGCTCTATCCAAGATCCACATGGTGGAAAACATAATAAAGGAAATAGATGATAGAAATGAGAAAAGTAAGCAATATGAATTAGAAATAACCAAGAAAATCAACTTAAAAAGGTTAAAGATAAAATGATACAGAAAACAAGCAAAAATAAAAATCCAACATACATATAATTGGAATCCCTGAAGAAAGAAACAAACAAAATGGAAAGTAAGTTATCTTTTGTTGTTGTTGTTGTTGAAGACGGTTAGCCCAGAGCTAAAATCTATTGCCCATCTTCCTCTATTTTGTATGTGGGTCGCTGCCGCAACACGGCTGCTGATGGGTGGTGCAGACCCACATCTGGGAACTGAACCCGGGCCACTGAAGTGGAGTGCACTAAACTTAACCACTAGGCGAGGGAGCCAACCCCAGAAAGTAACTTATCTTTAAAGAAATAAATCAAGAAACCTTCTCCAAAATTAAAATGTCTTGAATTTCTACACTAGGAGGACAATGTGCTGGGGAACACTGAAACAGAAGGAGCAACACCATAACTATGCTAATAACATTATTGGACCTTCAAGATTTAAACAAAAGGCTGGCTTGAGTAGTCAAGCAAAAAGATTAAGCTACTTATAAGAATAAGATAAAGCAATCAGGCTGTCTGCCTATTTCTCTACAGCAACATGCAAAGTCAGAAGTTAGTAGAGCAATATATAAAGGTTATTCAATAAAACAAAGGAAGAAACTCGTATTTTATACCCACATAAACCTACCTTCAAATATAAAGTTTTAAATATATAAAACCTAAGCTCTTTTTTCAGAAACTACCAGAGGATAGCCTTCAGTCAACTAAGAGACAAATGGGAAATAAATGGCTACAAAACTGGTGGTCAGCATTGAATTTATTTACCCATAGAATTGAGGAAAAAGTCAATTTGTGTAGAATGTGGGAAAAAAAATTATTGCATCCTCTGACAATGTAGATATTATATACCAAAAAATTTGGAGAGGTAAAAGAAAGAGGATACATTTCTGGATAGTTCAGAGTCAGAGTTTGTCAATAAATGTTTCTAACTCACATAATGTAAGTGTAGGCTTATTTAATAGTATAAAGGAAAACAATGAGGAAGAAAAATTGATAAGGAAAATAAAGTGCAGGAAGAAAGGGCACAGGAAGAAAATACAACAAAATTGTTATTATCGTTCATATTAGGGAACTAATAGATATTGTGTAAAGAAATCTATAGCTAAAGATGTATCAGATAAAGTAGGGACCAGAAAACCATGTTTATGGGCCAAATCTATCCAATGCCTGTTTTTGCATGGCCTACAATACAAGAAGGGTGTTTTCATTTTATTTAATAGTTGGAAAGTGAAAGATAATAGTTCATGATGTGAGAAAATGTACAAAATTAACAATTTAGTACCCATAAAAATGTTTTACTTGAACACAGACCTACTCATTCATCTATATATTGTCTATGGCTGCTTTGGTATTATAATGGCAGAGTTGATTAATTATGACAGAGACCTTATGGCCTGTACTTACTAATTCTAGTGAGTTAGAAAAATGGTAGATCTAATATATAAATACAAAATCTGGTTGTTTAAAAAGTAGCAAATCATTAGCTAATTTAATCAGGAATAAAAGAGAAAAACTACAATAAAAAAAAAAAATGGAGGCCAGCCCAGTGTTGTAGTGGTTAAATTCGATGTGCTCTGCCTCAGTAGCCTGGGTTTGCAGGTTTGGCTCCCGGGTATGGACACACATCACTCGTCAAGCCATGCTGGGGCAGCAAGTCACATATAAAAAAATAGAGGAAGATTGGTACAGATGTTAGCTCAGGGCCAATCTTCCTCACCAAAAAAAACCAAAACCAAAAACAATGAAACACAACTAAACAGTAAAGGGGAAATTAACCACACAGGAACTAAAGAGATTAAAGATTCAGAAGAAAATTAAATTGAAAAACTTGGTTGAAGTAGTTTTTTCTTTTAGGGAAATATGATTTACACAAAATCACATCAAGAAATATACAAAATCTAAACAGAACTATTTTAATAGAAGCAATAGATAAAATTATCAAAATGTTATTCCCAGCAAAGCAGCAGGTTTAGACATTTTCATAGGGGAGTTTAAAAGCAAATAACACCAAGGTTATTTAAACTGTTCTAGAGAATAATAGACAAAAGAAAACCTTCAAATTCTTTTTGGAAAGAGGTTATAAAATTGATAATAAAACCTGATAAAGATGTTGCATACATAAATAAAGCTGTAGATTAATCTGTTACAAATAAAGATGGAAACATTCTAAAGAAAATGTTAGCAAATGCAATCCAAAAGCACATAAAAAGAATAATTATTTTGACAGAAGAATTTATTCTAGAAGTATAAGGATGATTCATTATTAGGAAATATGTTAATATATAGTTTATAATGTTGAATAAAAATTATGATCATTTCCATATATGCTAAAAAGCCATTTGACAAAATATAATAGCCACTCTCCACAAACACATTCAATTAAATAAGGATGAATGGACACCTTTTAAACACAGTAAGCATGTATTCATCTTAATCCAGAAGTCAGCATCACAGTAAATGTCAATATACTAGAGGCAATCATACTAAAACCAAGATCAAGACAAGAATGCTATCACCTCTATTATCGCACAAGGTACTGGCAATAGCAGTCAATACAATTAGACAAGATAAAGGAAAATGAGCATAAACATTATAAACTATGACTGTGTGGATATATGATGGCACATTTGAAAATCCAAGAGAATAAAACAATACAAAGAGTGAAAGAATTTGGGGAAGTCATAGGATATAAACATTAATAAATAGAAAGCAATAAATTTATTATGAACAAAAAGCAAGCAGAACATATAATGGGAAAAATATTTAAAACAGCAAAAACATGCAAAACTATATCTCTAGAAATAAACCTAATAAAAATGGACAAGCCCATGTGAAGAAAAAATTAAAACACTTCTCAAATGTGAAGGCAAAGATAGACTATTTGATAAATAGTGTTAGTATAACCCATCTGGGGAAAAAAAGTTGAAGCCATATTTTACACCTAACATCAGGAACAATTCCAAATGGAAATTTTTTAACATTAAGAAGTAAAGTCTTTAAAACAGAAGAAAAAAAAAATGGGAGAATTCATTTGTAAACCTGAAGCAGGGAAGTCTTTTTTAAGCAACAGCTCAAAATCCAAATTTTATGTAAAAGACAACAGAAGAAAACAGAAAGGAAGCTTCTGCAAGTAAATGCAAACAAAATAAAGCAAGCATTACTCATGGTGTAAATCAAGAGACACATATAAATTGGGAGAAAAGATTTGCAATTCATATCATAAACAGAGGGCAATGTTTTCTTAATATATGAATAATGTCTTCAAGTCAATAATAAAAGAAAAAGTTAAATAGTAAAAAATAAGAAATAGATGGAAGATAGTTTACACATAAAAAGCCTATAAAAACTCTTGAACACATGAAAAATAATCAACCTCACTAATAATAAAGTGAAACTGCATAGATATACTATTTTTAACCTATCCGATTAACTCAAATTCCAAAGTTTAAACTCTTCATTGGTGAAGCTGAAGAGAAATAGTCATTCTCATAATTTGTTGATTGAAACAAATATAGCCTCAAAGCTTTCCAGCCATCGTGCTGGGAGATACTGATCTCAGGTCTCTGGCAGCTGGATGGCTCATAGTTAGTTAGAACTTCTAGCTTTGTTCTCTTTGGGCAGTCATCTTTTATAGGGCTCCAAATCCTTTCCAGTTTATCCCATGTGTTAATGGTTTTATTTATTATAAGTGTTATGAAGTAAAAAACCTTTGGAAGCCCTGAAATAGTACAATTGCTACAAAGGGCAATTTGATAATACCTATCAAAATTATAAACTTATATAACTTTTGACCCATTTCCAATAGGGAATTAATTCTACAGATATACTGCAGAAGTGTTCAATGAAATATACTCAAGGTTATCCAGTGTATTAGGATTTGTAACAGCAAAACATTGGAAGCAATCAAAATGTCCGTGAAGAGTTTACTTAGGGACCTACATAGTTATCTAATGATAAACTATGATTGTCTAAACAATGGGACACTAAGCAGAGATACTAAAAGAGAGAGAGAGAAATCATATGCTAATATGGAAAGACCTCCAAGTAAATTATTACTCAAAAAAAAGAAGGGTGCAGAACAATATATATAGTATGCTAATCTTTGTCTAAAAACAGAGAGAAATAATATATATTCATATTTGCTTGCATATGCATTAATAAACTCTGGAAGGATACATAGCAGGCAGTGTTTCCTTGGAGTCAGAGGATGTGGGCTAAGAACTGGTAAATAGAGATCAGAGATAAGAGCAAGACATTTCACTGTAAATATTTCTGTATTTTAAAATCATTTTTGATATTTGAACAATGTAAATGTATAACCATATCAAACCATTAAAATGAAAGCAAAGCAGCAGTATCTATTTTCAAAAAGGGAATTAGGACAAGTGATAGAATAGGTGAAAAAACCTGTTATGTCAAATTTCAGACTCAAAGGAATACATATTGAATCACTCGGGAGTATCCTGGTCAGGAGGTGGTAAAAGTCCTCCCAAACAACTTTTTCCCCACACCTCTGGTAATGTCACACCCTGCTCTGATTTTTGGTCTCATCTTGCTCTGATGTTTTAAGGAAATAAGAGAATGGGCCCCTATCTGAACTATTTGCTTTCCTCTCAATCAGATTCAAAGCAGCCACATATTGATAGTATTCTTTACTTTTTAGGGAAGCTAGAACCAATCCCTTTGGATAGAAAGTTGGGTCAAATCATTATTCTAAGACAATAGTATATTGAGATCCTAGACTCTGGGAGAGCCTGCTGGGCACATTCTTATTCCACCTTTAGAAACTGTCTTATATTACTATTAGATTAAGACCTCACCAGGAAAAGAGATCATAATATTACCAAGAGCTCATAAGAGTTAACACATGGAGTGTTCAGGAGAGTGTGTGCCACTTAAAAAGTGCTCCTTAAGCGTTAGTTATTATTCTTTTTGTTATGCAACTCTAGTAATTGTCAATAATGTCTTCTATTAGTCCACAAACACCTTGAAGCCCAGCTGTATATTTCTTCTTTATTCTCCACTCTGCCTAGGGAAGGAGTGCGTCTGAACTGCTGCATGACCTGCTGCTCTTTAAGTTAACTTGGAGAGCAGCCATGAAACTAAAGTTTTCAGACATTTTAGTTCTTTTTAAAAGGGCAATTAAAAGTAAGTCTTTGGGTGACAGATCTTCTCCAAATTTTGAATTAGTACAGTACAGTGACTAAACATGAGCCTTAGAATCAGAGAACTAGAGATCACATCCCAGCTTCACAAATTACTCACATCTCTATGTCTCAGCTTCCTCGCCCAATCAGCTTAACGCCAGGCTCATAGTGGTGTTGTGAGAATAATGAGATGCTGCTTGCACAGAGCCAAGCAAATAAATAACAGGTACTGATTAAATAGGTGCTATTATTTTTTTCTTTTAATATGTCATCATGGCCCACCTCAGAGACAACTAGCACGCGGTAAATAAGGGGAGGAAAAAAATTGCAATTCAAAGACAAATTCCCAGAATTAATGCATAATATTTACATTGAAGTGAAGGCTGAGATTAATTTTTTGGAAAATTTCCATCTCATCCATGGCCAGGTTCCATTTCAGGGCTTAAAGGTCAGAATTGATATCATTTTCTAACTTCAGAGGTTCATTATAGTCTCTCCAAACTCTATGAAACATCAATTGTGTTTTATGCTTAGATCTTGGCTCTTAGAGGAATACTCTTTTTTATAAATAGTACAAGGTCACATGTTACAAAAGCCTTACAATTCACAGGAGACAATTTTGTGAAGGCCTGCAGCTGTCCCAGATTCTACTGATGAAAGCTTTGTTTCCTTCTCTTGCCCCAATATCATTAAATGTTCATTTGGTAAATTTTATTTTACTATAATAATAATTCAAATTAAGTTCAGAAATTTAACCATCTTGCTTGCTGCTGCTCTAGCTGTCTCCAAACCTTCTGGTAAAAGGCCTTTATACAATTTTCCAAAAGGCAGATATTCTTAAGCTGCCTCCCTGCTGTTGAGGTCAGTACCTCAGCATAAACATAGAATCCATGATGATAACTTCTCTGAGTGCCATTAAGTGGAATTCTGCTGCCCTAGCCACATCTCTGGAGTCCTGGCTATCTGATTATGGACTTCTGGGGTATAAGGTGCTATTGTTTCAGTCTCAATCTGTTCCAAGTCCATGGGGAGACCACAGTGATGAAATGTTATCTCTAACACACATAAAATTAAATATCTACTGTCTCTCTTAGATGTATCATAGTGAATAGACCATCTGTCATCATATAACTGTTTTGATCAAAAATATTTGTGTCTGGGAGTTTATAACAAATTTCACAACATGGTAAAATATTTGTGTCCCAAGAATAGAGATGTAGAGTATACAGATATGTATTACTAGAAATACGCACATGCACATCGATCTCTACAAATATATGTATATGTCTATCTGGGTCTCAATATCACCTGTTCTGTAATAGGGATAATGACATCTCATAGTGTTGGTATTACATACTGTCTTTTAAGTACAGGTATAAAATTGAATAAGAAAGTCAAAGAAAAGCTTCATTTCGTGTATCTCCGTCAGATTGTTAAAAAAAAACTTCTCAAGTGTTTTCAGAGACTGGGTATACCCTTTTGCAGGCATTCATCACAGCACCTTTAAAGTTCTACTTCTTGGCTTGAGGCAAAAATAATGGTCCAGACGGGCTTGCAGAACTAACTAATTGGATAAATTAGGCAATGCTAATGATAGAAACATCAGGAACCTTTGAATGAAAGACAGCTTATATGTCATCTTTTCAACCAAATGCTCTTTATAGAAATGTTATAGCATGGGTTTCTTATTGTTTCGCTTATGAGAGACTCTTGGGGGACTTTCATGTCAGGTAGAAAGGGTTACCACAACGATATGAAAAGCCATGTATTCTTGGGTACAGAGGTTTGCCTCTTGTTTAAATTATGTGATATGATAACTTTGAGTAGAACTGGTTCTAGTACCACACATAAACCCTCAAAGTGGGTTATTTTTATTTTGCCTTATGCTCAACTTGTATTCTATTAAACCAAAAGCTGCCACCATTTTTCTACAACTACCATTCTATAGCAGATGTTGTACATTCCTTGAAAACAAAGACTATGACTTATTCATCTCTGTATTTCTATCAGTGTCTATGTAATGTTTTCCATATACAAGATTTCTGAAAAATGCTTGATGGGTGTATTAATAGTTTCTTTAGCAAATTCTTCCAGATAACTCATATAATGAAAGGAATATTCTAATTTGTGTTATAACTTACTTGCAGATTTCTATTGTGTAATAAAGCATGAGATTCATGGAACAATTGGAGTATGCTATTTTTTTTCATATGACTTTGACGCAGATAATTCCCATAAGGAATAGATAGAAAGATGCATCTAATTAATGTTTCTTTTTAGGTCAGTTTTTATGAGGACTCTTGTTTGTCAATGATTAAGAATCAAATACAAGTGCTACATGACTCTTTCCTCCTAGTATATTTAGTATTTTTCCTGTTGATTTTAATTTTTAAGTGATAAATGTTCATTAGGATGTTGCACTATAAAGTTCAATTTTCACTCACTAGCACCCTCAGTTTTTTGGAGGAGACAATTCACACTCCATCTTTCTCAGAGCTTTAAGAAAAACTTTGAGGCTATTTATGACTTTTCTTTGAAATCCACTAAAAATAAATAGCCAAGAAGATGATATCATTTTGAGTAAGAACTTCCCTCAAGGAAAATCATCTATTTATCTATCTGTATCACTAAGGTAGGTTTGCTCAGTTGGTTAGAGCTTGGGATCCCTAAGGATAAGCCCAAGGATTAGTATATAATGGGTTGGTTCTATGACCATGAGCAGCTCTGCCTGTCATGGGAATCAGGTTTATACATACATGCTCTACCATTGGTCACCCAAGGGCCAGGTGATGAGTCAGTAGTCATGGTCACTACTAGAAAACAACTCAGAATGTGAGCTCCACATTTGTTGAATCTATAGTCTATACTTTATTACTTATTTCTCAGTACCTCAATCTGGTACTTCTGTTCTGGGTGTTGTGTAGGTATGTAGAATACATCAACTTGACACTGGTACACAGGTAACACCCTCACTCTCCTTTGCTCTCCATGTTCTACTGTTGTTTGTCCTTCCTTATCCAGTGCTCATTCTCACATCATGGCTTTCATTCTTTTTTCCCTCAGGTTCAAATATTCTCTTCCTTCCACTCCTTTCAGTGCTTTCCTGCTCTTCACCTGGCCAATTTCTAATCAACATTCAAATATCACTTTAAATGTCATTTCCTCACATTTTCTTTGATATTTCACTTATCCAGATTTGATAGGGACTGTTAGAACCTAATACATCTCCTTTGTAAAACTTATAATTTTGGTAGAAAAAAACTGAGAAATTGGTTATACATTGTGTGTCTTCTCCACTAGAATGTAAGCTCCATGAGAGCAAGGACAGTGTTTTCTTGTTCTTCCACATATTTCCAGCATAATTAATATTTATTTAATAAATGATTAAATTAATTAGTACCTATTGAATAAATGACTATAATTATACTTATGCTGTTCTTATACTTGTAGGTTATTGGAAAAATGTGTAATACTAATGGAATAATTAAGGTTTTAGTAAATAAGCATATAATATAATACTATGAATCTATGAAAATGAGTATTTAAATATAAGGAAAATGTGTACATTGGAATGTTAATTGAGAAAAAGAAAGACACAGCATTGTAAATACAATATGACCTAATTGATGTATGCATAGGAAAACCTAGGAAGAAAATTCACTGAAAATCTCAAAGTATTTCTTCTCAAATGCTCAAAGGTGAGATTTTTTTTTGTACAGTTCTGTAGTTTCCATATGAGTGTGTAGTTTCCATATTAGGATGAATTGAGAAAATAAGGTTATTAGAGAAATATTTTAATTATTTATTTATCATTGACTAAACACTATTTTTCCAGACCCTGGGCAAAAGAAAGCAGTTACAATAAAAACAGAGTCCCTGCCTGCTTGAACTTAAATTCTAATGGGAAGAAATATCAATAAATCAGTAAACAAATAAGAGAATGTCACATAGTAATAAGTGCTTTGAAGAAATAATACAGGGCATTGGGGCAGAAAATGACTGATGGTAAGAATTTTAGATAAGGGACTCTTGGTGAGCTGTTCATGGCAAAAATAATAGCTAACAATGTTTAAACAACTGCTCTGGACCAGGCAACCTGATAGGTATTTTAAATGCTTGACCTCATTTGCTCTGAACAATAATCCTAAGAGACAGGTGTTGTTCTTATCCTTATTTTAACACACACGGAAGTGGAAGTTTAGAAAGATCACGTAATCGAGATTGAACAGCTAATTTGCAGTGTACCTCAATCACAGCATTTATCACATCGTAATTATTCCTTTAACTCTCTGTCTTCACTATAATACTCTCTGCTTCCTGGCTGCTGGGCCAAAGTCTCAGTGGACTTTGTATCATGAGCACATATTTCAGAGACTGAAACATAATTTAATCTCAGCACATGTTTGTTAAATGAACAAATATATGAGTCAAAATTTTTTTAAAAGACCAAGGAGAAAATTCATCGTCAGAGAAAGGGAGTAGTATTCTGAAAATTTGTGGAAACGTGTACCTCATACAATGAGTGGAAAATTATTCTGTAACATATCAGTTCATGTTTTCAATATGATAGGGGAAAAAAGTCTCTAGGAACAAAAATTCGTCAAAAAAAAATCCCAGTAAGCTGAAACATAGGTCAAATTTTTAAAACAAGAACTAATTGGCTTTATGAAAAACCTATAAGGAAGTTTAAAAATATAGCTACAAATGTAAAATCCAAATTGGAGGATTTTAAAACTTTAAGGGAGGAATTTAACATACTATTCTCAAGCTTTATCAACCTAAGTACCTGAAAATTTAACAAAAGAACACAGTATTTGAAAATGTGATACAATTAATAAATTTAACATGATAGCACATAAAAATCATTAAAAAACTATAAAATTTGTGAAAGATATTAGGAAAAGTTAATCAACGAGTCATGTGTTCTTGTAAGGGAAGCATGAATATTATAAAGATATCAATTTTTCTGTATTACATTTACAGATTTAAATTTTGTTCCAAATAAAAATTAAATATATTTAATTCTGGGGCTTTGACAAAATGATTGAAGGCCTCCTTGAAAAATAAAGTTTTGAATAGATTAGAAAAAAACATGAATAGAGAAGACATAAAGAGAGGATATTAGGTATTGGTATACATTTTAAAGCTATAACAATTTAATCAATAGAATTTAAAAGACCAATAGAGGGAGTAGAAACAGTATAGAATGGTGGTTAAGAACACAGGTGTTGGTTTCTAAGGAAGTTTTAGGTTTAGAGAAATCTGCTTTCAGCTCCATCATGTAAAAAGCTTGGAATTAATGACTCCCATCATCACAATAAATAAAGAGCTATCTAAACAAAATATCCTTGACTTTTCTTAGGCCCACCACAGAATCAAGGCCACAGGGTAAACTACCACCACAAAATCTACAAAGACTGGTGAATACAGAGTATCACTGCTAAGGTAAGTTTACCCAGAGCAGAAGCTGCCAGAGCTATAAACTGGTAGGACCCTTAAATGGTAATTTTAATGAATTGCTGCAGGCTGAGTGTGGATTAGTTTGGGAGTCAGAAACTCCTGGGGACCCAGTCTTAGAGGGGCTACCACACTTTTACCTCCAGGAATCCCCCTAAGTTCTCAAGAGTTGAAGATCCAAGAAATATCCCCTTGTGTCTTGGGCAGGTGTGGTGAAAAGTAACAGTTTTAAAACACACCCAGAATGTTATCCATAAGAAACACTGTTCTCCAAGGGAAACAGAGCCTTATTTACCTGGCAGAAGGTCAATTAGCCCACTATGGTCCTGTCTTGCCTTCCTGTCTTACATACAGGAAGAAAAAAATGATAATAAATACTTCTGAAGGTCATGATCCAAGAACCCAAGCCCACAGAAAGACTGAGATTTAGACATAAGATTGTAGGGCATTTCCCCACCACCACATCTTACCACATCAACAGGGCTCCCGTAAAATAGCAGTAATTTACAACTAATACAGCTGCAAGACACAGGCCCTATTTAAGAAGGAATCCTTAGGGAAAACCAAAGACACCAGAGAGAACAGCAACAGAAATATGAGAGGAAACTGAAGCTTCTGGCAAGTATAGCTGCAACAAACATTAAATACAGCTCAGCTCCTAAGCAAATTATCACAAAATCTCACGCTAAAGGACAACTTACCTTTATGTTTACCATTCTCGTTACTCTGTACATCATGTCAGGATTTTAACAAAAACTTACAAAGCATGTTAAAAGGCTAGAAAAACTAGTTTAAAGAGACAGAACAAACCTCAAACCCAGACTCAGACACGATACAGAATATAAAATTACCAAGTAGGAAATTTAAAATAATTAGTAATATATTCATGGCTCTAAGGGGAAAAGTAGATAACATGCAAGTACAGATAGATAATGTAAACAGAGATATAAAATTCTAAGAAACAATCAAAAGGATGATAAAAATCAAAAGTACTGTAACAGAAATGAAGAATTCTTTTGGTGGGCTTATCAAGAGACTAGATATGGCCAATGCAAGAATCAGTAAACTTGAAGATATGTCAGTAGAAGGAAAGCAAACTGAAATGCAAAGAAAAAATGATGAAGAAAAGACTAGACTATCCAAGACTGTGAAACGAATACAAATAGTGCATCATACATATAATTGAAATAATAGAAGGATTAGAAGAGAGAATGTAACAGACAGAGGAAATATCTGAACTGATAAAGACTGAGAATTTTCCAAAATTAATGACAGATAATCACACCACAGATCTGGGAAGCTCAGAAAATACCAAGCATGATAGGTACTGAAAAATATACTCCTAGGCATATCACATTCAAACTGCAAAAAAACAGAGAGAGAAAATCTTGAAGGAAGCCAGGGGGAAAATATCCAACCTGTGGATGAATGAAGATAAGAAGAAAAGGCACAAATTACTAATATTAGAAATGAAAGAGTAGTCATCACTACTAATCCAATGAGCTATAAAAGGATAATAAGGAAATATCATGGGCCATTCAATGCTCACAAATTTGATGTCTTAGGTGAAATGGACCAATTCCTTGAAAGACACAAACTACCAAAACTCACACAATTATCATCTAAATAGGCCTATATCTATTAAAGAAATTGAATCAATAATTAATAACCTTCCAAAACAGAAAGCATCAGGCCCAGATGGGTTCGCTGGGGATTCTACCAAACATTTACAGAAGGAATGATACCACTATCTACAATCTCTTCCAAAATATAAAAGCAGAGAGAGCACTTCCTAACTTATTATATTAAGCCAGTGTTACTCTAATACTAAAACTAGATGAAGATACTATAAGAAAGGGAATTTATAGACCCTATCTTATGAACATAGATATAAAAATCCAACAATGTGTAAGAAGAATTATACCCCATGACCAAGTGGGATTTATTCCAAGTATCTAAGGCCAATTCAACATTAAAAAAAAAAAAAATCATGTAATCCTACACTTTCACAGACTAAAGAAGAAAAATTGTATGATCACATCATTTGATTCAGAAAAAGCAGTTGACAAAAATACAACATTCATTCATGATAAAATTCTTGACAAATTTGAAACAGTGAAACTTCCTGCATGTGGTAATGAATTAGAGTTCAAGAAATTAGTAAAAAATAAATATTTAATTTAATACACATATAAATAATTGCATATAGAAATATTTATAGATATATGTATATTCATAGGTTAGTATACACACATATATAGTTTTGCTCTTTTATTTGAGAGGGTCTAAAAGAAATGACATCCCAGTAGCAACAAGCACATCTAGCACCCACGTCTTAGTTTCTAAGACCATTCTCCAATAAAAAGAACCAGGGCACCTTGGAGAAATCACTGAATATAGGACGTTGACAGGAAATATACAAGAAAAGCCTAGAGCATCCTGTAATACCAGAGAGTAGGAAAGTGTAAAAACAAACAAACAACAAAAAACCTCAACACACACATATTGATGGGGTATGTCCAAGAGCAACAGGCATCAACTGAAAGAGCTCTTGATAGTGAAGCTGGAGTAATTTGAACAATAAAATCAATAAGATGGTATTGACTTATAACGCAACATGTAAAATAAGCATCCACCACTCTATATTGATATAAATGAATGAATGAATGAATAAATAAATGGGAAGAAGAGATAAATCTCCCATGTAGAATAATTCCAAATACATTATGTAGGCACTCAATCCTAAATGAAGGACAGCATAATTCCTCAATCCTTAAGTATGGGCTGAGAATGGTGACTTCTTTCCAAAGGGTATGTATCAAAAAGGGGTAGGGAGTAACTTTATAGAGGAGAAGTCTGATAACCACTACTTCAACAAGGTGATCAAGGTCAACATCAACAGTCCTAAATCATGTTATTAGTATATACTCTGGATATGATGTGATGAAATGGGACTTTATCTCTGAGATCCTCCCAAAATCTCATAACTCTGGACTAATCATGAGAAAAACATCATACAAATCCCAAATGAGATGCTCCTACAATATACCTGACCAGTACCGATCAAAATGTTAAGATCATCAAAAGCAGGGAAAGTCTGAAAAACCATCACAGTTGAGAAAGTCTTAGGTAAAATGACATCTACATGTAATATGGTATCTTGGATGGGATCCTGGAACAAAAAAAGGGCGTTAAGAAGTAAGAAAATATGAGTAAGACACGGACTTTACCTTTTTTTCTTCTTCTTCTTCTCCCCAAAGTCCCCCAGTACATAGCTGTATATTCTAGTTGTAAGCGCCAGTGGTTGTGCTGGACTTTAATTAATAATAATGCATCAACATTGGTTCATTAATTGTAACAAACGTGCCATACTAACGTAAACTCTTAATAATAGCGGAAACTATGCTCAGGATATAAGGAAACTCTGTGTACTAACAACTTTTCTGTAAATCTAAAACTGTTCTAAAAAATAAAGCATTAATGATGAAAAAAATTTTTTAACCCTAGGTTTGAATCTTGGCTCCACTATTTACTAAATATATTACTTGTGTGAGTTATTCAAACCTCACTAAGTCTCAGTTTCCCCCTCTGCAAAACAAGGATAACATTAATGTTTGCTTCTTGGTACTATTATAAACATTAAATTAAATAATGCATGTAAAGTGCTTATCAAAGTGCCTGACAAATACAGCTTAATAAAGCTTAAATATGCTCACATATGTCATAATTGCCCCAAAACAACTCTGACTACACTTAAAGGATTTAACATATGTTAATGATGATACCGCAATACAATGGACAAGAGCAGAATTATTGGTTAGCTATTTTGGGAAAGATTTTCTTTTTAGTTTTACTTTATATTGTGTCAATTCCCTAGAGATTAATGAGTTAATGATAAAATAATGAACAAAAAAAATAATGTAAGAGTGTAGTGAATATCAAATCTCTAAGTGTACAATAGGTTTTTAAGCTGAAATGAATCACAAAGAAAAGATTAGTACATTTGACTTCATATAAATTTACAAAATTTTAAAACAGAACGAATAGATTGAAGTGTTAGACTTCACTCTGGGAAAAATATTTACTCAAAAGATCATCTGACTAAAATCCATACTGTTGATATCTATAACTCAGCAAATTAACAGTGATTTTTTTTTTTTTGAGGAAGATTAGCCCTGAGCTAACATCTGCTGCCAATCCTCCTCTCTGCTGAGGAAGACTGGCCCCGTGCTAATATCCGTGCCCACCTTCCTCTACTTTATACGTGGGACGCCTGCCACAGCACGGCTTGACAAGCGGTGTGTAGGTCTGCATCCAGGATCTGTAGCAGCGAACCCCTGGCCGCCCAAGCAGAACTTGTGAACTTAACTGCTGCACCACGGGGCTGGGCCCAAAAGCGATTTTTAAAATGAGAATATTCACTATAAATAAGGATGTGAGGAGACAGGCACTCTCAAATATAAGTGTTTGGAATATAAATTGGTACAGACATACCTCAGAGATATTGCAGGTTTGGCTCCAGACAAACAAAATAAAGCAGATATCGAAATAAAGCAAATCACATGATTTTTTTGGTTTCCCAGTGCATATAAAAGCTATATTTACACTATACTGTAGTCTATTAAGTGTGCAATGGCATTATGTCTAGAAAAATAATGTACATACCTTAATTAAAAAATATCTTATTGCTAAAAAATGCTATCCATCATCTGCACCTTCAGGAAATCATAATCTTTTCCCTGGTGGAGGGTCTTGCCTTGATGTTCGTGGCTGCTGACTGATCAGGGTGGTGCTTGTTGAAGGCTGGGGTGGCTGTGGCAATTTCTTAAAGTAAGAACAATGAAGTTTGCTGCATAGACTGACTCTTCCTTTCACTAACACTTTCTCTGTAGCATGCGATGCTGTTTGATAGTGTTTTACCTACTGTAGAGCTTCTTTCAAAATTGAAGTCAATCCTCTCAAACTCTGCTGCTGCTGCTTTGTCAACTAAGTATATGTAAAATTCTAAATCTTTTGTTGTCATTTCAACAATCTTTATAGCATCTTCATTAGGAGTAGTTTTCATCTGGAAAAACCACTTTCTTTGCTCATCCATAAGAAGTGACTCCTCATCTGGTACAGTTTTATCATGAGATTGTAGCAATTCAGTCACATCTTCAGGCTCCACTTTCTAATTTTAGTTCTCTTGCTATTTCCACCACATCTGCAGTTACTTCCTCCACTGAAGTCTTGAGCCCCTTAAAGTTATCTATGAGTCAACTTATTCCAAACTCCTGTTAATGCTGATATTTTAACCTCTTCACAAGCATTACAAATGTCCTTAATGGCGTCTAGAATGGTGAATCCTTTCTAGAAGTTTTCATTTTACTTTGCCCAGATCCATCAGAGGAATCACTATGTATGGCAGCTATAGCCTTTCAAAATATATTTCTTAAATAATTAGACTCGAAAGTCAAAATTGCTCCTTGATCCATGGGCTGCAGAATGGATGTTGTGTTAGCAGGCATGAAAACATTAATCTTATTGTACATCTCCATCAGAGCTCTTGAGTGACTAGGTGCATAGTCAACCAGTAGTAATATTTTGAAAGAAATCTTTTTTACTGAGCAGTAGTTCTCAATAGTGGGCTTAACATATTCAGTAAATCACGTTGTCATCCAGGCTTTGTTGTTCGGTTTACAAAGCACAAGTAGAGTAAATTTAGCATAACTCTTAAGGGCCTCAGGATTTTCAGAATGACAAATGGGCATTGGCTTCAGCTTAAAGTCACCAGCTGTGTTAACCCCTAACAAGAGACTCAGCCTGCCTTTTGAAGCTTTGAAGCCAGGCATTGACTTCTCCTCTCCAGCTATGAAAGTCCTAGATGGCATCTTCTTCCACTGTAAGGCTGTTTTGTCTACATTGAAAATCTGTTGTTTAGTGCATCCACCTTCATTAATGATCTTAGCTAGATAACTTGGGATATCTGGATAACTTCCTGCACTTCTACATTTGCACTTTTATGTTATGGAGATGGCTTCTTTCCTTAAACCTCATGAACCAACCTCTGCTAGCTTCCAACTCACCTCTCTCAGCCTTCATAGAATTGAAGAGATTTAGGGCCTTGCTCTGGATTAGGCTTTGGCTTAACGGAATGTTGTAGCTGGTTTAACCTTCTATCCAGACCTCTAAAACTTTCTCCATATCAGCAATAAGGTTGTTTCACTTTCTTATCGTCTGTGTGTTCACCGGAGTAAGACTTTTAATTTCCTTCAGGAACTTGTCCTTTGCATTCACAACTAGGCTAATTGTTTGGTGTAACAGATCTAGCTTTCAGCTTATCTCAGCTTTCAACACACCTTCCTCACTAAGCTTAATCATTTCTAGCTTTTGATTTAAAGTGAAAGCTGTGTGACTCTTCCCTTCACTTAAATACTTAGAAGTCATTGCAGATTATTAATAGGCCTAATTTTAATATTGCTCTGCTCAGAATAGGGAGGCCTGAAGAGAAGGAGAGAAACAGGGGAACGGCCAGTCAGTGGAGCAGTCAGAACACACACAGCGTTTATCAAGATCATCTTATATGGGTAATGTTTGTGGTGCCCCAAAACAATTACAATAGTAACATCAAAGATCACTGATCACAGATCACCATAACAAATATAATAATAATGAAGTTTGAAATATTGTGAGAATTACCAAAATGTGAAACAGAGACACGAACTGAGCAAATGCTGTTGGAAAAATGGCACTGATAGACTTAGTTGAGGTGACGTTGCCACAAACCTTCAATTGGTAAAAAATGCAATATCTGCAAAGGACAATAAAACAAAGTATGCTTGTATAATATTTTGCTAAGCAACTTGGGAATATGTATCAAAAGTATAGTTACTCATTTTCTCTAATTTAGTAATTATATAGCTGAGATGATAGTGTGAAAATATAAATTTGAAGGAAAGATATATAGACAAAAATAAACACTGTTTTACTTGTTTTAGTAAAAACCTGGAAACAATCTAAATATTCCAAAATAAGGAGATGGTTAAGTGTTTTTTAGTGTATTCATCATGTGTAGTGTTATATACCTATTAAAATAGTATTCAAATTTTCTCAAACTTGTTTTGTTTTTAATAAATAATGTATACTCATTATGAAGAATTTAAGCACATTAGAAAAAAAGATAAAGCTATAAATTTCCAAACCTCCCTGGACGCCACCACCATCAAATAATCATCATTAACCAAAACAAAATGGCATTTTAGGCATCTTTCTATGTATAAAAATATTTAAACAAACAAATAAAAAGATGATAAAGAGCTAAACATCTGTTGAAATGACTTAAAGACACAAACAATACAAAGTGTTGACAAGGATGCAGAACAACTAGAATTCTCATATGTTGCTCATTGTGATGCAAAATGGTACAACCTCTTTGGGAAACAGTCCAGCAGTTTCTCATAAAGTTAAAAATATACACCTAGTATATGACCCAGAAAAACAATTTTTAGGTATTTATTCAAGAGAAATGGAACAAATGTCACACAAAACCTGTGTGTGACTGTTCATAGTCATAAAAAATGGAAACAACCCAAACAACCCTCAAATGGTGGCATACCCATACAATAGAATAATATTCAGCAATAAAAAGGAATATGCACACACAACAAGTTGGATAAATCTCGAAAGCATTGTGCTAAATAAAAGAAGTCAGACTCAAATGAACAATATGGTTCTATTTATATGATATCCGGGAAAAGGCAAAACTATAGAGACAAAAAACATATAAGTGATTGACCAGTGGGATTTGCTGGGGGAGGGGGAGGGGATGAGAGTGAGAATTGATTACAAAGAGGTTCAAGAAAAATTTTTATAAAGATATAACTATTTTACATATTTCTTGATTATGGCGGTTGCTACATGGCATTTGTCAAAACCCACAGAATGTTTACCTAAAAAGGTGAATTTTACTGTATGTAAATTATACCTGAGAAAACGAAAAGAATCAATGCATTGATTGAGAAGATATCAATGCATTGTTGTACTATTCAAAATATTATATAGCATTACATTTAACTCTACTTGAATTTAGTTATAGAAGAAAAGTAACTTGAGGAAAAACTAAAGGAAAGCTGAAATTCTGCTTTATTATTCTACATGACACATAGATTTATCATTTTCTAAAAGATCATTTTAAGATTAAGAAAGTAATCTATGAAAAATTGTAAGAAACCAATGTCAATCTTGTTTGCAATCATGTTTTTGCTGCATACAGTGCAGACTGACTCCCTGCTGTAAAGATGAAAACATCAACACTTGCACTGCTCTCTCCAGCGTCCCCCTTCCTCCTCTTGATTTTGTTAATTATCTGTTTTATATTGTCAAAGTTTCTTCTGTTTACATCCCATTTTATAACAATAAACTACAAATCAGTTAGTGTTAACTCTATATTTAAGGTAATTCCATACACACAGCCTCTAAATCATATCTGTCTTCTTCAATTCTTTAAATTCACAATTTGTTTAATTTGCTCATCATCAGGGTGGTTTCTTTTTTTAAACTTACAATGAGCACATTAGGAAGGGGTTGAGCGGTTGTAATCTATGAGCTCCTTTAACATTTTGAATATCTGCCTGTTGCCTTTAGGTTTTAATTACGACATTGTGGAGCTTAATTTTCTTTGTCACAATTTCTTTCATCCAGAACTTTGTTGACAAATATCTGACTCCCATCACTGAATATTGCTGAGTTTACTCTTTTCTCCTGTCTTGGAGTCTACTCATTCTTTCCTCTCAAGATTCCTGAGTAATTCTGTATTTTTTCTTGTAGTCTAATACACCAAGATGTGTCTTGATTTATAGTGTGCTCTTTTATTTGCAAATTTAGGGGGGTTTTTTTTCAGTTCAAGGGAAATTTTCTCTTAATACCTTTGAATGCTTTTTTTCCTAACTTGCTTAGTTTTTATATTTATGGATGCCCAATATCTATATATACAAGATTATTCTTACCTGTCTTCCATTTCTATCAGCTTTTCTCTGTTGCTTTAGTCTCTATATTTTTCATGAGCCTTCACTGTGCTTACTTCAAACCTTTTCTCTTTGTAATGATCAGTTATGTATGATGTATTTCTTGCTGTTTCTAATTTACTTGTTAGTTCTATGATGATATTATTTTTGTCCTTAATTTATTTGCTTATATCTCCAATTTCTCTTGCTTTTCCTTCTGGATATAGTAAATTTTTGTTCTCAGGAAGCTTTTTTTATAGCACAAAAAACATATATGGAATTACATAATGTAAGTAAATCCTCAGAGGTAATTTTCAGTCTGTCTTAGAATACCTGGTCTCTGATACTTGTTAGGTTCGTTAAATGTCCAATACCAGGGTTTATCCTACGTAATTTGGAGGTATACCTCATTTCCACAGAGGCATATTCTCAGGATCTGGATATCTCCCTCAGACTGACATAAGGCCCTGGAGCCTTGACATCCATCTGAAAGAGTCAATACCGTTGGACTCTTCCCCTTTCATTTGTTTCTATCCAACAGCTGTTGCCACTAATTCCTGAGAGGAGGAAGGATATCACAGATAAGGATATCTTGTCAGAATGGATCTCTAAGACTTGGGGGTGTTGGTGAGAATGATTGAGGTTTGGGTTGACTCATCAGTGAAACGTTTGTGGGTGAGGGTAGTGATTACAGGAGCCAAGATCCTTTGCATTGTGCCTCTCCATCACATTCCTTAATTTTTTTCCTTAGGTTTTACTCCTTGACGTTTATAACATTGGATCATCTTTTCCTAATGGGTCAGTGTAATGGATTTCTGCATGACTACTTCCAGGACATCATTATTGCATGGGATCCTACTCTCCAGTCTGGAGGTGCACCGCTCTTTGAAATACAAAGACAAAATACAAAGAGTTGTGCAGTTATTCCAGGTGCAGACTACAAACTTTAATTATAAAGTAACTTTTTCCAACAAGTCTTTGAACCCAACACTAGAAATTCCCCTAACAAATCTATTCATTCACTCTAGTACATAAGGTATGTGTGAGGGGGAAATAACAGAAAAATAATTTCTGTTGAAATTTAGAATGGCACTCTGAGAAATATGTTTCATTGTGCTGATATTTATAAGCATTTGGGGATAATGAGCACACTATGAGTAACTCTTTACTCTAAGAGGTTGTCTTTACTTTCCGCCCAGTTCACTACATAAGCACAATTAGCCAGATGCTTTCTCAGATACATTCTACTTTGTTGTTTTGACATGACCACTGATAAAGTGCTTCTGGCTTCCAGTGTTGGGTCAATCTTAACACAGCCAAACCCCTTCCTGCAGCTGTATTTTCCCTAGTCGTGATGCAATATACTTTGAGAAAACCACGTAAATCCAGTCTTGTCACAAACCTAGAGGTCACTGGTTGATCTGTATGAAGATCTGGTGGGAGGTGCTGGGCCACGAAGATTAATTTGATAGAAAATTTGAGAGCCCTGAAGATTACGTTGGAAACTGCTGGTTGAATATTGTACAGCATGGGTACTCAGTCTATATTTCATAATTGATTGATTTTCCTTCTGGAAACTTACAAAGTCCTATGGCAAAAACAAACAACAGGATCATTTCCCTTAACCTCACCCTACGTATTTTTTTATTAGATTTAGATAAATGAAAATGAACCAATTTATTATTCTTGGAATGAAAAATTCACATTTTGGTTTGATTTTGCATGTGACAAGCCACATTTAAGAGGGCACTTATAATCAGATTTGAAACCTGAAATGGATTTACCGAGAGAATCACTTTGCCTATACCATTACCCTTTCCCTCCAAATAGATTAACACAATAAAAAATTCAAATAATTGGTTGAAGTTCTTTCTAGGTTTCAAAGATAGAAGCAGAGTTTATTAACATCTTAGAAAGTGCTCTTAAAAGTCAATCTAACTTTGTTCAACTTTCTTCTTAGGTAATGGATTTCCAGAGCTGTGGAAAGGGTAGCTTTGCACATGGTAAGCAATGGGCTGTGGAGATGCCAGTGTTAGCGAAGGGACTTTGTAGCAACACTCTCTCCTGTCCTTCAGCCTTGTAACCCTTTCGTAACCACCTGACACTCTCCTGCTGGGATTACAAAGAGTGATTGCTGTAGTCAGAAAGATAAGGGAATGCAATTCTTTTGGGCAGCACCATGCTGGTAACCAAGTTAAAGACTAATGGAAGTCAGGAGAAAGAAGATAAGAAGAGTTGCTTCTTCAAGGCCATGCTATACAGGGCTTTATCTAAGTTATAGGTTGTATTCACCTGCTTCTAATCTCTTTGCATTGTGCTTGGGTCTGTAGACTCTAAGAGAATGAAGATGCATCTTCCAATCAGAAAAAGTTTTAGAGGAAGGCTCTTCTCACCACATAGGAAAGGTCCCTGTAAGCCCCAGTCCCTCCCTAGTCTGTGCTATGTTCACTGAAATCATGGGCCATTTGCAGCATCCTGGTTGAGGTAACACAATAGCAAAGCTCTGGGCTGGATCTGCATATGGACTTGTTGAAGAATAGCAGGGTGAGCTGTTATTGCTATAAAAAGAAAAAGATGCTTTCTCATTCACGTCAGAACTGTATAAAAAAAACTTCACAAAGACAACAGGCTGAATACAAAAATGCAATTATCTTTTATTCATTCATTTTCCATTTGGTAGAAGAAAAATTATATGCTGTTGGGCTTGGTACTCTTTAAAACACTGAAAAATCAATCAATCAAATAAATTAGATACTTTGGAATTTTACAGCCAACGCCAAGGACATGCCATAGGGATTGCTTGTGAGTTCAGAACTATTTTTTTCTAAGCTATATTGCATTAAAACATTTTGAAATGATTTGAAGCAATACAATATAATAAAAATAAATGTGAAAGGAGAAATAATAACAACCGGGCAGGGGCTTCAATTGGAAGAGGAAAAAGATCCACGCAAAGCTTGACCCTGTTAAATTTCAAATGTGGTATCAGGGCTTTATTTTTCAAAAGAAACTTCAAGTAGAGTCAAGCCTGCTAAAGCCCACAGGTGGCCTTGTTGTCCAGCGTGGGGAAAGTTTGCTACATACTTCTCAGCCTGAGAATTCATTATGCAGAGTCAGTCATTCCTCCCCAGGCAGTGCTCATATCCCCTGGCAATTCTAATGCTGGTCCCTGTACTAAAGCCCAGGGCAAATGTCCCATGGACTTAGCTACCAATTTGGAGGCAACATTTGTGCCCTTGTGGCTTTTTGTCTGTCTGTCCAGCTATCCAGAGATGCAACTATTCATTTTATGATGATTGTCATTGGTGAACATTTGCATACATATTTTAACCCACAAATTTATCAATTGCTTCTATACTTTGTGTTTTCAGAGCTTTAACACCTAAAGATGTTTATTAGTTAAAACTTTTCTGTGGTCTTCTAATGCAAAGCCTAACATATATAAAGCAGAAGTACTATATGATGCTTAAATACTTTCTAGCTTCACAAGAATAAACAGACTCTATTCAGTGAAATTTTAGTGAAAATGGTATTTCAGTTATACTCTAATATTTTAAAGAGATGTTAATCCAAATATGTTACACTTGAGAATTCTCTTTATCAGATGTTTTATTATTTATAATATATAATTTCTTAACTCTTTCTGGTAACAGATTATTTTACACTAATGTGATGTCTACTTATTTAAATAGTCATCTCTTAGATATTCATGTCACCTGACAAACAATATCATGATCTTGAAAAGTGTTTCCAGGTTCTCTAAGGACAGAGTATAAGGGCTCTCTATGTTAATAAAAGCAGGGACATTTTGGTTGTGGGAAAATAACCAACAGAGAAAATAGAGAGGAGAGAGCAGGAACTCATAGGAGGGAAGAGGGAGCCTAGCATCATGGTGGGACACTGAATCCAAGAAGATGAGGACAACAGGAAACGTTTCCTAGAGGAAGAATGTGAGATTGACGAAGGATTATAAAGAACAAGTAGCTTTCTTGATTGTTTTGAAATATCATAGCATTATGTAGCCCCAGGCCTTTGGTAGTATCTGCTGTACACTTATCTTTAGGTCAGTGGTACTCTGGGAATGGAAGCCATCATGGCTTTTTCCAGTGATAGAAAGAATGTTGAAAGGAAGAGCATATTTAAGAAGCAAAAAGTGGAGAGTGAGAACAGAAGCAGGATATAAAGCCAGGTAATTAGGAGAAATATTATTTCCCAAAGAATCCTCAGCAATAGTGGAGGAGATGCTGGGTTTCCTGTTATATATGAGATAGGGCTGTAAGCCAATATTCTTTACATTTAAAAATATATAAAAGCCTTGAGAGGATCCAAAAATGTGCAGGTTACATTGTTATCTCAAAATCCTTAGTAAAATTCTATTTGGGGGAATTGCAAAGAAGTATCAATGGAGGGAGAAATTTATTGTAACTAAAGTAAAACTTCAGTGTCCTGATCATACCAATCTGAATACAAGGCAAGGTGGAAAAGAAGGATGAAGGCAGAGCTGAAATGAAAAGTAAGAGCTGTTGGTGAGGCTTCTGGGACCAATTTGTTCTATAAATGTCATTATGCGTTCATTCTAACTTGAAGATGTGGGAGAATCCTACCTTCCTGCTGTTATACTTCTGCCAAAACTTAAAGCACTAGTCACTAGGGGGTATGAAATAGTTGGTTTTATGATTAAATTATGTTTATATTAGCAAACTGCAATGGTTTGACTTTTGTGAGCCCAGCTCACCTGGGACTACCAGCTGTGTGATAGAGGACAAGTTACTAAGCCATCTGAACCTTAGTTTCTTTATATGCAAAATAGTATGTTAACTAGCAACGCAAACAACTATTGATAGGATTAAATGTGGAAAGTACCAAATTCAGAGTGTGGTGGAACAGTGATACATTTTAATCCCTTTCCTCTTTTCTCCAGGAGTCATTACCCAAAGTTCTGAAGGAGGAAGTGTAACTTGGAGTCCATAGTCCAGGCAGGAAATGGTTGGCTTCACCATTGACCATGACTTACAAGGTATTAATCACCACAGCTGGGATAGGTATATGGAGAACAGGGGAAATATGGGAGACATGAAAAGAGTCATAGAGAATAGTCAGCCTCTCCTAGAATATGGCTTGATTTGATGGTTCAAAGTTAAGAAAGGTGCTAGAGACTTTCTGGACAAATAATCAAAGACTGTGGATACTATGGCCAGAAATCAAAGCAAGGTGGACTCTGTGTAAGAGGCAGTAGGAGTATGTTTTCAAGATACAGAGATTGAATACCTAGCAAAGAAAAAAATTGAAAACTTTATGCTTTGGCCAGTCTGTTGGGAAGCTCCAAAGCCTGAAAAGTACATCTCATTAGAGCCTCTTCTCCAAAAAGCACCTCCAAGTTGCTTAATCAACGGAAGCAAAGCACTTGAACATTTTTTGAGTCATTATGGGGACTACATTTTATTACTGACCGTGACTGCCTTAGGTAACCATTAGGATCCCAATAGTTTTCATTAAATCTTCAGAATTACTTTCCAGAATCAACTGCATCTATTCCCTCAAATCAGCCTCTTACCATAGCCTAGACCAAAACTAGGATACCATGGCTCCACACAAAGAGCATTATACCAAGAGTAGGATGACTCTGCTTTTCCCTTTCACTTCCCATCCACTTCCTAATCTTCTACCGGCCTTGTTCTAAAAACTTTTGACTCTATCATTGAGACTTACACGGCTTTGGCAAGCCTCAATTTCTTGACCAGCACTATCTGATTTCTCGAGGACCAGATGGCAATAATATACTGGCAAGTACCTAGAAAAATAAGTGTTTTGCAAATAAAAGTCACTGATATGGGGGAGTTTTGAGGGCAAGTGGTAGATGAGTGTTCCTCCCAGAGGCACTCGTTTACAAAGAGTCTCAAACCCGGATGCAGAAAAGTACCTGACCACTCTAGAGGAAGGACTTTAGAAGTCAGTGCCAACTCTTCCAAAATTTACTATCAGAACATCAACTGGAAAGTGTCCTCGATATCATCAGACCACCGAAATTTTAAACCAACATAGTCCTCTAAGAGGCTAGAAGAAGATTATGATGTGCTCATAAAAGTAAATGTATTAAATTAAGTTTATAGGCAGTACCTAAAATAACCACATCCACTACTTAAGCCCATCTATCTTGGGCAAATGTACCATGGCTCCTTTCAAAAGCTGTATGATCCATATAAACATCAAGGCCTAGTGTATAATAGGTCGTCAACAATTTTTGATAAATTAATACACTAATAAATAAAAATGTTTGCATAACTTGGGTCAGTAGTTTCTCATTTCCTAGGTTTTATTTAAAAGGGTTTTATACTTGTTAATTGAGAAAATTCTTATATGCTTTTACAGCTATCCATGTGTCTGATCCAACAATTGGAAAAGCATTTGACCTGCTGTCAGAGAGAATCCTAAGACTAAAAATCTGGCCTGCCACTAACAAGTGGTGAAACTTCAGTTTCTTTATCTTTGAATTGAAAGACTCGGGTTAAACATTCTACTCTTCCATATGCCATATAATCTTATACAAATACATACAAACAGATCCTGACTGATAATGAAGGGAAAACCTTGGAGTCTGTGGATGGTACAGACCAGAAGTGAGTGCCAAGTTTAAAGGTGTGATTCAAGTTCATGACAGTCAGAAGAATCTTGGAGCTAATTATATAAAGTGTCACCAGGCTCTCTGTTTAGATCCTGATGGGGCCTTCTATTCAACCTTCAAACATTCCCAATAAAATTTCTATGCTCTGCTTCTGGGGACTCAAGGCAGACCTTATACCGCCCTCTGCTCCTAGATTTCCTAAATTACAGAGAAGTGGGATGTCGTTTTGTGGAGATAAGGAAATAAAGGGGAGCTGAAATTCCCCAGGGAGAAGCAGTGGCTGCTGTGGTGAAGATTATCCAATCAAGGGGAAAGAAATCAGAGAAAAGAAGCAGCCACAGCTGGAGGCCTGGTTATGGGATTGGAGAGTGCCTAAATCTTTGCTCAAAATCTTTTAAGAACTCCTAAAACCCTTTCTCATCTTCTTCTCCTCCATTTTCAACCTGATCCCATCCCAAAAATCTTAGAAAGATCCCATTTGACAAATCGGTTTGGGATCTTTGGAATTCAGTGGGCAGAATGTAAACCTCACACTGTAGACTTTTGCTTCTTGAAATTTTGCTTCCTCCTTTGGGTTGAATTAATCTCCTACTGATACTCATTGTTCTATAGTTTTCGCAGCAAGAGTTTGTGGATGGTAAGTTTTCCCAGAATTTTTTTCTAAAATTAGTATTTTATTTTTTGGAATCATTTGGCTGGTATTTAAATTCTAAGTTCATAGTTATTTTCCCTCAGTCCTTTGAAAAATCTCATTTCTTTGTTTTTTGACTTCTTTGTTGCTAAATTTTGTTTATTATAAGTAATCTACCTCAAATCTGCAATCTGAACTCATCATGGCAATGGTGGTGGAGGTGAGGGAATAGGATGTTAGAGAAAAGTGCTAAATCTCTATGTGCCAGATCCTATGTGAGAGACCCTTACACACTTTTTCACTTTACTCTTTTCAAATATTGTTTTCCTAAGTATTACATATTTTCAAACATACAAAAAATAACATCCCTATATTTGCCATCCAAATTCAACATGTTAATATTAATGCTAATATTTTGTGACATTGATAAAGATCTTATTTTAAAATATAGAAATAAACTTGCAGACTACATTGAAACATTCCCTCTTCACCCATCCAGTTAGACTTCCTCTCTCCTTTCTCACTATTCACCTGAAGAACACAGGAGTTGTCTACCTGTCAACAGCATAGGGTTTAAGGTGGATGTCAAAGATGGCCAAATGGTGGACAGCAGGAGAGATGCCATGACCATGCCAAGCAAGTACAGGTAAGAGATATCTGGGGATGGGGAATTTCTGAAGAATCCATAAATGTGCGCTTGGAAAGAAGGGGAGCAATTATGCATCTGCCAGATCCAGACTACAGTTATACCAGAAAAGCAACACCATTTTTGCCCTTACTCTACTCCCTCCCTTTCTCCAAGAGTGCACAAGTCTTTTAAATTAAATCAATATTACTGATTCAGTCATGGTCCCAACAGGAAACAGATGGCACTCTCAAAACCGTATAAATTGAGGAGGGTTTATTTACAACAGGACTGTTTACAAAGATATGGTTATAGGGGAACCACAAGAGACAGTAAAGTGACCCAGGGCTAGTAGCAGCTGGGTAGTTAAACTCCAGGCCCAAAGAAATGAGCTGAGGGAATGCTCACTGGAACCCAGAAGGAAGGAGAGTTAGGCAGAGTCCGCTCCTTTGAGAGGAGCTGTAAACTGAAGTGGGACCTATCCAGCCTATCTCTTAGGCTGAATGCCAGGAGAATAAATCTCTTAATATCAATTTCCTAACTCAGTTTGATCTTCTGCTGTGGCTCCATCATGAAGCCAGGGGGCACTGGAACCTATTTACATAAATCTGTGCAGGTCAGTCATAAGTGTACATACCAATAATATTTTCACAGCATTACGAAGTTTTGCTATGTGGTGTTTCATTGTTTAGCTCTAAATACTTTGCGAGCTCTATTACCATTTCTGTGACCCAAGAATTATTTACAAATGAATTTCTAAGTTTTCAAACGTGTAACTTTACGGCTATCTTTCGCAACTGAATATGACTTTTCTTGCCTTAAAATCAGAAAACATGGGCTCTATTGCATATATTTTTTACTTCTTGAGTCTTTGTGACCTAGTGGATGGTCAATTTAAAAATGTTTGATGTGTGTTGGATAAGATTATATAGTGGGTAATTATTGATTACAGAGTTCAAGATATGTCCATTAGATCTAACTTATTAATTTTGTTGTTCAAATCTTGTATATTCTGACTTTTTCCTTTTTATATTTTTCTAAGAATTTTAGTTTTATTTGCTTGGTGATTTGATTTTTGCGAGTTTGGTCAACATTTCTAACTTCATGTTTTTCAGTTTTTTATTGCAATTCTGTCAATTTATATGTTTATATAATACATAATTATATAATTAAAATTAGGCTGTTAGGTGCCAAAAGAACTTTGCATTGCTATGTAAATCTTGCAAACATTCCCTTCTATCATTGTAATACTTTTCTTTGTCTTTAATAAGATTTTCCTGGAATTCTATTTTATCTGCTATCAGCATGGCTAAAGAAGCTTTATTTTTGACAATGCTTTCTCCAAGATATTTTTCATCCTTTAATTTTGAAACCTTTTGTGTTTGATGTTTTAGATATCTCATAAACATCATGTAGCTGAATTTTACTCTACAATTTGGTCACTGACAAAAAATAAGCAATTCAAATATCTATTTACTTTTATTGACATTACTAATATATTTGGAATATGTTTTTTCTTTAACTCTGTTTTTCTTTGCTTTACTCTTCTCCTGCCTTCTATTGAGTTGATCAAACTTAATTCTTTCCTTCCTTCCTTCCTTCTTTCCTTCTTTATCTTTTCTCTTTTTAAATTAGGTTGGAATTTATATATTTATTGATTTTATTTCTATTTTCTTTGGCATTCTTCATTCTACAACGTCTAAAGTTAAATAATTTTTTCGCTGTTCTCCTACAAAAATAAGGACATTAAAATCCTTTAAACTTTCCATTTTCTATTTTGTTATTACTATTTTGTGTTTCATTTCTACCTTGTTCACAAATCCTGCCAGAATTATGTATTTTAATTATTACAGCTATTTAGAGCTGATGCTTTTTTAGTTTTAATCATCAGTTTCTTTGTTCATTTTTCCTTTGTGAATACTTTTTCCTTCTTGAAATTTTGCTTCTTCCTTTCGGTTGAATTCCTCTCCTACTGATATTCATTCTTCTATAGTTTTTACAGCAAGGTTTTATGGATGGTAAATTTTCCTAATACTTTTTTTCTGAAAAAGTATCTCATTTTTACTTTTTGGAATAATTTGGCTGCTGTTGAAATTGTAAGTTCACAGATTTCCCCTCAGTCCTTTGAAAAATCTTTGTCTTTTGGATTCTTTGTTGCTAATTTTTGTTTCTGGTAAGTAATCTGCCTCGTGTTTCTGGTGCTTTTAATATCTTATAAGATTTTGGTTTCTTCAGTTTCTTTTCATATGTTTAGATTTGGAATTTTTTTTTTAAATGTTTTTTTAAAGATTGGCACCTGAGCTAACAACTATTGCCAATCTTCTTTTTTTCCTTCTTTTCTCCCAAAAGGCCCCCCCACCCCTGTGCATGATTGCATATTTTAGTTGTGGATCCTTCTAGCTGTGGCACGTGGGATGCTGCCTCATCATGGCCTGATGAGTGGTGCCACATCTGTGGCCAGGATCCCAACTGGCGAAAACCCAAGCCGCCGAAGTGGAACATGCAAACTTAACCACTCAGCCATGGGGCCAGCCCCTCAGAATTGTTTTTGAACCTTTCTCAATATGCTTCTTCAATCTGAGAACTCATGACTTTCCTCAATGCCAGAAAAATCTCAGCCATTATTGTTTTGAATAAGCATTTGTCCCAGTCTTTCTAACTCCTCTTTCTGGAAAACCTATCATTTGTATTTTGGTCATTCTCCTCTGTCATCTATATATTTTGACAGCTCTTTGCTGTTGTTATTATCATTATTATAGTATTCTGTGTAATTTTCCCCTATGCATTATCCGTTTCACTAATTCTCTCTGCAATTGTGTTTTTCTACTGTTTGACCTGACCACTGAGTTTATTTCAATGACTAATATTTCTACTTGGATATTTTAGAAATTTGCTTCCCTCCCTCCATGGAATAATAATCTTTTATTATGGTTTTTATATTCTCTTTAGTCCCTTTAATCATGTTCAATGTATTTATTGTATTATCTCTTTCAGATATTCTATTATCACAAATTCTAGTTTTCCTGTTTGTTTCTGATGACGGTTTTTCATGGCTGACCATTGCATTGGATCACTGGTAATTTTTTAAAATCTAAACTTATCTTCATGGAACTGGTTTTTCTGTGGTAGCCTCATTCCTCCTGAATTTTGTCCTCATAGAAGAGTTTTATTTTCTTCTCTTACAAGGTTTAGGATATCTTCAATTTAAGATCAATTTTTATGCAATAATTTATCATTTGTGATTTTTTTTTTGAGGAAGATTAGCCCTGAGCTAACTACTGCCAATCCTCCCCTTTTTGCTGAGGAAGACTGGCCCTGAGCTAACATCCATGCCCATCTTCCTCTACTTTATATGTGGGACACCTACCACAGCATGGCTTTTGCCAAGTGTTGCCATGTCCACACCTGGGATCTGAACCAGTGAACCCTGGGCCTCCGAGAAGCAGAACATGTGAACTTAACCACTGTGCCACTGGTCGGCCCCCATTTGTGATTCTTGAATTGTGTTGGTTATAAAAATTCAGATCCTTTTTTTTTTCTACTAGAGTCTCAGAGTGGACTTTTTCTTGTCTAGTTTCTATAGAGGGAGTAACTCTTCCAAGCACCCATCTTTACACAGAGGTCTCAATTATAGGTCTTCACCTTATGGGCTCAAGGCCACGTCTCCCTTCTCCAACACGGACATTATAATTCTTTTAGCTAGCTGTTTGGTGTATATTTTCTTTTAATGTCCCCTAGGCCTCCTTAGCATTAGCAGAACTCAAAGCTCTGATTCTGACTTCCTTATTTATTCTAACAGCATGTAGATTTTTCTTCCTTTTATTTTGAGCTTTGTTATACTAAAAGCATCATTTTTGTTATATTATATCTTGTATTTATGAGTGTTTGAAGGAGAAGGCAGGTGCACATTCCAGCTTAGGCAACTATAATTCTTGCTCTTAATATATTTGACAACTTTGTGAGGCAAGAATATTCTTAATGCCTTTTATAATACCTCATGAACATCTACAACATGCAATGTTTAAATTCTAGGAATACAGAGGTATACAGAGGTGACTAAGATGCAATCCATAATCTCAGTGACCTGCAAATAATCATTACAATTAAAGGTGCAAATTTCTAAAATAGAAGTATGAATAAATAATACTGGAGCACAGAAAGAAAAATCTAGCTCTCCATTTTTTTTTTTTAGAGAGGAGAATTGAGTTTTAAAGTACTGATAATGACTTGCCCAATTTCAAGCAGGTATTAAAGATAGAACCAGGATACACACACCACTGTTCTAACACAAAACCTAGTGCTTTTTAAAGTAGCAATAGCAGCTACAGCTTCAATATAAAGCTTACATTGTGAGCAGGGGGAGAGTTGACTTAGAGTGCTGGTTACATCTCAGATTTATGATGAATAAACATTTACTAATTAAATACTCTTTAGAGAGTCTCACAACACTCCTATTTGAGAAGAAAAATTTTTGCTCTAAGCCTGAGCTTTCTCCTGCCTCTGTTTACCCAGCACGAGGACAGAGAATTCAGGGGCTAAATGAAGGTGGATTGTAAACCAGATATTTGGATTCTAGAAAGTCTGAGGTCATAGAAAACAGCAGAAAAGAAGGCCTAGTAGGGTGACAATTTAATTCTAGAGTAGAGGCTTGATAGAATTTTATACTCAGTGGGAGGGAGAGAGATAATATCTGGGACAGTTTACAGACTCACTAAACAAGGACTTCACATTGAAAACATCTTGGAAACTACAGCCAAACCTCCTGCTGTTCCCTCTTATTGATGAGCATAGAGACTTTTCCGAGACCTCACGTTAATTTCCTGCCCAGTTGGCAGCCTTTGAATTTTTCAATAAGTTTTATGTTAAAGTTGTTTTTTTCCTCTTTAAATGCAATTTTTGTTGTGTGATTATGTGTATGGTTTTGATCTGGAAAATGCTCTGAAAGGTATTAATTGCTTCATCTGATATTAATTTAAAACAAAGAAACAGAAAAGAAGGGGCAGGCAGATTTGCTACACTGATGATGTTTTGTAACTAATTTGGTTTATTGGGTAGGAAGAAATGTCAGGAAAGTCTTAAGTATTCACTTTAGCAAATACATCTGACGCCTCCTATTAACCTACCGCGGTTTTCTTTTCAGAAAATAATGGATGCGTAGAAAAAAATCTGCTTAGGAGCCTGTAGTCCTCTGTGTGGACTGGCCACCTTGGCCCCGTAGTTCAAACTTGATTGATTGTCAGATTTCACAGACCTATCTACAGGTGCTCTGTCTTAGGGTCTTGAAAGAATTTCTACTTTCTTAACATTTCCAGTCACCCACTATTAAAATACAATTCGTTATCAGCTAATCATTTAGGAGTTGACAGCTATGGTTGATAGAAACATGAATCAAAGAAAAGGAATTTTTTAGAAGGACAACATAGGACGTTGAAAAGAGGTTGAAGGCATTATTTTTGTGTCATATGTGTGTTAAGTTGAAAATACATCTTCAGCCCAGATCTCTAGCCTTTACTCCAGATATATATTAAACCACCTACTGGACACTCCATCTGCTGGTTGCACACATGCCCCCAACTCAGTACATCTAGAATTGAATTTATTATCTTGCTACCACTCCCCCTATACACATCTGCTTTTCTCCTTATATTCCTTAAACGAGTAGGATGGCAACACCATTTAACCAATCCCCAAAGCCAGAAACTTAGGCAAAATTTTGACTCCTGTGTTGCCCTTTCCAAGTCCCACATTGTAATATTATAATTTGCTTTCATTTATGGAGCACATCCTATTTGCTAGGCTCTGTAGTAGGTGATAGATATATAGATATATATGTCATCTCATTTAATATTAAGAACAACCTTCTGTGCAATCTGTTATTGTTCCATTTTCCAGATGAGGAAACAGAGGCTCAGAGAGATTAAGTAACATGCTCATAGTCACACAAGCAATAAGTGACAGAGTCATAATGCATTGCTTTCAGTTTCCTGAAAATGCCTCAGGTGGTTGCCTAGAACTTTTCTTCTCCACCTCTTTGCCTGACTAACCCTTCCTTCCTTTCTGACAGGACTCATCTTGAAATGCACATCTTCCATGATCTCTGGTCTTCCAAGCCTGTTCTGGATACCTCTCCCATCCCCACTCCCCGTATCTCTTTCCCTATAATTGTCCTTAGTGCAGTGCCTTGTAGCCTTGTTTATTGCCTACATCCATTATATTTTAACCCTTATGAGGTTGAAGACTGAGCTATTTCCTCGGCTATCAAATCCTTAGTTGATAGCATGTAGCAGATACTAAGTGTTGGTTTAAAGAATGGAAGAGTGATGGGAAAATAAGAAACACAAGTTCAGTTGACTTTTGAATTGTTGCTGAGGGCTAGCCCTTCAGTATTTTCCTTTTCTAGAACTATTGGTTGTCCTTACAGCTGTTCTATCTTAGTTCTCATGTGTTAAACTCATTGCCAGATTCTACAAGTTGCTCACCTGCATGGAGCAAATACAAGTATTTACCTTGTTTATTTAACAAAGCAGAATATTTTGCTTTTTGATGTTCTATCATATAAGCTTGGAAGGGACACGGCTTTCTTGTTTATCTTTCCTTCGTGGTACCGTTTCATAGGATCATGGAGTCTCAGTGTTCAGATGGAAATTAGAGGCCATTTAATTAAATCCCTCAGAGGAAATGAAATCCCAGAAAGACAAGAAAATTTACCCAAGATCCTGTTGCCAGCAAGCAGTAGCCTGTTTTTATTTTATTTACTCTATGTCTCTCCATAGCTTTGCCTTTCTTGGGATCAGGTTGGTCTCCATTTGGGAAGGTGGCCACACCTACTAGTCCAAGTTCTACCAACCCGCCTCTGGACACTCAAGAGGGCTTCAGTGCTATGCTTCACTTCTTCAAAGTCAACCAAAATGCTGACTGCAGGATTAAAAGATGGCCTTCCCATTATCTGGTATTATAATCTTAGAGCAGCCAGCAGAGTGACCAGTCACACTCTAAGAAGCAAAAGACTGAACAGAACAACAGCCAATTCTGTCACCCATCCAAGGATTTGTAGCTCAGCCATGACATCTGGCAAAAGGATTTGCAGAGTCCAGCACTGAACTCACTGAAGCCATGTACTCACATCTGGAGTCTAGACTGAGTGGCTCTCTTGTTTGGGCTCACAGCCTGTTCACACCTCCTGCACCTCTCTCTCTGGCTCTCTCACTTTACCCTTTTTCACTTTGCCAAAATGATTTTTTCTATCTGCCTCTCTCCTGATTTCTTTTCTTTTTTCCTTTGTCTTTTCATTTTTCTTTTCCAAAATCACTTCTTGCGTAAGCTTTTCCAGATACTCATGACAAACATCTTAAAGCAAAGGTTTTCCTAACGTGGAGGAGTATATTGGGCTATAATGTTAAAACGGATGGTGTCCTAGCAAGCTTCTGGTACAAGGTCTTCTACTAACCAGCTGCATGACCTTAAAATCTCTGTATCATTCCAACTTGATTTTTCTTATCTTTTAAATGAAAAATCTGGACCACATTTGCCATATTCTGCATTTCTTTTTAAAGCTACAGAATCCTTTCTTCAAACAAAATCTTATGAGAAAGATCAATATGGAGAAAATATTGGAGAAAGACTTTTCTGGTTAACATAGGAGTGGGGGCAGAATAACTGTTTCACTTTCAAGAGTTCCTAATGGATGCTGGGAGCAGTAGATCTCCTGGAGTGCACAGTTGGAAAACTCCTGGCATGGATCATCTTTAAGGAGTATTCTATTTGGAATGTATGGAAAAAACAATAGTGATCATCACATATTCTCTTTGCTTCCTTACATTCCTCAGCCCCTTGCTGTTAGGCAATGCAATGTGAATGGTTCTGGTCAATGTGGGCAGAAATGATTTGTCACCTATAAGTTGAGACAAAGAAAACTCACATATGCTTCTTCGTACTCTCTTCCCTTGCTACTGTGATAAAAGAGTCTGCCTCTTGCATGGGGTGCAGCTATAAGATTATTGGCCCCTTGTCAGCCTGGATCCGTGAATGAGTATGTCGAGCAGAGACTCTTGTGGTACCATAATGCATATGCTGTGATTGAAATATAACCTGTCAATGTGTTAAGTCATTGGGATTTAGGAGTTAACTTTTATGCTGGAATAAAGCTAGCCTATGTTTATTAAGGTAGCAGCCAAGGAGAACAAGATCAAACTCTCTATCATGTTGGTCTTATTCAGCCATTTGCATGTGCACAACCATCTTTTTCTATGGGGTTATACCATTAGACAAAACCAACAGTCTCATACTGGTTTATTTGAATGAAATTCAGCAGAAAAGAGGTCTCCCAAATAATATAAATAGGAACAATTTGAATATTATTAATCTAGAGCTTTTCAAATCCAAATAATTTTTAAACACAACTCTTTCCCAACATAGAATCCCATACATTTTTATAGAATCCTACGCCTTGGATATAAAATGTTAGAGCTATCAGGGCATCTTTGGATAGGTAGACATCAGAATACGCTGGAGCAGAGGTCGCCTTCTCATTGTAATGCATGACATCCTTCCTCAGGTTTTCTCTGTTTCCCCTGTCTCACCTCCATTGTCCTCTCCCCACACCCCCATCACCAGCTGGGGGCATTGCTAGCTGAGTATTATTATTAGCAGGTGTACTTCAGCTCCTTCCTGGAGACAGGAGGGAAGTGGGGATACTCTGAGTTACATGAGCTACAGTGAATCCCTGAGTCCCCCAGTAGGATTAAGCCCCAGTTACTCAATGGGTTAACTGGTATAATAACACACTCTTTATTGGTTGCCTTCCTTTCTCTGTCTCATTCCCTTTTCCTCTATTGTTATTTCCTGGTATCACACTCAAGTAAATCACTTGCACTTGAATCCTTATCTCAAGATTTTAACTTAGACTAATACAACAGCCATTTAGCCCAACCACTCTGGCTTCCATAGGTTCAAATCTTTCCTCTCTCTAGGAGATTTCTAAATGCCATGGACTCATTGGATAAGTGGCAATTTCAGGCAAGTGGGTGGGCTTTTGTAAATGGCAATCACAAGAAGTTTGAGAGTTTTTAATGGAAATTCAATTACACCTTCTACTGTGGAACCATAGATGTGCCTCCTGATGTGTTTTGCAATTAAGGAGATTGCTAGAACTCACCTCTCACTTGTTAAAAAAATCTTATAAGAAGATTTTTACATAAGATGTTTTTATGTTACATCTAGTATTTCCATTTGTTCACTGTGGAGGTGCATTGTCACATGACCAATGCCCCCAAAGCATTCCTGTTTTTCTGGGTCAAAGTTGTTCAAGGTTCTTGGGAGAGTGTTTGGGTTGTGGAATGGAAAGGACTAATGGATAGAAAGAAAAAGAGTCAATATACTGAGGAGATCCACATCAAATAGTTTTGTGTATTGGAAGCATTTGAGTGCATGAATTGGGAAAATGATGTTTATAGCCACAGAGTGTAATGTCTGACTATATGATTTCAGTAGTGGCACGGTAACAAGTCATAACAAATTACAAGGTGTGGCCACAGAAGGAGTGGCTTAAATGAAGTGGGGACGATGAAGATAAGAGATCAAAGAAGTGTGTGACTTTGTAGTGGGGTTGTATTTCTAATCTGTGTTAGTAATGAACTTCATGTTTCTAAATGCAATGTGCACTTCTCAGTATGTATTTATTTCAGTTGATTTCTGAGAAGTATTGCCTTTGTCTATTGCCTTTTTCTGGCAATACACTCCCCTTGGCTCCATGGTTTCACAATTTTGGGAGTTTCTTTTCCTTCTTTTCTCTGTATATATGCTTTGCAGTACCTATTTTTAAAATGTTGCTGTTCCTTAGATATAAGTCCTGCACACTCAGTAATTCTTGGCCAACATTTTTCCCTAAGCATATTGACCCCCATGGTGTTAGTGTCCCACTATATGCTGATCAGTCCCAAATCAATGTCTCTAGCTCTGACTTATATTCTGAGCTCCTTCAGTAAATCTTTACTTGGATATCTTACTGGCACCTCAAACTTAGCATGTTCAAAGCAGAATTTTACACAACTCCCCCTTGAGCTCACCCCTCATCCACTCAAAACACTATTTCTATTTTTCTTTTCTCTATCTCAATAAACAAGAACTCTGGGACCTAAGCTCCACTAAGCCAAGGACTTTATAAGTTTTGTCTACTGATGTATCCCCAGTAGAACCATGACTAAAAAAGAGTAGTTATTAAAAACATATTTGAATCAATGAATTCTTGACTCTTCCATCCTCTAAAAAATCAATTAAAAAGTCCTATTAGATCTGGCTCTGATTAGTTGCTTGCTAAATTTCTGTCCTCATCAGAGTACAAAAACTCAGTAGGAATCCAATAATAGGAAGTAACTTTATCATGTCATTATTAATAGCACCAAAATTTGATGTTAATATATATGACTCTCAATAGGGGAATAATTAGTCCCATGGTATAACTATGTAATATTATTACATGACTAATAATAGTACTTAAAAAGAACTTTGAACGTTATGTGAAAAAATATTTTAATTTTTTTTTAAAAGAAGCATGTTACATTTTTTAAAAGAGGCATGGACTATTGCAAATATAAGATATATTTAGTAAGCATATATAGCTATATATATTTAAGGTGTAAAAAAGTGGTTAGGAGAAAATATAGCAAAATGTTAATACAGATTATCTGTAGAATAGTGGGTGATTTTTATCTTATTCTTTATGCTATTGGTCTTTTCCAAATTGTCTACAAATAAGCATGCTTTACTTTTATAATAAGGAAAAATATATGAAATTAATATTTGTATGTAATAGAATAAAGCCTAAGCATTTTGTCCTTACTCTTTTTTGGTATTTTTTATTTTCAGAGTTTTCTTTTACAATCAGTGAATTTTACAGAAAACACTTTCTTTTGATTTCTAATACTGGAGCCAAATGTTTATTTTACTATAGAAGTATTATATGGCTTCCTTTATTTCCTGTGTCTCATTGTTTTTTAAATCACTAATATACAATAGCGTATGGTATTCTTTCTATTTTATGTAACTATTTACAAAAGACCTGAGTCCTAGCTGCTTCTGTAAAAATTATAGAGCCAGACAACAGATCAACCTTGATTTTTGTATTAATGAAAAGGTGGATGAAATATCATCATCCTGAATTTTAACTGCCATTTATGAACTAAATAGTTCTTCAGCAAGTAAATCTATATGTTGAAAAGCAGTAGTACCCACCACAACGAGAACACGTTTCTCTCTCTTCACAGATATTGAAATATGATTATATGTGGTATTATAAATTAAGATGTTATAGATGTATGATATGCTGTGGGGAAGGACTTCTTAAAGAGAAAAGTAAAAAGAGCATTATAGAAAATTTAGAAATATTGTAAATATTCCTACAGCTACAAAATATGAGTACACATGACATCTTTAAATGTAACCCATGTTAAACATGATTCATGTTGTGTACAGAGGAAAGGAGTTTATATCTCAATTTAAAATATCTTGGATTTCAGAGAAGAACAGCATCAGGGGACCAAAAGAGTATCTTTTGTTTCATCAGGGTTTAATACTGAGAAAGAAGATGGAACATACTCCTTCTCTACTCTCTTCCCCACCACTTACAAGCCCAACCACATATCTGAAGCTAACGGAATTTTACGTAAGCCTCTTCATTGTTTCCATCATGCTCTCCAGCACACATTCAATCACTCTCCTCTCCTACTTTGGGATAAGCAGTCATGGAATTTTGCTGAAAACTTCTTACTGTGCCTTTGAGATTAATTCTCTCCACTAAGTGAACACGGATGGAAATAATTAACCTTTCACTTGGTATTAACAGAAAAAAGTAGAATTTCAGTACCACCAACCTGCTTTATAGGGTGTTACTTCTATTGTTTCCATCCCATCTCTGTTCCCGCATGTGACCATCTGGTTCACTGAATGTATCTGTTCATTTGTGTCATTTGTCTGACTATGGGTCCAAAGAGCATAATAGGAGATGAAGAAAACCATGCACATATTGGAAGGAGAGAGCTGAGTTATGTACCCCAGGAATTCTCATTTTGGTTATTTTTGGAAAATACATAGTATATAACTGCTGGTCAATGTGATTGTTAAATCCCTGTTCTGATCTCAAAAAAGGAGTGTGGGTACAGAAATTGGTGTTTGGAAAAGAAATGTATTTATAGAACTATATGTTCAAATGACATGTGAGATTTAGTAAGTAATACAATATCGCCTGACTTTACTACAGATCTACTCTAATCATGGGAAATGCAATCTACACAATACAGTTCCTGACATTAAGTAGTAGATATATAATCCTACCTTATATGGAATCTTGTGGACCTCCTGGCCCCTGTGATCCTCTATTATAAGGAGCAAGAACTGTGGATTGGGACCCAGAAATCTGTACTTAAACGAGCCCTGCACAAGATTCTGATGCATGCTCCAGTTTAAGAATCATGACCATAAGTCTTCAACCATTAACTCCAAGTGATGTTTCTTCTTACTGTCTTGGCTCCATCTACACTGATTTTTGTTTTTAACCTCCTCTTCCTTTTGCTTTTCCAGATATTCAACAATTTTCCTCCTGGAAAACTGGACTAATCTCTAAAAAATTTTTCTGCTTTGATTATCTACCCACCTCCCCCTTGACTTTTTAGTCTTTCTTAAACATCCCTTTCATCACTGTCTCTTACTTCAAATTCCCAGAGTCTCCCCATGGCCACCTGGCTGAAGTCCAGTTGTCCTAACCACGTACTTTAACACTCCACACTGTACAAGCTTCTCACCTAACTTCACTTATTTCTCCTTTCCGCCCAACTTGATTCTCACTCTAATGAGGTTTATTTTCTTAATTTCAATATCATTCCTTGCACACATTTTTCCTCTGTGTTTTTGTATATACTCTTCTTCCAAGTCTAGATCATTCTTTCTTAGCCCCTCTTGTGTTTTGCAATTTTAATCACTTTCAAAGTTCCCTTCCTTCAGGAAAATTTCCACATCACCACATCACATCTTGATCTCTCCCTTAGTTTTCATTTTGCTCCTCTGACAACTACTTATACACTATCTTGTATTATTGTATGCATATTGTCCTCATGAACGGCAATTTCTATTTCTACTTCATAGTATATTTTCACCAATAGCCTACACGGCTCAGACTTGTGTTCAAAAACTGCAGTGACCTTTGAATAATAACTCCAAAGTTTTGAAAAATGAATAAAAGATCTAAAAATGGATCTTCAGTTAAACCATTATTCAGATGATTGAAGCATTATTATTTGTTTCTTAATCATAATTCCTGTACTTAGTGGAAATTACTATAGTGTTTTTGGATGAAGGTAACTGTGCAACGATAGATTATTCTCTGTAGAAGCAGGGGAGCTGCACTACCAGGGGTAATGAATAGCTCTGAGAATGACTTATTGGGCCAGGATAAGGAAAATGGGCACTGTTTCAGCATGTGTCAGAGAGCTGCAAATAGTCCAGAGGCACAAAGATAATGTTCCCTTTTTTTGTCAATGGTATAAAGACCAAAAAGGTAAAAAAGAAAACTGATCTCTTTCTACTTGCCTTTGCTCCTGCAGAAGAAAAGTATTTTGGAAAATGAGACAATTACATCAAATATATGTCCTATGACAAAAAAATTCTTGATTGTAGATTCCAGATAAAGCCTGACTTGTTACATGATGTTAGTCAAATTACTTTATGCTCTGATTCTCACAGTTTCCATCTAACAAATGAAGATCATAATGCCTTTTCCTTGGAATTACTGTAAAAATTCAAGGAGATAATGGCTGTTCCTGGATCAGAGTTTGGAAAATTAAATCCTTGTAATTCTGGGGCTAGTTTCAGGACAAGGTGTTCAGTGTGGGGCACTCATCATACTAGGGAGCATGAAGGCACTTATTCCTATATTCTTCAGCCCTTTCCTACTTTTGGAGCTTCAAGCTCATAGGAGCTGTAAAGAGAAGGAAGTTAAATGCTTGAGCAGACGTGAGGAAAACAGCATGGCTCCACCTGCATGAGGAACAACAGATGTTCTCTTGGGTTCTCCCTGGATACAGAAACACCAAGGTCCATTTACTTTTAGAAGATATCATTGCATAGTATCTATAGATTTGCTGAGCGCCTACCATGTGCCAGGCAACATGCTAGGTGCCTTCATACATATTATCTCGTTTCTTCCCAATCACATTTCCATGATGTTGGCAGCCCAAAGAGGAAAGAAGTGAAAAAAGGATAAGCATATTTTGTAGCAGGAAAACAGAGATAGTTTTTACTTCAAAGATAATGTTGTTTCTTCTCTACCAGGTTGCCATTCTGAATCCAGCATGATCTAGTAGAAGGAGCCACATGCAAGAGAAGGTAAACTTATTCTTATTGTATAGAATATTTAATGCAAATGGGAACTGCATAATTAGAGCCATGCATTCCCTATTTTATTGGGATAAGATATGCAAATCCCTATGGGCTAAAAATATGGAAGAGTGGAAATTAATAAAGATATAACTCATCCATGCCTGGGATACAGTTTCACAAAATTGTCAAGCAATGGAACATGCACTGTCTTCTGATCTAACCTCAAGAATAACTGGCATAGATCATCCCATCTCACAAAGTACTGGATCTTTTGCTCCTCCACTGCTCCATTAGGTATGTAGTCGTCTTGGGACATCAGAGGTGTGTCCTCATATAGTGGTTGATCAATCATTAGGGAAGCATGGAAATAAGTATAAGATAGGTCCTCTAGTTCATCCATTAGTCCTAAGCACTTACACGGAGTCCCTCTTTCATATTTCATTTGGTCTACTGGCTCCAGAATGCCCCTGTGCCTTAGAATGTTAACAAATATCCTGAACCTATTTCTTTTTCCTCTTCTGGCCTTAGGTCCTGTCAACCCTTGATTTTTTTAAGGTCCTCGTAAAAAGAGTTCCTTCATGACTTTCCTTCTGTAAAAAAAGCAGGTGATCTCTTCTAAAAGAGATTGATGAACCATTTAGAAATGCTCCTTTGCTATAAACACAGAGCAAGTCTTTTGTCCAGCTTGGAGAGCAGGTGGGGCAAATCCCTGTTATTTGCTTCTGATGCTTCACCCCTCAAAAGACTAACAAAAAGTTTTCCTACTATAGCTATCAAAAATAAAATACAAATTAGATTCTCAAGGCATACCATAAGACAAGCCTTTGGCAGCATGCCCTGCTTAATTTATATTTCAACAGAGCCTATTTTTCCATATTAAAATGAACATAGGGAAATCAGAAGAAAGAAAGGGAGAGGAAAAGATGGATGAAGTAGTAAAAAGAATCCAAAAGGACAAATTTAGGTCTCAGATTACTAGTATATTTCTGAAATTTTATTCTGTCATTGCTTAATTTATCTGTGTACTAATCAAGATAAACACTTGCTACTCCAATCTTGAAATTTCAGTGACTTAACACAGTAAAAGCAAAAATTTTCCACATATCATAGTCCAATACATATCAGTCTTTGGGAAACATGGGCTTTCTGTTCCAAACTGTCATTCAGGAACCCAGATTCAGCTTGTAGCTTGCTATCTTTAAGAATCTCAGTTTCATCAATTATATTATTTGTTTTCAGTAAAGTGAAAGAAAATCAAATACAAGTGGAGAATACATCAGGAAGAATCAGGAATCAGGACTGAAAAGGGACTTTCTCCAAAATTCCATTGGCCAGAACTCAGACACATGACATCATCTGTGTGCAAAGGAAGCTGTATGTGCAGTTTAGTTGTGCAAACAGGAATAAAGAAACAGTTTGGAGAAAGCCAGTATTGTCTGTGTAACAATTTGGGACTAGAGCTGGGAATGGTTTCCCCACCAGTAGTATCCCTTGCTGAAAGAGAGGGGAATCTCCAGCCAATCTATGGAAGTTGCTGTTAGCTTCTTATATTTGAACTGCCATGTGGTAAAAGTGATTTTGACCCTCTTTTGTACTTTGTACAAATACACAAAATATACTATTAATTAATTTTTTGAATGTAGATGAAGAGATTTTTGTGTACTAGTTCAAATCTTACAAAGTTGATGATACTGTGAAACCATTTGATAGTTGCCTACATTTGTGGTGCCTTAGAAATTTAAGAGATTTTCATAGGAAATTGTACTTTGGAATGTATGTGGAACAGAATTTTTTTATTAGATGATTTAATAACCTTAAGCTCTATCAAAAAAAACAAAGAAAACCCTCAAAAAAACTGGTGTATTTTCTTCCAAAATATTTCCTTTAAGCAGAAATAGAAAGGGTTACTGTGTGGTTAGCATAGCAATTAAAAACCCTTTCAGAAAAATATATTATCTTCTACTCAAAAATACATAATAGCAAATACTCAATAATTAATCATAACTCAACATCATGGCAATAATTAGGTTTGTTGTAATTTTCCCATACTCCTCTAGGTAGTCATTACAAGGCACTAAAACAACCCTAAATCTGTTATTAACACTGTGATGAATGTTATGTGCATAGAGGTGTATAGGTCAGGGTTTAACCAGAAAAACAAGACAAGACAGTAAGGTAACTCAAGAGATTCCAACAGCAGAAAGCCACTCCCACTCCTAGAATGAAAAGACAACGGGAAGAGATTGTGTTCCCTGAGCCCATGGACCAGGATCACTTGGTGGCAGCTGGAATCATGGCAGATATGTCCAGTAGGAGCCAGCGATGTGGAGTGTAAGAAGCCAACGCCCAAGAACCTACTTGAGGCAAAGAAGAAGGGAAAGAAATACTTGGCTTCCTTTCTCTCCTCACCTCCCACAAGGTCCTGCCTGTGTAAACTATTGGTCAAAAACAACCAAAGGGAAGCTGACAGATTGGAAAACGCTCAATACTCCCTTTTCCCCTGATGATACACAGAACAGGAGAGTGAAGAGGAATGTATCTGAGGACAAGAAGGCCTGGGATCAGCAAATGTAATGAATACACCAAGGGAGATTGTCATTTATGATTTATGTTCTCCATTGATTTACCTTACTCAGCACAAAGCAATGGCCTCTCTCCATGTAGCTGTTTAAAGAACACTTGCTGGTCAAAAGGATTCCAAATCCTTCCAGTCATGTCTTTGGGTAAAAGTCATGTTCAGTTTAAACAAATTGCTATCTAGGGATCCAAAACACATCTTGGAAGCTTAATTTTTAGATTTGCGTCCTTGCTGGAGAAAAACAAAATAAAACAAACCGAAACTGAAGTAGTTGGATAGATGTGTTTAGATTCAGCATGTAGAAGGTCTTCGCCAAAAATATCTGGGGGATGAACATAGGAAAGAGATTGTGTTCCTTGAGAATCAAAGTGGCAAATACTTTCAACTAAATGTCAAACTGATAGAACAAGTTGATAAGCCCTGGGAAGTCATTCTCCAGTCAATAAACAAGAATTACACAAATAAATCCCCAAGCTTGCTACACATCTCTGAAAAAAATCTATAAACTTGTTTTAGAGTTAATTCATAACAATGAAAATAACCTAAAAAAATAAGTTTCAGACAGGCAGCTCTTTGAAAGGTGATAGAAATGAAACCAAAGTAGCAGAAATAAAAGAGTTGGATGCAAGGAGAGTCTCAGGACAGTAATGAAAATGACACATTTTTAACCTAGCAGTGCTAAACTTTATTAAAGAAATGTCTAGAAATATGTAAAGTGCATTAGTAGTTCATAAAAATAATTAGGGTTCTCAGCAACTTTAGCCAAATGGATGTCACAGAAATTCTCTAAGGATGGTGCCTAATGGATACTTTGTCTGTGAGAGGCTGGTTTTTCAGGAAGGAGTTTGGTCTAATGGAAAGAGACTGAGCTGTATGGCCAAAACAACATAAAATTAAAACTCTGAGTCAGGCATCTGCTAAATGTATGGTTTTGGAAAAAGGCATTTCATTACTTCAACCCTCGGTTTTTTCTTCAGTAAAAATGGGATATTTTTCTTCCTATGTTTTGTAATAAGAATTATCAATAATGGTTATATAGGCTTGATACATAGTAAATTGGCGTTGCCTAATTCTTTGTTAAAATTGTTATCTTATTATCTGAGCATTTGCATATCACACATTGGCAAGCTAGCTTCTTTTAATATTGCAATTTCCTTCTCAACAAGAAAGATATCTTCTTGGAGACCACTTCAAAAATGCAAATACCCATGGGGGAAGTTACTTCTTTAAATTGTATCTGTGAACATCATGATTATTTTTAACACCTCTGCAAAAGATTGATTGACAAACCTTCATCAGAAGTTAGGACCAAGATGGTGGCATGAGTAGTCTTCTTTGTCTCTCCCCCTTCGAATCTACAACTAATTGGACATTCACCGCTTCACAAAGGATATCCTTATAGCATCTCAGGACGCCTGAGAGACCTGTGCTGCTATACATTGGAAGGCAGACGAACTTCACCCCAGGAGGAGGTGGAGATAGGTGAAAACTCTCCAACCCCCACCCCCGAACAGCCTAGTACCTGCAAGCGGCTTTCTTCCAGCAGACGCCCCCAGAACATTGCCACACACCAAGGGCAGGAGGGTGCGCACACCAGAGGAGCGACAGTGGAAACAGGTGACCACAGCCCTACCTAAGCCCCCCGCGATTACACCTAAGCCCAGGAGGAAACTCCACAGCTCCACACTGGAGGTGGCAGGCAAAACCTCTGCTCGCCATTAGCAGAGAGGTCCCGCCCAGCATCCACAACTCTGGGAGGCTCCCAGAGAGAATCCCAAATGGGGCAGCAGCCCGCCAGCTGCTGCCGCCGGCCTCACGGACTGCGGCTGTCACCCGGGGGGCTCGGGGCTACCGGAGATCTCCTGGGAGAGGACTGGGGCTGGGTGGAGTTCCAGTGGCTGGCTCCGCGGCCCAGGGGGAATCTTCAGGCTTCTGTCCTGGCAGCAGGCAAGGCCTCTACCTGCCATTAGTGGAGAGGCTCCTCCCAGCATTCAGAACACTGGGAGGGTCCCAAAGAGGAGAATCCCAGGCAGGGCAGCAGCCGGCCAGCCGCCACTGACCTCACGGTCTCTGGTTGTCCCCCAGACAGGGAAAGGGGCTCCCTGAGATCCTGGGGGAGAGGACTGGGGCTGAGTGGAGTTCCAGCAGCCCGGCTCTGTGGCCCAGGGGGAAACTCTACAGTCTCACAGCAGCCTCAGCGAAAACCTCTGCACAGCACCAGTAGAGAGCCCCCGCCTGGCAACCACAAGGCTGGAAGACCCTGGGATAAAAGTAGCATAGCTAGGTGAGCTAACCACAGACTGCAGAAGATGCACATAGCTCTGCTGTGACCTATAGTGGACAAGTGAGATTTTTGTGGGCACCGACAGTGACAGAGCTGCAAATATAGGTGATCCTGCCCCTGGCCACTGGGAAAGCCTATAATACTACTGCAGACCCTAAGGAGGGAGCACATCTAGCTGGTCTGCAAAAGTAGGCACCAGCAGCCTGAAGCCCCCTTGTGACTGCTCCCACAGCTGAAGAGGGACCCCACAGGACCACTGTGACTACGAGGAGGGAGCCAGGCCCAGTTAGCAACAGCTGATAGGGTTCCTGGTCAGTGCAGTATAAACAGCTGTTCCCCCACCACACCAGTAGAAACAAGTGGAAGCAGTAACTATACTCTATCTCTATGCGGAGGCACAAATCTACACCATCAAGCAATATGAGAAAATATATTAAATCTCCAGAACAGAAGGAAAATGACAAATACCCAGAAAACAATCCCAAAGACAATGAAATATATAACCTAAATGATGATGAATTCAAAACAGCCATCATTAAAAAACTCAATGAGTTAAAAGAGAATTCAGATAGACAACTCAACGAGTTCAGGAGCTATGTCACAAAAGAGTTTGATACTATAAAGAAGAACCAAACAGAAATACTGGAAATGAAGAACACAATAGAGGAGATTAAGAAAAATCTAGACGCACTGAACAGTAGGGCCGATAATATGGAGGAAAGAATTAGCAATTTGGAAGATAGGAATATAGAAATGCTGCAGGCAGAGGAGGAGAGAGAACTAAGACTAAAAAGAAATGAAGAAACTCTCCGAGAATTATCTGACTCAATTAGGAGATGTGACGTAAGGATTATAGGTATACCAGTGGAGAAGAGAAGGAGAAGGGGGCAGAAAGCCTGTTCAAAGACATAATGGCTGAGAACTTCCCAAACCTGGGGAGAGAGATGGAACTTCATTTGACAGAAGCCAATAGATCTCCAAACTTTATGAATGCAAGAAGACCAACCACAAGGCATATAGTAGTGAAGCTAGCAAAAGTCAACGACAAGGAGAAAATACTAAGGGCAGCCAGGCAAAAGAAAATAACCTACAAAGGAACCCCCATAAGGCTATCAGCAGATTTCTCACCAGAAACTTTACAGGCTAGAAGAGAGTGGAATGATATATTCCAAACTCTGAAGGACAAAAACCTGCAGCCAAGAATACTCTACCCAGTGAAAATATCCTTTAAATACGATGGAGAAATAAAAACTTTCCCAGATAAACAAAAATTAAGGGAGTTCATTGCCACAAAACCTCCTCTTCAAGAAATACTCAGGAAAACCCTCATACCTGAAAAATCAAAAAAATGAAAGGGACTACAAAACCAAGAGCAAAGGAGATAAGTAGAAGGACAATAACAGAAGGTAGCAGCTCTTCATCAGAACAGGTTAGCAAAAGTCAAATAAAACATTAAAGATTAAAGGAAGAGAAACACCAAGAATAAATATAACCCTGTCATTTTAACCACAAACTCACAATACAAGAAAGAAGGGGGAAAAAAAAAATCTGACAATAACAATCTAGAAGGGGAAGAGAAAAGGGATAGAAGGTTTTTATTTAAGGAAATAAGAGGCTATCAGAAAACGGACTATCTCATCTATGAGATGTTCTATACTAACCATATGGTAACCACTAAACAAATAACAAGAATAAACACACAAATTACAAATAAGAAGAAACCCAGTGCAGAAATTTACATACCTGAATTAGTAATCCAAAAACCATGGGACAAGAAACAAAGGAAATGCAAGAGAACCGGAAAACAAGAGATAAAATGGCAGCGGTAGGCCCCCACATTTCAATAATCACTCTAAATGTAAATGGATTGCACTCTCTAATCAAAAGACACAGAGTGGCAGGATGGATCAAAGAACAAGACCCAACAATATGCTGCCTCCCGGAAACACACCTCAGCCCAAAAAACAAACACAGACTCAGAGTGAAGGGATGGAAGACAATACTCCAAGCTAATAATGAACAAAAGAAAGCAGGTGTCGCTATACTAACATCAGACAAAGTAGACTTCAAAGTAAAACAGATAAAGAAAGACAAAGAGGGACAGTACATAATGATAAAAGGGACACTCCACCAAGATGACATAACACTTATAAATGTATACGCACCCAACACAGGAGCATCAAAATTTGTAAAGCAACTCTTAACAGAACTAAAAGGAGACATCAACAAAAATACAATAATAGTAGGGGACCTCAGCACCCCATTAACACCAATGGATAGATCATCCAAACAGAAAATAAACAAGGAAATTAGAGAATGAAATGAAAAATTAGACCAGATGGACTTAATAGATATATATAGAACACTTCATCCAAAAACAGCAGGTTACACATTCTTCTCAAGTGCACATGGAACATTCTCAATGATAGACCATATCTTGGGAAACAAAGCAAGCATCAATAAATACAAGAGAGTTGAAATAATATCAAGCATCTTTTCTGATCATAAGGCTATGAAACTAGAAATCAACTACAAGAATAAAGCAGGGAAAGGTGCAAAAATGTGGAGACTAAACAACATGCTACTGAACAAACAATGGATTATTGAAGAAATTAAAGAAGAAATCAAATATTATCTGGAGACAAATGAAAATGAAAACATGCCATACCAACTCATTTGGGATGCAGCAAAAGCAGTCCTAAGAGGGAAATTCATTGCAATACAGGCTCACCTCAATAAACAAGAAAAATCTCACATAAGCAATCTCAAACAACACCTAACAGAATTAGAAAAAGAAGAACAAACAAAGCCCAAAGTCAGTAGAAGGAGAGAAATAATAAAAATTAGACCAGAAATAAATGATATTGAGACAAAAAAGACAGTAGAATGGATCAACGAAACAAAGAGTTGGTTCTTTGAAAAAATTAACAAAATCGATAAACCCTTAGCCAGACTCACTAAGAAGAGAAGAGAGAAATCTCAAATAAATAAAATTAGGAACGAGAGAGGAGAAATCACAGCAGATGCCAAAGAAATACAAGGGATCATAAGAGAATACTATGAAAAACTATATGCCAACAAATTGAACAACGTAGAAGAAATGGACAAATCCCTAGACTCTTACAGCCTCCCAAAACTGAATCAGGAAGAAATCGAGAATCTGAATAGACCAATCACGTGTAAAGAAAAAGAAACAGTAATCAGAAACCTCCCCAAAAATAAGAGTCCATGACCAGATGTCTTCTCTGGAGAATTCTACCAAACATTCAAAGAAGATTTAATACCTATCCTTCTCAAACTATTCCAGAAAATTGAGGAAGATGGAGCACTCCCTAACACATTCTATGAAGCCAACATCACTCTGATCCCCAAACCTGACAAGGACAACACAAAGAAGGAAAACTACAGGCCGATATCACTGATGAACATAGATACAAAAATCCTCAA